>NC_088172.1:34697896-35012896 GCF_028769735.1 Zonotrichia leucophrys gambelii | reverse complement strand
GATTGATTTTTAGTACTGTTGATGGAAATTATTTCTCAGAAAAATCAACAGTTGTTCAGAGTAAATCCCATATGAGAAAACTTGATTTCTTCTTTATATGCTACAGATCATGGGCTCTTTGGGGCAAGATATGTTCCAACAGCTATTTCTATAAACGAGCCCAGTGCCTCATGGCTTTAGCAAGGAGGGGATGAACACATGCCCAAAACTTTCATGGTTTTTTTCTTTCTTTTTTTTCCTCTTTTTTTTTTCTTTTTTGTTTTATCTCTTTTTCTTTTTTCTTGCTGTCTTCTGTTTTTTTTTTTAATGGGTAGAATGGAAAGGTTCCCTCATCTATCTAGTTCATCAAGGGTACTTTGGAAATCCTGTCACTGGCAGGGGAGGCTTAGATGCTCACACTGAACAGCTTTATCCTTCACTTGAAGCCATTTGTTCATGTAATTGTGTTATCAGCTCATTGACCAGTACACAATGCATATGCAAATGTGTGCTCTTATGTTGTAATGACAAAAAGTATAATTCATCTAAAAAGTAATTTGAAAATCACATACTCTGAGTATGGTCTGTTGCTGTGGAGACTTGAGGGTGCTTGACTGTCTCTGCTCCGCTGTTGGTGTTAAACCAAACCTGTGTAATCCAGGACTGAATTACTCTTGTGTCTTTGGTTTCCAGAGGGACAGAGTTAAATGCTGCCTGCCTAAGAAATGTTCAGCTGAAAATAAAGCATGGAAGCTCAAGCTGCAGTGAACAGTCACTCACATTTTTCCTTTTGCATGACCATCACCAGCTGAGTGGAACACTGATAATCTCTTTTGGTAACACTGCTGGTGCTATTGCATCAGGAAGGCTGATATGATGGATGTACACAGGAGTCTCTGATTTTCCAGTGAGCATGTGAATACACCACAATAGATGCAACTCTCTTGGCTATCCAGGGTTAGGAGACAGAGGGCACAGTCTCACCTCCATGGGCCAGTATTGGAATATGAATCCCAATATAACCAGTTAGATGGTGCCTGGGCCAGTTCTGACCCTCGCTGCTGGGCCAAAGGCAGCACTGTGGTGTTTTACCCCAGAGATACCTTGGCTGGCGGAGAGTGCAGCGGGGCACAAGACGCAAGTCCAGGCTTGTCAGGACTCCGTTTACCTCAGGAGAGAGAGCTTCTGGCGATGGTGAAGATAAGAAAGGGAGTGGATTCTGCTAGAGGGTTATATCCAGATGTTTATTCCATGGGTGCAGAGGTCTGCACTGGGGAAATTCCTCCAACAGAATAAAGCCGCATGGTCTCATTAACATTTTAAGCTCAGGACAGGGGAAGGGGAGGGGACAGGTGAGCCACCAACCAGGTGAAGGGGCAGGGTCTCAAGGGACTAGGGACACCTATCACACGACGCCTTGCTGGTATGTTAGCCTGATTGACAGGGCACACTCAGCGAGGGGCGAGGGGGAAGGGAGAAGGTAAAACAGGACATTGCAACACACCGCAACAGGCCAGACTGTCCTGTTACTCACAAAACCCATAAGCATTGCTGCTCCCAGCTGCAGCATTGCTGATAGCTCATTGCTATTCAGAGATTATTCAAGTGTTCAGAGTTAAAGCTGCAGGACACATTTTTGATTGGTGTAAACTGACCAGGCCCCCATCAAGGGATGTCTACTATTATAAGTTTGTTGGTAGGATGATTCTGTATGGTCTGCTCTGGTCTTCAAATTCTATAAATGACACCTCTGACATAGCAACTTACTTAGGAAAGCTAGTTAAAGACCACATGGCTTTTACTGGTGACATACACCTGTCCACAGATGTTGAGAAATTTTAGGCCTGTTCTCTATTTGGATGGGAAAAGAGCTTTGACAAAAGCAGGAGACTTAGTTTGGCACCCTTGAGAAACCTGAGAGATAGGAAGGAAGTTCCTTATGCACACCATTCAGATCTCACTCTTGGGTTCTCCGCTTTGTTGTATCCAAAGGAAATAAATATATATCTATGCTTGAACAGTTTGGGGTAGAACTGTTCAGAAGTCTACTTTTGAAACAATGACTAAAAGGAAAAATCAAAGATATAAACAGGTAAGCAAGCAAAGAATGAGCTGTAGCAGGCTGCCAGATTTAAGTCACAGCCATGAAGTCCTGCAAGAAGCAGAAGTGCTTTTTTTAATCTCAGGGGCAACTTGAGCCTAATTGTATAGTCAGCACAGCGTAGCATTGGATCTGCTTGTAGCAGACATGCCAGGTTTTGTGCTGGAGTGCCTGGAGTGAACTGTGCTGTTTACCAAATGAACACATATATTCACACTCACATACACTCTGAGTTGGAAATACAGGCCATTGCAGCCAGCGGAGGTGAGGAGTAACTGTGGGACAGCTCAGAAGGTGGTCAGTGAGTAATGTGGAGACTGTTCTGAGCAGAGGGAGGCATATACAGAGACCATGAGGATGGCTGGTGCAGATAGATGTCAGTGTCTGGGAATCATCTGGGAACCAGCTGGGCAGAAGAACTTCACAGAAACAGTGACTGGGCATTGGAATGGACTGCCCAGGGAGGTGGTGGAGGCGCCATCCCTGGAGTTAAGGAAAGACTGGATGTGGCACTCAGTGCCATGGTCTGTTTGACAAGGTGTTGGTTCACAGTTTGGACTTGATCTCAAAGGTCTTTTCCAGCCTCATTGATTCTCTGATTCTGTGATTACTGGATGAAGTTATTTAAAGTTTGCTGAAAGGAGTCTCAAGGTGTGCAGAACTTTCTGAATGTTCAAGAAACAGCTGGAAAATATCTCTGTCACCTTTCAGCTCTTTCACTTTTTCTGTTGCTTGGTACTGACATTTACTCCTCCTTTCTTACTGTAAAGTACAAAAATACAACTTCCTTGTTTCTTTTCCAATAGGTATTGTAAGAGCCCCTGATGGCCAGAAGCCTTAATTACAAGCAATTATTGAAGATAAAATGTATGTAACAACAACAACAAAAAGTTATAGAATGCATAAGATATATGCTTCCTAGCAAGGTTTTAGGGCAAAATTTTACTGTTGACATTTTCTTTAAGTTGTATAACTTTAAATATCTGTCATGCAGTAGGCAGTCTCTTCAAATTACTATTATTTTAATTAAATGCTGAAATCCTGGCTGGGAATCAACACATGTTTTTGAATTTGCAGGCTTTTTTTAGGGTTCTTAAGTAAGATCTCAGCATTGTAATTTTTGACAGGTCTTTTTGAAAATCCCAGTGTGGATAGTGTTATCTCAGCCAAATTAATTCCTAGAGTAATTCAGTTTGATTCATTAAGGACTTAGCCCTTGTGAGATTTTTTTGGCACGTCCATTGCCTTAGAGACGTAACTGTAGAATTAAGAGTATGTAAACTTTTGATCACCTACAAATTAAATTTTATCCTTACCAGTGTTATTGTTGTTTTCCATGCATTTGATGATTTGTGTAATAATGCCACTTGAGAGAGATGGGAATTTCATGTATGTGCCTTTAAAGAAATTGTGTCTTTCTCACTTTAATCTCTGGAGCAACAATTTTCCATTCCTGAGCAAGGCATACATTCTAACTTTACCTACTGATGTTTTTTGAAACATTTGATGTTAGAATTTTTTTTTCATTTTAATGAGTCTTTATTTGCTTTTCTCTCTCTTCTTCATGGGGCCAGGGGCAAGGAGAGAAGGTGAAACTCAGTTCTGCTGAGGGATGGGTAGGCAAGCTCCCATCCTACTAAACTCAGTGGGAGGGTTGTTACTGATGTGAATAGGTCTCTCTCTGATGCACACAGCTCCCCTGTAACATTCAGCAGGTATCCCAGCAAGTCAGTACAAGCTTTGGGCAGAAATGCATAATAGAGAGAGAATGCATTTTTAAAATGTTCCTTTATTTTTACTCTTTTAAAATTACATAGCTTATGGAAGGCAGCAGACAGAATATACAGTCTGTTCGGCGTGTTTGTGAATAACTGCTGCGATTCCTGCTAGAAGCACTCACGCAACAGAAAAGCAAGAATGCCCTCATAAAAACTCTTTAATTTCCCTTCCCTCAATTTTTTCCTCAGAGTGCCTTTATGTTCTTTTGATGGAAGCTAACTGGAATTAAATATTGAAAAGAGTTAAAAAATGGGTAACTTCTTTTCTCAAACTCATAAAAAAAGAGATTTTAAATCGGTGAAAGATGATTTTGACCATCTAGCTTGACCTCCTGCAGAGTACAGAACATGGCATTGTCAACCCTGTAAAGGTACCTGTAACCTGTACTGGACTAAGGTAAGAGTTTCCAGAAATACATCTTGACTTTATTTGGAGACATCAAACAATGTAGGATCCACAAACTTGCTTGACAGCTTATTTCATTATTTATATTGTTAGAATGTGGTACTACATTCTTAATAATAGCAGATTCACCCATTTGGAAATACTGTTTGTATACTCTGCTACATGAGTGTCTTCCCTTGGAGTCTGAAGCCTTAATTTGAAAATATCTGTGCCATGGATAATCCATTCAGGACAGGATTTATGGAGATCCTGTGGGGTGCCAGTTTCTGCTAATTAGTGTAGAAGTTAGAAGCCAGAGAAAACCACGGGATCTGCCTGTCCGGCTGCTGGAGTAGAGAATATCCTTTCTTCACATTGATGCTGAGCTTCTCCGCTCCTGGAGACTGTCATTACCAAGTTACAAAAAGTTTCTACCTCCATAGCCTAAAATCTTGTGAAAATAGTTCCTTTGGCATATTTGCAGCCCAGTGAAAGAGCTTTCTTGTTTCACTTCCTGCTGTTCTGCACTGCTCAGAGAGAGGGGGTTAAAAATGACCTTATGGTTGGCCAGAAACAATGGAGTTTGGAATAACATCATCTACCTGATTCCTAGAACCAGTACTTTGGAGTTCCAATGGGGAAAATAAATTTTGGAAATTAAAGGAGAAAAAAATGTTTTATAGGCAGCTGTGCATGTGTTAAGATCCCAAAGGGAACAAATGGCTTCTGCAAATCAGAGAAGAAATGTATTTTTCAGGCTATAGTTAAGAAGAGAAAGGGGTAGAGAAAACCTTTTTCTCCAGTCGAAAAACAGTCCATTTTTCAGGTGGCTGTTTGGAGTACATGGGAAAACAATTATTTTCATTCAAAACAAAGCAAAACAAAAAAAAAAAAAAAAAAAAAAAAAAAAAAAAACCAAAAACCCGCAACAAAACAGGAAGCAAAGCAGATATACTTAGGAAAGTGCAGTAGTAATGGAGTGGGAAAATACTTAATTTTGAACTGAATTATGAGGACTCAGTTCACTACTGCATAGGTGATAGGGATGGCAGGCAGCTATATCAATGAGACCTCTTAACTGGCACATTGCAGCACAGAACAGGAGCTGCACTATACTTGCTGTGCTTGAGGTAGCCTTATACACCAGCTGCAGTGGAAGGCTGCCCAGCCTCATTCCCTGGGCTTTTCCATGGAAAGGAGATAAGACGATAACATTTAGTCCATTTGTGTGTGCCATCCTCCCAAGGCAAAGTTGGAAGGTAGTTTTGATCTGTTTGTCTAAAACATTACAGCTTATGCAACATTTCAGGTACACCCTCTGAACTCTGTGCTGTCATACCAGTATTACTTCCAGCCTGTTTTCTAGTATGATGTGAATTTTTTCCCTGTTAAAACATAAACTAGCCAATGAAATTTTTGGGTGGATAGTGAGTGATGTATAGCTTCTCACTGTTGATGTTATTGGCATCTACTGGTGGTCATGCTTCCTTTGCAGTCATTATGGTGCTCTTCTGATGCCTTAAGTTTTAGCTTTCATATTTCCCAGATTCTGTACTTCATTTGTGTATAACTCTGGACCTCATACAAAGTGTTAGCAAGTTCTCCTAACAGCTTAGTCAGACAAAATAATCCTTTTGAACCAAGGACACCATTGCAGCTTCAGGTCCAAAAAGTGTAAGCAACAGCGAATTGAGGAGAGCAATCTGGGAGGATGGGACTTCACAATCTGAAACTGTAATTGGATAATTAGCCCCAATATGTAAATGGACCAGAACTTATAAAAGTGTGAAAACACTTGACCCGGCATCCACCTTGGGCAGAGCCATGGCCAGGCTCTTGTACTGCCCAAGGTGTATCCTTTGAAGGCCTTTTAATAAATAGCTGCTTTATTCCCGTAACACTGACTAAGTAGCCTCTCAAGGCATCAGTTTTTGGCGACGCTGCCGGGACTCAAACCTGGAACCTTTGAATTAGAAGTCCAATGAGCCAGCTTGTTTGGCAGTCACTTGTTAGAGGTTCAAGTTCAAATATACTGACGTTTGTCTCTCCATTGACCGGAGTCAGCTCTTGCTTCCATCCACAGTTAGATGAAGCTCCCCTTTCCTGTCCTGGTTCTTCCCTTCATTGCTTCACAGTTGCTGTTGGCAGGTGACATGGAACTTGCAGGTGCAGCCTGGGAAGGTACTCCTTGCTGATGTGGTGGTAAAATACTAATAGCAATGGAAGCAATTTTTTCCATGGTATGATTTACACTGTTTGTTTTTGATGTTTCTCCTGGTGTCACCTTGGTCTGTGAGCATGTGGGTGACCTCTTTATCACGGCCTTTGAGTTAGTGATGAGACTTACTTAATCATCAGCTCCTCAATAAAACTGTCTTAATAAAGCTTCTTATAATAAGCAGTTTTAATAAAACTGCCCGGTAGTGATATACGTATGTCCAAGACATAACCAGGGCTCCTACTATGTGCATTGTCATTGCCAAAGACTTCTTCAGCAGAATACCCTTGTGATGGCTGGGATCATGCTCACCACTCATGGCACCTGCCAGGATATTTCAGCAGCTCCTGCTGATGAGACAGAATTCAGGTCCAAGACAGTTAATAATAGGGCCACAGCAGCCACAGGGGAGTGGGCATGGCAGAAGAGGCAGACCTACAAAAAGAAATCAGAGTATTCAGTGGGTGAACAGGAACTGGGGAGCTCAGGGGTTGGTATCAGTCAAGATCTATCAGTTAATAACAACTAAAGTAACCTACAATTTATTTTTCTGCTTTTACCACTAAACCAGCCTTCACTCTGTTACATCTCTTCATCAGACCCTTTCTGTGTTCTGCAAGGCTTTTCAAATTTGGTCAGTACCTCGGTGGTTTCTAAAGATTATCCTCTGATAACCGTCAGTGAGTTATCAAACTACATAGTAATTTAACTGAGAAGAAAAGGAGTGTGTTGTAACAGTGAGGCACAGAACAGTATGGAAAGGCAGGAGATAGGGTGAATGAATCATCAGTGGCACACATCCTCTAGGGCAGTACTTGGACTGTGCACCTCCTAAACACTGCCACACATCCCTTCTTCACACAGTCTGGGATTGCAAGTGATTTGCATTGTCCCTAACTACAGTTTATTGCTGCCTTCCCTTCTGGGGTCTTGAAAGGTCATCCCCCAGTTTCTACAGACTGTATCTCCTATTGCAGGTGGGAACATGGTTTGGAGCCTCTGTTGCACATGCAGCCTGGGAGATGGCTGGTGCTCCTTCCATGGTCTGGACTGAGTTGCTCCTGCTGCCGCTGCCCCTTGTAAAAGGGAAAATCATCAACCACCTCTTCACACTGGAATTGTCATATACATTCTTGAAAAAGTGCCTGAAATACAGCTAAGTAACCTTTATCCTCTTTGCTACCTATCAGTAGATTTAATGACATTTAATATTTCTGCCGCTATCTCTTGCAGAACAGAACAAGAAAGCAGCATAATGCTATCTAAGCATGATGCAAACAGAACACATTTATTTATTTCTGTTCATTAATTAGACTGCTGTAATGCAGCCAGTTTCTCAGCCAGTTTTTCAATAGCAGTAGGTTTTCATTCATCTAATAATGATTTTATGACTTGCAAAATGGCACAGAGTAAAATTTCACATGATGAACGTGTCTGCCTGTCTTCTTTGGTGGCTTGAGTTTCTGGACACACAGGAATAGAGAGCTCAGTGGAGAAATAAACTTGAATTATTGGGTCTTGGCTGTAAACACAGAGCTGGGAGCTTATTCTATCTGACTATGTGTGCCGGCATCATTCTTTCTGGTGCCCACTGGATAGTGAAATCAAAGCAAAATCTCAGCAAGACAGAGAAAAGAGAATGAATAGAGAAGGGAGATCAACAGAAGAGCTGTTAACACTTCTTTGCATATTTTAAGGGTAAATGGCCTTCGTCTGACTTCTTATATATTGCAGTTGCATTTTAGCCAAGCATTTTACGATTGAATCCAGGAGCTACCGGTTTGAGCCACCTTTCAAAGCACATTTTCCACAAAGGAAACAACAGGTGTAAATCTGGTACCCTTCATAGTTTGTTCCAATGGCTAATCACACTCACTGTGCTTTATTTCTCATTTGAATTCATCTGGCTTTTGCTCCCATCCACTGATTCCTGTTATGACTCTCTGCTAGATTGGTTTAATTTTACTTCCCACACCCTGTTCCTTTCAGATTTATTGGCCAAGTTTCTTCACAAACCTAGTTCCTTAACAGAATATGAGCAAGTTTTGCAAAAAGGTAGGAATGAAGGGAAGGAAAGGAAGAGGGGGAAGAGGGAAGGAGGAGGAGAAGAGGAGAGGAGGGAGGGAAGGGAGGGAAGGAGAGGAAGGAGGAAGGGGAGAGGAGGAAGGAGGGAGGGAGGGAAGGAAGGAGGGGAGGGGGGGAAGGAAGGAAGGGGAAGGAAGGGAGGAGGAGGGGGAAGGAAGGGAAGGAAGGGGAAGGAAGGAAGGAAGGAAGGAAGGAGAGGAAGGAAGGAAGGAAGGAAGGAAGGAAGGAAGGAGAAGGAAGGAAGGAAGGAAGGAAGGAAGGAAGGAAGGAAGGAAGGAAGGAAGGAAGGAAGGAAGGAAGGAAGGAAGGAAGGAAGGAAGGAAGGAAGGAAGGACTCTTTATGTCTTCCTGAAGTAGAATTCATTGAACCATCTTGACAGTACTCAGGGCATTCAAACCTAGAGTTCTGACATGAGTCAAGGTTAATAATGCCATCAAAAGACTCATAAATGTCTGTCACATCTGTCACATCTGTCACATCTGCTGTATTTGCCTTAGAGTGCCCATTCTAGAACAGGAAGTTTGGCTTCTAGGAACTCATAAGGTCAAAGTATTAAAAAAGTAATGATAATGACTTTAAAGATTTTTTGAGATTGGCTCATTATATCCCTGCATTCATGATTATTTTTCAAAGCCTCAGAATAGTTTTGAACGTCGCATTTTTTTTAAAGAGGGCTTTTGCAGGGCAGGTTAAGAAGGAATCATGAAGTTTTAAACAGCTATCCAACACCAGTCCCACGTCCTCTTCAGTGCTCTTCTTCCCCCTTTTCTGATAGGTGTCCAACATGATGTGTCATCTCTGTGAAGCCAGGGCTCAATGTAGCCCATAGAACACAGCTGCTCCCCCAGATCTTGTCTCCATGTCTTAGTGGATTTAACCATCTTCTCTTGATCTCTGGCGTGAGGACAGTGGTGGTAGGGCACACCTGAAGCAGAACCCTTCAGTACCTCTGTTTATAACAATTTTAGTTGTTAAGGTACTGGAAGAGACTGTGAGATAAGCTGTGTATTTTGCTACTGTCATGTACATAAGCAACCATATGCACTTGAAACAAGAGTCCAATGACAATGGCTCTGTTCTCTTTGAAAGCTTTTAATGAGCTCCATATGTCTAGCAATCTGCAGCACAAATTCAAGGCACAAATTAAAATGTGGCTTTTTATCTCAAGGACTCATTGGCTTATTACTATGGGCCATGTTCTGACACTGGGAGGTGGATGTCTCTGGATAGTGTGACTGGATTTTGATCTGAAGCCTATAGCAAGCCAAGGTTTGCAGAGATAGGTAACAGCTTTTATTAAACCAACTGTTGGAAAAAGTAGAGGAGTTGTCAGGAGCACAGACTTTGCTGCCAAAACTTGACTATTTTTTTCCCCTGTTTGTGTTAGTTTCCTTAATAAGGCCTCTCTTTCCAAAATTTTCTAGTCCTATACCTTCAGATCATTATGGCTTCAGTAATAAGAGTTTCATGAAAAGAGCTGAGAAGGTCACATTGTCATTCCTATAATGCTGTAAACATCTAGTCTTGCATAAAAATAGCCCAAGTTCCATTCCTAAGGATAAACTTAGACCAATGACTGTTTTCTCTGCACATTTTTGCAGAACTACATTTGGAACCAAGTTTTGTTTCCGGAGTTCATGTCCAATTACAACAAGGTGGAATTCTGTTTTGCAAATCTTACAGCACTGTCATGAGCAGCCACAAGCTGCATGTGATTTCTAGCTTAAAGTAGGTTATTTTAGCAATCTACCAATTTCACCAATCTACATGGAATTTGATACAACATTTACTGGCAAAGTCTTCTCTACTGGCAACAGAGGTTCATGGTTTCTTTGGCCACCTTCAGTCACAACATCCCAGTCTCAAGCTTTGGGAATGTTAAAGGGATGTCAGCCCTCTTTGTGAGGTTATGTCCTCACAACATTGCTATATTAAAGGTTTGTCATTCTCATGGCCTAGCCAAAGGCACAAACAGTGAGAACTTAGCCAAGGATGTCCATCAGTCTGGAATAATCTTTGGTTTCTTCAGAAACAAAATAAGCCACAGATATTTAAGCCACTGGCTTCCTTGCAGTGGTAGTGGCTGCAGATTTTATCCAGTGTTTTTCGAAGTAGAGAAACTGGTGAAATCTGGCTATTTTGCTTGGGCATTTAGCTTCAGCCAAAGGCTAAGTGACCTCTCCTGCTTCTTGTTGATAGGGTGAAATAACCTCAATTTGCTTTATACAAGAAATTGCCTTGAGATTATCTAATGAAGGTATTATTATTATCATTATTATGAAGTGAATGGGAAAAGTGTTTGGATAATTGGCAGAAGAGAAAATGAGAACAGTGAACAGTTACAACTCTGAGGCCCCTTGGCAACAGATACCTTCTTAAGTGTATGTGAAACAGGCAGCTCCCTTGATCAGCACAGACCTCTCTGCTGGAGAGGCAGCTTCCTCTAGAAGTGTAATTGTGAATTTAAATGCATGGGAACCGAGAAACAGAAATAACAAGGTTCTTGATTTCCACCCCTCCCACTAACTAATATGCATTTACTGCTAATTAACTTAGAGGTATAGATTGCATTCCCTGGCAGGAATTTGTCTCCTACTATTTGTTATGATGAATAGCAAAGGAAACACTTTTCCCATTTGAATTAATGTATCCCTGCTTTGTTTTGCTGTGTTTTTTTTTTAACCCACCATTTGTTTTATTGCTAGAAAATATGTTCAGATTTTCTATGGAGGGATTATCTTTCTGTGGCTCCACTGAAACACAGGAGTAAAAGATGAAGCAAACATTTTAGGATAAATGCTTAAAGCAGTCTTAACCCCTTTCTGTGCAGCTGCCCCTCCATTCTCAGGAGTTGAGTAATTGCATCAGGCAGATGACAGCCTTTCAGTGCTGCTCTGCCAGGGAGGGTGATGACTGGTGTGAGGTCAGCTAACATCCCAGCGTGCTGAGGTTGGGTCCTTGCTGCCACTAGTGATGCTTTTTTCCATCCTGGGAAGCTTCACATGTGACAAGTTGTGAGTGCACATCCAGTGCTTTTTGTGTTTCAAATTTTTTAAAATTTCTATTTATTTAGTCTGACTTTTAAACATGGGGCTCATTTTTTTGTTCATGTATTCCACCTGGCCTCTGACTGCTGTGCCATGAGGTTATAGAGCTCCCTGTGTCATATCAGCAGCCTGGTGCAGATCCACCCAGCACCATCCCAAGACCAAGAAGGAACCAGAGGCACCCATTTAGATAAGTGATTTTATTTCTCTGGGTATTTTTCTGGTATCAGATATTTATCCTCCCCAAAATATTCTTGTTACTACTCTCATAGGCATAGGAACTAGGTTTTCTGTAGAAAATGGAAAAGGCAACTTGATCTCAATATTTCCTCTTATAAGGAAATATATATTTTTATTCTTAATAGGGACATAATTTATAAATAGGGGATGTGGACCTAGCAGGCAAACTCATTATATATTCCTTTCCTCCTCCTTTCATGTTCTTGTGATTTTTGTTTTATTCAGAAAGCCTTTGTTGTCCAAAGTTACACATTATTACGCTCCTAGCTGAAGCCTGGGAATGAAGGACAGTAAATTTTGAGTCTTCTAATGAGATAGGAAACATGATCGAATGTGTAGGGACTGTGGCACTGCATGGTAGCTGCTGAAATGACTGCTAGGGAAGGCAATTTTCTACTTCATGTCCCTTTTCTCCATTCCTACTCATTTATATAGGCTGTAAGTTCTTACCATGTTCCTATGAATCTACACAATGCCTTTATACAACATCACTTCGGCAGGGTCCTGTAGAGCCCCTTGTCAGAACATATAATATATGCCTGCAAAGAAATGGCAATAAATTGTAATAGCAGTTAGTGCTGCATGAGTGTATCACAGAGGCACTGATTGTTCTTTCAACACACTGAGAAAAAGAAACATCCAGTCAATCAACACCGTGAGCTCAAGGCCTGGCTATCAGTGCTAATAATGTCACTTGTTGCCAAATAGAAGCAGAAACCTGTCAGAGGAGGAAAGGGTGGATGTCTACAACCCACCTCTAAAGTGACCCAACATGACACAGCCCACATCATTTTTCCATATGAGCTTTCCAGAGTGCTTTTTATTAATTAATTTATTTATTTTTGTCCCCGAGGATAAACCACTGTTAAAATAAACCACAAAAGCCACAACCCTCGTAGCTCTCATTTGCCTCCTGCAGTCTGATCACAGGAATAAAGTATGAGAGCGTGAAGCACCTCTCTAGTCAAGCTGAAAGAGAAGGAGCTGACAAGCCAGGGAAATGTTCTCCTGTAACCTTGAACTTGTATTCACTTCCCTCTGAAAACAAGATGTCTCAAGGCAGATAGAGGTGGAGGTGAAGTACTTCACAACATCAATACCATGTTATAAATACCTCAGAACTGTGGTAGCCTGAAGGTTTTGTGGGCTCCATGGAATTTAAAATCAACCTACCACAGAGGGGTTTTTTTAACAGTAAAAAAAAAATAAATAAAAATCCAAGTTCAGCTTGTTGCAATTATAAATCGTTGGAAAAAGAGGGCTGAACAAAGGAATAACTCCTGTTCAGTGATTCAGTACTTCAGCTGACAGAGAGCTGAGCCAATAATCCGGGTGATGCTCTGGAGAACTGGGGTAGAACTGAGGAGCTACACTCAATTCTTGGCACATCCACAAACTGTATAATAGTGGACAAGCCAGTAAGTCTGATTTGTTCTTCAGTATATCCTTTCTGAAATGGACACACTCCTTCTGTACTTTACATCATAGTTTTGGGAATAAAAATCTTTAAACTCTGCTACAAATGATTTACACAGACAGAAGGACTTCTCACTGCTCATGACACTCAGGCATTCTGTCAGTTATTGGATAGAGGGAAAGGAGATTTGACCCCAGAACTTGGTCTCTCCATCCTTTACATGTTCAGCACATTATAAAATGCCTGGAAAACCAGGGTAATTTTGGGAATCTTGTGAAGGGTGGATGTGTAAAGGTAAATGCACTTTCTGTAAAAGGTTGGGTCTCTTAATATTTTTCTTCAGCTTTTCAGACTATCCTGAGAGAAAAAGGGTTAAAATGAATATAAACAAATGCATATTTTTTCAACTTTGCTGTTAGGAAAAGGAACACAGAGAGAGAGATAGATAAATAGATTTCAAGAGAGCTTAGAAAACACAGACTGTAGTGAGAGCCATACAAAGGTAGGGAGGTAACAAAAATCTGAAAAACGTCCATGTCTCTGGTGGTGTGAGGAGCAGATGGACTCCAGCAGCTTTGCTGCTTGGTTTCATTGCTGCTGGTGTACACAGAGCTGTTCCCCCAGTAGGGTTAATTGAAGTCCAAGAGAAGAATAAAGCAGGATGGGTTCTAATGGAAGCACAGGAAAGAATAGTGAAATAAAAATCTTTTTGCGCCTCACACCACAGTGGAGTTCATTAGTGGGTTTTTTTCCAAGCAAGAGCAATGAGGATTACAAGACTTTTTGGGGAAGAATGAAAAAAGACACAAAAAATGTTTTGGAGACAAGTTGTATCTAGAATGAAATAATAAATCTTAGGCAAAGCATTGAAAAAGAGAGGAATGAGAGGACAATTTTATTTTTTTTTTTAATGTGCAATTTAGTCAAATCTCTGTCAAAAGAACATGACAGAAGCGTTGAAGGTAGCAGGATCTTATTTCAGGATAAGGAAAATTGTAGTCTGCACATTCTCAGCTTTCTTCCAAAACTACTTTTAGACAGCAAAATTAGGTGAATTGAATCTTACCTACAGGACAAGACAGCAAAGTACAGTACCCATCCAGACATTTAGCTATAATGTCCTTTCATACGTTCATAAAGTCCTCCTGCTTTTATCATCATGACCTCAAAGGATGTTTCTTAAAATGCTATCTGATGGTCTAACTTTAGAAGAAGTGCTTTCTAAACATAGGTCACAACATGCATTTTCACTAGGGAAATATAGTGAACAAGTCACTTCTTTTGCCTGCTGAGGCTTTGTAGAATCCAGGAATGGGATTAGTATAATATCAGTGGCTGGTTGCCTTATTGTCGTTCTCAAAGTATCTGGAACTGATCTAAAAGTGAAACTTGGATTTTAGGAAATTCACATACACTTTTATTTACAGGGGAAAGAAAGACAAGGGTAAGAATAAAAGCCAATATAGTGCCTTTTGTCTACATTTAGCTACTTTAATAAAGTCCTCTGAAAAATATGGGTTGGTGTCTGTCTGCTGTTCCTATGACAGTGCTGCACAGAAGGCATGTGATGGGGAGATTGAGACAGGTGTCTAACACAGACAGACCTGCTGCAGATGAAGAGTGGTTAATAAGCAGGGTGCTAACACGCCTCGCTCAGATCCATGTAATCAGACCAGACACATTATCGAAACCAGGATGGAGCTAAAGGCTTCACTTTTCTAGGCATCAAAAAAAAAAAAAAAAAAAAGAAGGGAAAAAAAAAAGATGTGTGAATGAGAATGTATGCACAAAATCAAAATATGTGCACCCCCCTGTTGACATGAAAGAGACTAATTAATTATCTAACTTGTCACATCCCCAGCTTGTCTGCATTCTGTCTCGCATGCACATTCTCACTCCATCAGAGGTTGTTTTTTTCTGGGGATATAAAGCAAAATTTAAATTAAACACCTTTAATGCTATGATATTAGTCTGATATTAGCGATCACATAATTTTAAACACAGTGAGAGAAGGTAAGAAGGAAATATAAATTCAGAGGGAAAAAAACACCCCCATGACAGGAACCCAAACCTATAGAAGGAAAAGTCAGGGACATGTATAAAGTCTCACAAAAACACACAGGTAGAAATGGGTAAACGGGGAAAATAAATAGGTGACATGAATGTGTGCAGACACATGCACATATTCACAAATATCTTCTTGGGTTAGTACTACTTTACAGATGCATCCAATATTTCTGGTAAACAGATACTCTCTACCAATTCTCTTTCTCTAAACTTCTAAACAATTATTCCTGAAATAAATAGAGCATGGCCAGCTGTCCTGTCTGCTTATTCATCTCTAACCATGAGCTGAAAATCAGTCATTTCTAAAAATATATAGGTAAACCTTTTGATTTATTGTAGCTATGGAATTTCATTCTGATGTAGCTTTTCCCCCTTATTTCATCAAATTTCTGTATTAATGTTCTTATCCTCTCCTTATTTCATATCTTGCTCACTGTTTACTATGCTTGGAATTGTGAACAGCATCATCACAGACATACAGCAGAGCCCAACAGCTTATATTCCTAATGACTAATGTGCAAGGATTTGTTACTTTGAGATCAAATGAAACTGAAGATAGGAATCAACCCAGGATTTGCTTTGCAAAATCCCAAACTTCCTTCTTCAACCCTTAGTTTGCACTCAACTTCACCTGCTTTTGTCACAGAAGAAAAGCATTTGTGCATACCAAAATTAATAAATTTTGTACAATTTTTTAAAATGAAGAAACAGAAATTACAGAAAGTGCAAAATCCAAGGAAATTAAATTGAAATTTTCAGACTGCAAATAAAACCACAAATAAACACTCTTCCCAGATTGTAGTGTAAAACAAGTCCTTTTTAAAGTAATAAAAATGAAAAAAACCACCATGGAAAATGGAGATATATAAATATGAGAAAAAAAAAGCAAAATATTTTCATAATGACCATTTTTAAACTATTTTAAATGAGCTCTGTTTTTTCATGTGCCTTAAAAAGCAACTGTGACCAGTCAAACACTGAACAATTAATTTTGCTTCATAATTCCTGTCTCAAGCCAAATAATCTGAAGATGGAAGTAAAATATATGTCACGGAAAAATATTGATATTTTTAATGGTTTCCAGAGGCAGGATGTCTACAATAGCATATGATTTGACAGTTATTTTCTTGAATCATTAAGAATGAGCACCTTTATTTCCACTTTGAATTTCCTGTTCTCCATCTTGCAGTCGCTGGTTCTGATTATACCTGTCTGTGAGATTAAACATCTCAGCTAGATTTGGAGGCTGTCTTCCCTTGTAAACATTCTCCCTGTTTTGATATACATGACTATGTCTGAAAATATCCTCTTTATCATCAAAAAAGGATGAAATATGATATAGCTCAAAGGCAAAACCAGATGTCTTGGTGACAATTTTTCATAGTGTCTCCAGCTGAAGAAAATAACACAATTTAAAAAAAAAAAAGGAGAGAAAGAAAGTGAAGGTAAAAAGTTAGCCAAGAGTAAGAGGAATTGGAAAGAATCTTGTAAGCATATTTAAAAAAAAAAAAAGGAAAAAACCCTCAAACACAGGCATTGGTGCTCATTCCAGCATCCCTGCTTGCTGCCCTGGCTGTCCCTTGCTGGCTGGCTGCCGTTTCCCTGCAGCATTCCAGAGGATGTTCAGCCCAGACTGGGCAGGGTAGTGATGCCATGAGGCAACTTCTGGCAGCCCCAAAGCTGACTCAAACTGCTGCTTCTCTTGCTCCAAGATTGCTCCCGACTGTTAAATGAAATTTATTCTATGCCAGTGTGCTCCTTCAGGTTGACTTCTATCTTTCAAAAGCAACTTTGAAATTCCCTGCTGAATGTCCAGCCAACACTTATTTATTTACTATGATGGGGTTTGGCAAACACACTGCAGAGACTGCTATTCGTTTTATCCCCGTTCTTTTGCATTTTCATCCTAACAGGGGTTGTTGCTCGGGCCATTTGCCAGGATATTTGGTTGCAGGGAGTGAGCAGGCACCTGCATGTGGCCAGGTGTCCTCTGCAGCCTGGCTGAGCACAAGTGGTCCATGGGCCTTTCTCCATGTTAAAATACAGTTACAGTAGATATGTCTGCCTAGAGAATACTGATGTGTAGTCAAAGGATATTAGTGGGGAATAGTTGGGACAGAATTTGGCTTTCCTAATATCAGATGCCAAAAACTTGTTTGGTTATGTCTAGGCAGGACACATTTTATAGCTAATGGAGAGGAATCAGCATTACTGGAAGCTTATCAATCTCAATTCTCCATGAGAGTAATTTTGAGATGGGAAATATTTCTTTCTGTCAACTCTGAAAAAAACCTGTAAATACTTGCTTTGATTTGACCAAAAGCTGTTAAATATCTTAATTACTGTACTACAAGCTTGTGAGCAAAGGTATTTAAAATTGTAAAGGTATATAAAATTGTCCCCATTAGGTTCTTTTTTCATCACCTCTTTTGTTAACATTCCTTTTTAATGAATTCCCAAGTTTTCTAGCTCTATTGAAAGAAACGCTCTCAAAGATAGGGAAACAAGAAGGATTAGTAGTTTTGATAATGAGTAGGAATATCCTTGGAGGTAATATTTATCAAGAGGAAAAAGATGGAACATAAGAGGTAAGTATTAATCATAAGGGGGTTGGACAGAAAAAGGAAGATTTTTCTGGCAATAGCAGGGACTTTCTCATGGTGAGCTTCTGAGCTCTCTATGGTGAACTTCACCATAGATCCAAACCAGAGATGGGGGTCATAGCACTGTCCCATTATCAGTAATAAATTCGCAGGATATGATGACTCTCACTAATTTTCTGGGAAATTGTTGAGTCTCTGTTGACAAGGTGATTTTTAAAGTGTATGTAATACCTAAGCATCTACATTGCTTTCCATCAGGCATTTTGCATATAATCAAAGTTTAGAGACATTTGAAATATGCCATATGTCACATAGTTTGTTTTGGAATAGCCAAGAAAGAAAAAGGTAGATCCTTGAGCATACACTGACACAGAGCCACACATGCACAGAAAAACTGCGTCTTGTTATGAGGCAGAGGGCCTATGCTTTTGAAACAATCATCAGCCTGGCTTTACGTTTACATCAGAGCAAGAGAAGAAAAGACAGGGGGATCATAACAGTACACTAATCTGATCTTATTCCGGTTCTTTCTCTGCAAAAAAGAGACTTTCAGAACATCTAACAGGCATGTTTTTTCATATCTATCTAAGCACTCTTTATCCCAAGCCATGTGGTTCAATTCAGCTTGAGATGAGAAGCCAGCCAAAGAGGGGACAGTAGCATAAAAGGGATTCATGCTTGGGAGGACAGCTTTAATTGCAAGACACACACACACATACACAGATTTCAATGGCTTGGGTACCACACAGTCATCAAATGTTGTCTGTGCTGCAGGTGGATTTTTGTGTATTTCTTTTTCCTGCCTCTGGATTATGAAAATGTTCTTTACGACTCATCTGATACATAATCCCTGCTTTCCTGTTTATTCTAAGTAAAGTAAAGAAAAACATCAAAGCATAGCAAAGTACAGCACCCTGCTTTCACTGATTGTATGAAACATTTAGAGACTTGGAAGAGTGTTGGATTCTACTTTATAGTAGAGCCCTGTAAACCAACAGACCGAAACCAAGCCCACTCTGAACAAAGAGAAAAATTTCCAGGCTTTTCTCCTGGATGTAACCTCCTCCAAAAAGGTGAAGAGGAGATGGGCTGTCCAAACAGACATCCCTCCTCTGGAACAACTGAGGGACACAGACATCTAACCTGAAGGAGGTGCCTGTAAGAATCCATGTCTCTTGGGCTGTTGTTTGAGTCCACTCCAGCTGGCTATCGACCTTGGCCCACATAGTCTTACCTGGGCAAAGGAGAAGACAAGAAACGCTCTTCTCCACGTGGGGACGAGTGTCCTGTTTATTGGCTTGGGAAGAGACACTTCAGCCTCAGGCAACCTCCCAGGTGGAAAAGAACGTGTGACCCTCTTGCAGGGGACCTTTATACCCGAGGATGGGGGCAGGGGAAGAGGACCACAGCCAAAGGGATACCATTGAGGAGGGGCGAGGGGAGGGGTAATCAGGGCCCAAACCACCAGTGGGTACAGCAGAGGGAAAGACCATGAGGGAAAGACCATATGATGGGAAAAGGGAAATAGCAATCCACGTGACATAACGTACCCAGTACAAATTTCCAATCACCCGGTGCTAAACAACAACTAAATAAACTATTTAATGCAATACAACAGGTGTCCTGTTTCAAACTTGCCTGGAGCTGTCCCACCCCTCAAGAATTCCAGAGGCTTCCTTTGAAGAACTGCTTCTTTAGTGCCTTGGATATTGCATCTCCAGAGGACACCAACCCTTCTCCAAATCAAGAAATACAAAACCCAGCAATCGACTGTGTGTAGTGCACTGCAATTCCTGCTCAGCCTGGCTGTCATTGCTGTCTTGTGACAGGTGAACATCTAAGGCCATGGGAACTGGCATCTGAAGGTCAGCTTCTCTTTCAGACAATCATTTTCTCTATAGATGCAGATCTTTGAATTAACCATTCCTACTTTTCTTTTAGTAGTATGTGCTACATGGGATGGTAGTGGCATCCTCAGTAACAAGGTAGGGAGGAAGGTCCATTTTTCTCCCCCCTAGTTACCAGGCAGGCTGCCCAGGGGCAAACCCCATCTATTTTGCAAAGCAATCATTATGCAGAAAGAAGTGAGCTTTTGTGTAGGAGGGGGACTGGAAGAGTCAAAGTACCTACAGTGGCATTTATTTATTCCTCAGGTGTGGTTTTATAACAGACTACTAGCAGCTTTGAGAAAAAAAGAGATTATAAACACTACACTTAATTATTATAATGGAGGCTGAGAATTTTCTGCCACCTCTAGGAAAGCATCATTCTCTTCAGAAAGGATGAATTTGTTTCCTCCTAAACTTCCTAATTAGATAAACGAATATCAGAAAACAATAATTTCTTCTAATTACAGGAAGTCTAGAATAAATTAAAGCAGAAAATATCTTTTTCTCTCTCTTGTTTTGTTTTTTTTTTTGTGGTTTTTTTTTTCATTGTACAGCAGCATTTTTAGTGTTTATCAACATTGCCCCTAAGGCAGAAAGAGAGTCATGCATGATCAATTTGTCTTACAAGTCTTCCAAAATAGCTCCCTCTCTCCATTTAGCACTGTCAAGGTTTGTTCTTATTTGCCATTTCAGACAAGATTTAGAGCTTCCACACTTTGATTCTTGGGATGAAGGAGGATTAAAGTTTTCATTGCTTGTTTGTAATGAGGCAAATTGTAACTCTAATTATGTAACCAATTTGCTGCAGTTAACTCTTGAAAAGAACAGCCATGGTCCTGGCAAAGTTTCATTTTGCACTGATGAGGTTTGTAGCCAGTGTAGAAAGTGCAAGTTGAAAGGCAATAGGATCTGGGTGCCTAAAATTGACATGGTTTTGAAAAATCCAATCATAATCATTGAGTGGTTGGAAAAACAGTACAGATAGCAGTGACTGCTTAAAGCTAATGCAAGGAAATCCAAAGCTCTTCATGTGTTTTTCTTCACATTAATCCTGCTCTGAGATCAGAGGAATTTCATTAAAAGATCCAAGCTAGTTAAGATCTAGCCTCCAAGAAATGCATTAATCAGTTTTGAGGAAAAAGAGACCTTTTTGTTCACCTGCATTACACAGGAGGCAGACATGCACACTTCACTTTTTATTGGAACCAATAACTTTATGCCAAATTCATAATTTCAAAAAAGATAACTTCTTATCTTCAAAGAACTCCTAAATATGGATAGTTCACTGGTAAGTTGCCCCAGTTTTTAATTTTACTCTTACTAAAAATGATCAACTTACTTTTCTTTGCTTGTTGCTTGCTTCAGCCTCCTGACTTGGGGTTTTCTTTTCTTTAATGGTTCAACATTAAAAGGACATGCATGCTACTGGTATCTTCAAAGGTCAGTATTCTTACATTGAGGTTCAATTGTTTCTCTACATCCTCTGTCACTAAATAAATGTAGGCTGTATTTTCTTTTCAGCTTCTCATTAGAAGAGTATTTTTTCAGGCCATGGGAGAGAATTTTGGACAGAAGAGAGCAGCTGGCAGGTCTTGGTACTTCTTTGGATCAATATTGTGGCCAGTTTATGTCCATATACCTGTCATAACCTTTTTGGAAATCCCTGCTCTTTCAAGATGTGGGCCCACAGCTGATACTGTGCATCCTCACTTTCAATCCAGATGGATTATGCTTTGCTGTAATACAGTACAAGTTCTTTGACCACAGCAGACTTATAACATTATTGACTCAGTGTTGATGGCTGAATAAGACTCTTAGTCAATACTCAGCTCTTTAGATTATCAATTAAACTTCTTGCAATGATATATTTTTTCTGTTCATTGACCAAAATTATCTGTGAAAAATGTGTTATAAGAACTGTAAATAATTTGTGCTACCTCAGTGAGCCAGGCACATATGTGTGTTTCTGTATCTGTGAGCACTTTCCCAATATACATTATTTTGCTCTTGTTGTTTGAGTTTCTATGTGCAGAATCAAGTGCTTTGTTAAAGTACTTGGCAATGTGGAATGAGCTTGTTGACTTGTGGGAAAAAAGACAATGGCAAATTTAGGTTTGCTACCAGCTAAGAGAAACTCTTCTTTAATTCAAGTGGTTGGATGGTTGGTAAATATTCCAGTGCTGCAAGTGAAAGGCTTTTGGAGTATCCTTGGGTCACTCTTGAGAGTACAGAAAAAGAATAAAAGATTTCTGAGACCAGTGCAATTGCTTACATTTTTTCTGTTTGTTGGCAGCTTAAAACTGCAAAAATGAAAGTCACTGTTGCATCTTTACAGAGTTCCAATGTGCTTCAGAGATTCTTCTCTGAGACAGCCAAAGTAATTGCATAAATATATTTCAGCTCAAAATAAACTCCACAGTTCCACACTGGAGTTATTTCTTCTTGTTGAGGCTTCATAGACAACAATTTTACTGACAAAAAGAGTTTAGTTGTTTGAGTTGGGGAAGTCGTGACTCTTATTTTGAGATCCAGAGCCTTAGACATGCTTGGGGCACAAAAACAGGTAAAAATGAAAAATCTATTCCCTCAAAAAGGACAAACAAAAAAGAAAGAAACAAAGGGAATCATGAGAGATTTATAGTAGTTTATCAAGGAAGATTTGGGCTACTTTGCCTGTGGGTTAGTAATCTAAATTCGTATTTTTCTGGCAGCAAGCATAAGGGGGGAACAGAAAAGAAAAAAAGACTAAATATTTTTATATTAGGCTGGAAAAACACTTATTAATACCCAGAAAGCTTCACTCATTTAAGAAAAATTGATAGGATCAGAAAAAACAAGCCAAAAAATAGGAGCCTAAAGTGCTCTTTGAATTAAATATACACACTGACATTTAGGAAAGCGAGTCAAGTGATTCCTCACTGCAGCTCTTGGGGTCCTGGGAGTTTCTTCCTCAGATTTTTGGGATTCAGAAAAAGAGGCATCCTTAAACTAATTTTCCCTGTGCTTGTTGTACTACACTGAATTCAGCTGAAATTATGGAGATGATGTTGCAATGTGCCATGTTATACCAGATTAATTGATCATGAAGTATTCAGGTAAATGGGAATCTTGAGATTCAAACATTTAGTTCTAGATTATTTCTAACATTGACTGAGGGTGTGCTTAAATACCCTTGAGACTATCAAAGCCACCTTTTTGTCAGCCTGCTTTGCAATTCTCTAATTTTAATTTCTTGCTGGTAAAGTGTCCCTTCTCCGACTAGACACACAATGACACCACTGTCCTGGACTTTGGAAATGGTGGTTTCAGAACACCTCCAACATCAAGCCTTCTCCTTCCTGCTCAGGTGCTTCTTACTGAAAAGCCATCATAAGGAACTAAAAGGCTCATCAAGGCTAAATTTCCTTGTGAATACTGTCCCCATCTTCCTTTGAGGAAACAGTAGGCTTGAGCTATATTTCACAGAGTTGTGTTGTGGTAGGCTTCACACCTGTGTTCAACTTAGAGAAAAAAAAATCAGTCATCCTTGTGCTTGACACTTCCTAGTGCTGCCAGCTCTGAGCTGCTGCTGGTTTTGCTTGCCTGCTGTAGGTCTGGGTCTGCAAGCAAAGCCCTTCCTCCCACGCAGGGAACAGACTTCAGCGTAGCAGCTCCCACCATAAGACAGAAAGTTTAACTTTCTGGATCTGGACCACGCCTCTTAAATGTCCAGAAAACAACCTGTGGAGGAATAGGATGGATCTATGGAAATAATTGACAGCTGCAAAAAGTAAGTCTGAAAGCAGGATGGAAGGCATATAGGAAAATCATCCCAAATTCAGTGGTGGTGTTTGTGAGAGCAGCTCCTCAGTATTGCTGTGCCTGTTTATACCAGCAGTGTATTTGTCCTGCTCTGTGCACTGAATAAGACAACAGGGATTAGCATTTAGAATACAGTGAAGACCTTTCCAGCTCTCCCCAGATGAATGTGTTGATTTGGGTGCTCCTGTAAAGTCTACTGCTTTTTTATGTTTCCAGATACTGTATTTTTTTTACTGGTACTAAATGGCTGTCTATGTCAGCTCAAGTTACAAAAACAAGTGGGATCTTTTCTGGCAGATTTTTAGGATATAGTCTGTGATTGATGTGATATACTAAACCACAAAGAGCATATGAAATGGTGAATGTGAAATGTGAATTCTCACTACTTCTTTACAAGGAATGGTTTTCTCCCCATAGAAACCTTGCCATGCAAAAGAGTGAATAACAACATTCGCCTTCCAGTGGGTGAAATAGAACACTGATCACCTGTGGCACTGGCAAGCAGTGCAGCAGGACAATGCTTTCAGAGTTGCTGACAGAAAACAGGAAATAGTGATTATTTGTTTGTCATTGGTTCTTTCCTTTATGGATGCTGGTCACTGGGGCAATATTTACTAGCTTGCTGTCATCAACCTATTATGTTTCACCTAAAGCTTTTTCAGATACCTTACAGTCTGTGTTTTCTTGGCTGATAATATTCCTCTTTAGCAGAGTTTCTGTGTTATTTGTCCCACTGTTGAAATGTGTCACTTGCTATGGCATTGCTCCTCAAAACCAACAGCATATTGGTTGTGAATGCCCCAGCCCTGGAGGTGTTCAGGGTCAGGCTGTATGGGGCTTTGAGTAACCTGATCTAGTGAAAGATGTCCTTGCCAGTGGCAGGGGGAATGAGCAAGGTATTTAAAAGGTCCCTTCCAACCCAAATTGTTCCATGATTCTGTGATTCTTTGATATGTCTGCAAGACAACAATAAGAGAGAGCACATGAGTGTGCTGTCTCACATGATTGGTCCACATTGCTGCCTATAGGCTGTCTGCAGAAGTGGAGCTAAAGCTCAAATTATTAATGCTGTATGATGGAAGAATGGAGCTCACTTTCTCCTGGGTGGATGTCATCTTACCAGGGTGCACTTGTCTCACACTTACTGCAAATGAAGGAGAAGTGCAATTTTGGTCTGATCTGTGGACCTAGATTTGTTCACTGGATTGGAGAGTACACCTCAATTATGTCTCTCTCCCATGGGTGAGTTCCTCAATTCATGCTGCTTAAGGTTTTTGTGAAATTTTGTAGTACCTAGGATGGGTGGGTCTGATCATCCTCTGAGCAGCACTGAGCTCAAAATGCAGATATAACAAAACACTGCTTTTGGGAAGTGGAAGCAGAACAAGGCTAAATATCTCTCCTGAAAATGCAACTCATTTGTAACAGTTTATCTCTAATGAATTTCAAGAATTCAATGGAGTTGGAAAGTGATGGCTGTTATCAGTCCACAAACACATCTGAAACCTAGAAATGTTGACAGTGGATACATTTCTTTCAGGCACTGCCTTTTGGCAGCAGATCAGATTATCTGTGTGAGCCACACAAATCACAGGCTTTCCCAGGTGGGCATTAGCAGAACCATCTGGCAATTAGAAGTCTCTGGGGCAGTCAATCCAACTTTGAGCTGGATTAACTTGGAAGTTTCAAACACCGTCATTGCCTTTTGATAGTCAGAGAGGTTTTTGGCCCTTGTGAATAAGACAACCATTTGATCAGGGACAGAAAGGATTATTCAGTTATTTATTTTCAGCTCTGTTCAGTTTTCCACGAGGTCAGTCTAAATCATCCCTCTTAGAGCACATGTATAGAGGAAATGTATATGCATGGCTCAAATCCAGCCAATTTTGGGGATGAGTAAGTTGGCTGAGCATGCAGAGAAGATCTGCAGCAATCTTGGAGCTTTATTTGGTGTGGCAGACTGTGGGTAATTTTGGACAGAGAGTACCCGGTGCTCTTATTTCACAAAAACTGTTTAGCTTTTGCTGTATTTCAGCAGTGACAAAAGCTCCCACAGTCTCACAATAGGCCCTCTTGATAACAACTGAAAAAATCTGTATCTTGCAAATACGTTATATCATTAGATGAAGTGGACAAAAACAAAACAAGTATGTTTATGACTTAGCCTGAGGAGATAATTAACTTCTGAGTGCTGAGATCCTTGATTGCATTCCTAGCATGATCTTAATTGGAAGTCTGAACTTGAAAAAGGTTGTAGTGTTTGGAGGATATCTGAAATGGTTCACTGAGAAATTGTTTGTTCATAAATTTGAAAGGTAATCCAGATAAATACCTTTTACTTTGCCTTTGTTGTAATTGTTGTGGTTGATGATGATAAAAATAATCTATTACAGCGGCAGCAAAAGCACCAGACTATTCAAAGAGAACATGTATCAAAATGTATTGAGCCACTTCAGGGAATTTCAAAAGAAAGAAGTTTTACAAAAAGGGCTGAATACATACCAAATACTTAGAAATCTGTATTACTGCTCCCAAGTGTGGTACAGTACTTTGCTGAAACTATTGACCTCTTGTGTGTTCTCAGCAAGAATTGTCATGATCTAAGTTTTCTTGCATGGAACTGTGTTGTGTTGCACGTGCACTATAGTAGGTTGCCAGTACAGATGAAAACTAGAAGCTCTTTTGTTATGCTGTCAAAATCTCTGCCCTTTACCCATCCCAGTTATGAGCACTTGGCTAACAGGAATTCCAGTTCTCTGTGATCAGTGAGGGCCACAAATTGCATCCTTCTTTCTGAAAAAGGATGAATCCATAATACAGTGTCAGAGAACACGTCCATCTCACCTGAGCTTAGTTTTTCAGAGACTGGGCATAGAGGAACACTGTCCTTGGTGCTCCCTAAAGTCAGTGTTGAAAAATGAACTGCAGGCGATTTAACATGTCTAATTTAAATTTGACAGGGAAGACCTTATTGTGGCCTTTGAATACATAAAGGGGGCCTAAAAGTAATGTGGAGACAGACTTTTTAGTAGGGTGTGTAGCAATAAAACGAGGAGTAAGGATTTTAAACTAAAAGAAGGTAGATTCAGTGTAGATGTAAGGAAGAAGTTTTTTACAGTGAAGGTGCTGAAACACTGGCACAGGCTGCCCAGATAGGTGATTAATGTCTCACCCCTGGATACACTCAAGGTGAAGTTGATTGGAGCTTTAAGCAACCTATTTCAGTTGAAGATATCCCTGAATATTGCAGGTAAGTTGAACTAGAATATCTTTAAAGGACCTTTCAACATAAAGCATTCTATGTTTCTATAAGATGAAGAATTTAAATAAGTATCTAAAGAGGTTGTTGAATATATGCAGAGCCCCCCCTCTTGACCTAGCTAGACTAAAAGAACTGAGTTTGAGATGTTCAAAAATTTGAGGTGAAAATAGGATAAAATAAGATGAAAAAAATTATTTGATAATTCCTTTTGACCCCCGAGGAAAAATAGCAACAGAAAAATGGGCAAGTTTGACATTACCCGTGCCCAGGTACCTGTATCATCAAGCCCACTTGACACAGAAGTCTACACTAAGATTGTCTGCTCTTGTTATCTTTCAGAAATCACAGAATATGTTAAGTTGAAAGGGACCCACAAGGGTCATCCAATCCAGCTCCTGGCCCTGCACAGGATGCCCCAAGAGTCACACCCTGTGCCTGAGAGCTTTGACCAAACACTCAAACATTGGACTTGGTGCTGTGAGCACTGCCCTGGGGAGCTGCTGCAGAAGAAGCTGTTGTTCTTCCCAGAGTTCTTCCTCTGGCTGAAGAACCTTTTCCAAATATCCAGCCTTACCCTCCCTTGACTCAGCTTCAGGACATTCTCTTGGGTCCTGTCACCACAGAGAAGAGATCCATTTCTGCCCCTTCAGCTGTAACTGTGACGAGGTCTCCTCTCAGTCTCCTCCAGGGTGAACAGACCAGAAGGATAACACTGAGCTTTCAGATGAAACAAATTAGCACCACTGATAGACAACTAACTGGAAGGATGGAAGCTATTGGAGCAGAAAATAAACTATGGGGCTCTCATGGGAACAAAGATGCTGTGAAGGTTAGCTCAACAATGTATTGTTTTATAGAAATCTTAAAATGGAAAAATTTGTGCACCTCTCTCTGAATGCAGCAAGTTCTCTCACAAGGATTTGCCACAACTCAGGGTCCCCACACAGATAAATGAGGTGGGACACTGTAGTAGACCTAATTGAGTTGGATTAACCCAAGGAAAGCTAACTGTAGTATCAATAAACAGAAAAGATCATCTGTGGTTCAGAAAGTCAGAACTATTATTATCCAAAAAACAAAGAAATTAAAGAGACATATGCAAAATAGAATAGCGGGATAAAACAACTAACTTTCATTTAAGAGCTGAAGAAATTATTTTATAGGCAAAAAACCACACCAAAAATAAAATTAAATGACAGATACAGAAAGTAATCAATCCCCTGCAAACATGGGACTTGCAGAGAACAGTAGATGTTTTTAAATGTTACAGAACTGTGCATTCAGGGGTAAGAAATATCCTTTGAGAAGAGTCTCTAATGAATATACAAGTTTAACCTTCACTTGCTGCTGCTGCCACTGCTGCCATCCAGGCTGATGGGGTGAGGGAAATGCTGTTGGCTGGAAAACACCTTAGGGAAAGCAAAAGGAGGAAAGACATGGTTTTTATATCTATTTACTTTTCCTACCTATTCCTTGATGTCACCTCTCTCTGTTAAATTCAAGGCCACAGCCTAGACTTTAAATTAAATAGCTTTGTTTCCAGTCATGATATTGGGGTTTATTAAATTCCTGTTTTGCTGCAGTGCATAGTATTTATGCAATTTTCCTCAAGGAAGTTAAAAATAGCTTTCTGCTCCTTAGGGTTGCAGGGTCTGCTTTTGCCTATGCTGTTAACTTGGCTTGTATTTTTTAAACACAAGAAAAAAAAACCCAACAAAATAGAATAGGGAAAGTTGGGCTTCTCTCTCTCTCATACTGTTTTTTTTGTAATTGGACATGAAATAAAAGCAAGTCAAATTGGCAGATAACATTGTGTTCTGGGTGGTGTGAAGTGCCAGAAACAGTGTTTTGCCTGCACACAACTTGTTTTTTAATAGTGCTTTTTATTTTTCACTCATAACAACAGAAGTGAACTATTAAAAATCAAATGTTGAGATGAATTGAACTAAACAAAAACATGCCGAAGGCGACAGGCAGGGTTTAACACTCTGTGACTTTTATCTCTCTGGTGTCTCTCTTTGATGGCTGACATGGCAAAAGAATTCTCACAACACTTCTGAATCCTGATCACTTTGCTAATAACAGCAAGACTGCCACTGCATCGTTTCTACTCTTGAATGCCTCTAGATACAATTCCTTGCTTACCCACTTGATATTCACACGGCACTGTTCAGCAAAGATTTAATGAAGAAAATGAAGAAATTCTTATGGAATCAACAGATGATGGTGTATTTTTATTATTACCACTCATTTGATCATCAGTGGTACCAAGAGCAACCAATCAAGGATCAGTGCTTTGACCTAAGATGTGCAAGATAGATCCTCAGTGGGACATAGTACCTCATAAATTAATGGAACTGGGATAGTTTAAATCAATTAAGATTCTATACTTCCAGCAAGCCCCCAGCAGTGGTGTGAGGTGCAGAGAAGTAAATGAAAAATTGAGCATGTTTCTATAACCATTAATACAGTCTTTGCTCCACAGACTCCCTCGACACTATCAGTCCGAAAGATTGCAGGGACTTATAGAGGAGTAATGAAGTCAGGGCTAAAGAGATTTCAGATGTGCTAGTAATATTCTTAAAGGTTTTGTCAGTTTTCTCTCTATGGGGAAAAGGTCTTTTGTGAAGGCACTGAGCTGAGGCTCAAAAGATTTGCACTTTGCTCCTAGTTCATCGTGGACTCCCTCTTTGATCTTGGAAAATAACCTGTTTTGCTCATGTGAAAATAGGAATGCTTGATAACAAGTCCTTGTCTGTCCTGCAGGACAAGGTAAGATGAATTCTGTGGGCTATGGCATCCTACATCTGTGTACAAACAAAAAGGGATTGCACTTATCAGCAATCTTCATTGACTGCTGTACCACAAATCATCATCAGAAAATTAAGATCACAGAATAGCAGAATATCATTAAAAGGAGTATTTATCTGCTACTTATGTTATATCCTTTCAGTCCTACAAAAGCAAACTATTGCTCCTGTTCTGAACTTTTCTAAAAGTAGAAGTGAAATCATTGTCAAAGGTAATAGGATTTTATGATTCAAGGTGAGCCAATATTTTCAAGCTTCTAAAAAATCAGTTGCTTTCTGTTTTTTTCAAAGTGCTAATGATTAAAAGGGCAATAATATGCAGTTCTGAAAGCCTGTACTAGAACCTTACAAGTCTTTTACACAAGGAAAATCAGATATTCCTGTTTCACATTGCTGCTGTGCTGGTATATAGACATATAGGTAGGGTCCACAACCTCCACACAAAATCTTCCCTGCCTTACTCCTGTTGAGCCTTGTGTGTCTATTTGCAATGGAGTAAGGTTGCAAGTTTTTGTACTCTTATCTCTCTGCTGAAGCTCTGCTTCCATTTCTAGGCAGGAAAAGCAAATCAAGGGCTATATTTTTACTGGGAAGTTAAACAGAACAAAGCACAAACCTGAGAGCTTGTATATGATCACCCATGTGCTAAACTGTGAACAAATTGAAAGCACTGAGAGGGTGGTCAGGCATTGGAACAGGCTGCCCAGGGAAGTGGCAGAATCACCATCCCTGGAAGTGTTCAAATAGTGTGTGGATGGAAACCTGGGGACATGGTTTAGTGGTGAATGTGGCAGTGCTGGGTTAATGTCTTTCCTGACCTTAGTGATTCTATGATTCAAAAATCCCTGGCATGGAACAAACTGGTGTCTCGTAGCATGCCAGCAAGCATTGCCTAGGTTCGGTGAGTGGTTAGCACAAGTGAAAAATCATTCCCAGTATACACTTTGGGGGCAATCTCTTCCTTCCTGGTCAGGGTTGGGAGGTTTAGCTATTTGAAGGTGAGCTGTGCCACACTGTATCCCAGAACACTGTTCTTAGTCTGTTTTGTTTACTGATACAGAAACAGTAAGGTGTTCATTAGTGTTTGGGGAGAAGAAACTCCTGAAAGATTTGAGTAGGGAAATTGTCATCTGGGCATCTGTCAACTGGTAATGAAGTCAGATTAAATATTTGTGTAGTAGAGTCATAAAACATAACTGTGGGAGTGACACGGGTCCACTTCTTCATCAAAATCAAGTGGAGTAAAATTGTAGACAGATGTTTCTTTAGGTGCTTCCAGATGGTTTTAAATGTCTTCAATGATGAAGAAAGCACAGACTTCCTGAGTAATCTGTTCTAGAGCTGAATTAACCTTTGAGATGGGCATTTTTTTCTTGTAATTAGCAGTTAATATTTTTTTTCATTCTTCATGTAAAGAAGAATGTTCTTGAAGCTTAAAAGCTTGGCTGTCTACTGCCACTCGGGTGAGCATTCAGGATCCTTTCCTTATCATTCTTCCTAGGGTAAAATTTCAGAAGAATAAGGGAACTGGAAAGTGAAAAAGAACAATACAATAAGGAATTGGAAGGATGTCAGCTTGTAATTTGTAGTAGGAACCATGTATTATATAAGATAAAAATAAAATTTGGACAAGGCTATATTTTGGGGTCCTAGTGGCATCATAAAATACTCTTGTTTTTTTCTTTTATGGCTTATTTTGATGTCAGCACAGTCCTGAGATATTTATGTAGCCTTGAAATTCAAAACCATATTCTCTTTAAAGCATTTGGTTTTAAAAGGGGTACATTTATAAGTGGTAAAAAAAAAAAAAATCTCTCCATTGTGAAATATCAATTATTTGTAAGTGCTTGGATTAATTTATTGGATTTTATGGGTAAAAGAAATGGAAATTGTTTTTTACATTAAAAATTAATATTTTACATCCAGCTGTGTCTGGCTGGGCAATAAATCAGCTCCTTACAATTACTTATTTGTCAGTCAGCATGTTAGTTCAAAAAGCAAGGAGCTTGCCTGTGGATCCTGCTCTACTTGAAAGCAGAGAGAGTTCAGGTCAAATCAATTTCAGCCACAGTAATTAAGAACAAGATTGAAGATCCTTCCCTACCTCTGTCGTGTAGCATCTGGAGTTACGTTTTAGAATGGATCCACTTCTAGGCCACAGTGAAGAGTATTGAAGGTAGAGAACACTACTTAGGAAGAGCTTTTTTAAAATGCTTTAGAGAGTTATATATGTACCAAATTCTTACACTTTCTTCTGAATAAATCTGAGTACTTCATAGTTGCTAAGCAGGGAAACATTTGTCTTTTCAGCTTGTCTATTTACAGATGCATATCACATAACCTTTGGAGGAAGTATTTACAGAGTCTCTCTCCATAGGAGCAAATTAAACAAGGCTGGGGTGAGATAGTGCCCCATGATCATCATGATCATGTCAATTGCTGGTGATGTCTGTGAGATTTTTTTGGTCACTACTCCCTCTGACAACAGCTGATCATGTTTCAGGAGTTGTACCAGGGACCATCCTCAATACAGACTTTGCCGACCCTTATTTTGGTAGGTTAAAAAGTTCATCTCTGTTAAAGGAACATTCTGCACCCTTTAAACCTAGCGTCAGAAAATGGACACGGGCTCTTTTCACTGGTGTGGATATAGCAAGAAAATTTGAGTTTATGCCAGCAGAATGAAAACCTAATAGAAAACTAGTATCTTTATCAAAAGTGATAAATGAGGCACAAAATTACATTAAAATTTAAAAAAACAAACTCATAGCTACTGAAAAAACTTCCCTCAGTACTTCTTTAGGGTCTTTTGATTTGGTAAGGCAACAGAAAATCTTGTTTAAGTTTGATTGAGTTTTTAAAGTTTTCCTTGACCGTCAAGATGAAAAATTAACTGTAACCAGAGCTCTAGTTGTACGGCATTCCTAGTGAAGAATTCTGCCATGACAGGGAAACGAAGTCAATCATATCTAAGAAAGATTGCACACTTCTGTTGCACGCTTCTGGCACATACAATATCGTATTCAATTAGAAGTAAATTAAATAGCTGTGAAAATAAGGTCACATGAACTCCTACTATACAAAAGAATCCCAGACCTTTGGAAGTTGCAGAAGGCGAAGAGAAAGGTCAGACCTCTGCCTTCCCAGAAACCTCCTGTATTAGCATTGTTCCCTTCCTCCTGTGCTGGGATTCTGCTGTAGAATGCACAGGGTGCATGGAGCTGGGGACCGAGTGACACATAAAGCCCTGATGCTCAAATCAGGGCCTGCATTAGAAAGCATGTTTTCACCAGCTGCACTACAGAAACTCCCATGTCAACTCACCCTGTGTCCTGTGCCTGCACAACTTGTCTATTACGAGTGAAGATATCGTGTGTCCCTACACCCAACCCTCTCATGCAGCCATTTGTCTCAAAAAGTAGCATTTCTCTAACTAAAACTACAAGTAATATTTGGCACATAATGAAGTTTTACTGCTTCTATAAAACCTCTGTATTTCTGAGTGTTAGTCCCTGGCATCATTTGATCAGATATTTATGTGTGCACAGACAATCATTTACTGAGCCTGGTGTAATGAGGAAAAAGCTGGCTGATGAAACCACATCATCCCATCACCCACCTGTAAAATATAGCTAACTTGAATGCATTTGAATGATTATATATAAACTAATTAAGGACTGAGTGAATGATTTGTGACATTGTGGATAAAGAGTCCAAAACAAGGTGGTAACAATAAATTGGCAGTGTTTATCTCAAGGTCATTTTAAAGCTGTGCTGTCCAAATGATAGCATTAGCTAGCAATGATCTAATTAAATACTGTACACCAAGTTATAAAGAAAGAGTTCAAGAGTAAACAAGTGGCAGAGTCTAGATTTATTTGCCATGCAATGGAAGCAATCACAGCATAATGTTGAGGTGTCCAGCACAAGGAATTAGGGTTCATAAATAAAAAGCAACTTTTGCAAGGCTGTGTATTTCAGTATAAACAATAAAGCAATTGCAAATGCATTTTAGGCCATGCAGCTGCAGGCCCAAAGCCATGATGATGAAGATGATTAAGAGTCAGAGTTCTTTGAGAGTTCCTTATCAATTTACAGGGAAATGTTCTGCAATGGATTGGTTTGTGAGACCAAAGACAAATGACTGAATCAAAGTAAATTTCATCAGGGCAAAAGGCATGGGCAGTAGGATCGCAGCAAGTGTAAGCAGCAGGAACAAGGCAGCAAAAACCACCGCGTCACCCACGCAGGGAGCAGGAAACAGTCTCCGTAGGCTGTGTCTGACAAGATTATGGCACATGTACGCAACCACTGTGTTACAGGACAAGCTGGCTTGTAGTGGGCAATTAATTTGGCTATAAATAAGAAACCCAGCTGGGTTCCATAAAAAAATCCCTGGCTGAGTGATGATGGGATGGGTTTGGATGCTTCACCCAATCCTGTTCCACCCTAAGCTGCAGACCTCTCACTGGCACAGGAGCTGGGCTGTGTTTAAGCCAAGCCAATCTCTCCAGTTTGGACAGGGAGATTCAAACCCTCATATTCAAGGAGGGTGCAGACAATAAACCAGGCTGCTGTCACATGTAATCCGGATGTGTGTGTTGTCCCTGCCTCCAACCACTGACTCCAGTAACACCACAGCACAGGGAGAAGGGGAGGCAGCTCTGCTGTGGAAGTGGTAAAGGGCATCATCCCCTTGATTTCAGCAGAGATCAGATGTTTTTCAACACACTAGCTAAAGACTCTCTGGTTCATTGCCAATGTATAGCAAATTAAATGGAATTAAGAAGATATTAAATTACAAGGGGGTATCTGTTTCTTTGGTTTTTAATTGTATCTGATTGGAAACCACTTTATTTAACCTTGAGAAGCTATTTTCTATTTTTGAATCTGTCTGAGAATAGACCCATTAGAGACAGAAAAGAAGAAAAGGACAACTTTCTTTCTGATATAAATGAACAACTTTCATTGGCATTTTAGTGCTGCATTCTGTCCTGCATGCATATGATCATGCATAATATCACTTGCTATAAGATGCCAGACTTTCAAATTTTCTGATTTGTCATATTATCTCAAACTATGGTATTAATATTTTCTTCTTCAATGAGAACTGAGTACAGATTGGGGCTGACCAGCACCAGCTTAATTAGACCTTTAATTTTTATTCTGGATTCTTTTTTGTAATAAAACCAAGTATTACATCTAACTTTTTTTTTTTCCTTTGCCTGTGATTTTCTTTTTGGCTGTGATTTTGAAGGTTTTCTTTTCTCCATTAGCCCTAAATAACATTTTTGTCATTGCACTGAACAATTGAGCTATTTCTCTCAAATACCACATTTGTCATTGAACTGAACAATTGAGCCATTTCTTCCAATATCCCAGAGATTCTTCTGTTGGTTCAAGAATAATTATTTCACAAAGTACCTGTGGGGTACTTTTGTTCCCCACAGGTCTAATCATCCAAACCATCTGAATCTAGCTGATCTGAACACTTTTTCTTCATTACTTCTCTATACCTCCAAGGAAGGAAGTGTAACTCTATGGCCTCGTAGTTTTGTACACTTTTTGTTTTGCTGTATCACACATCATTCTTTGGAGGATTTTTAAAGAGATTCTTTATATATATATATATATATATATATATATATATATATATATATATAGATAAGTTTTTTGTTTTTTAATGACTTTTCTTGAAATAATCCATGTTTCATCTCTCTATTAGAGTTTCTTCTTCAAATTAGAGTGAAAATAGAGTAGTCAATTTGGAGAAATTAGTTCATATATACTTTATTAAGACCTTTTTAACTTGTCTTTTTTGTGTTGAATGAAGTATTTCCATTTAAAGTCAGGCTAAACTGTGGGAAGCTAGAGGGCTAGCGGTCTGATAGGATTTTTCCATTTGTCTTTAGATTTGATTGCCTTAGAAAATTATGGGAATATCAGCACTGGAAAATAATATTTTTATAGAGGTTTCCTCAGGTTTTGAGTGTTCTCTGGGACTGAAAATGTTTTCAGACTGCACAGCCAATCTGAACAAGAGAGATGCAAGACAAAACAGGTTGGTGCTTTCTGTGCCCTCTTTAAATCTCCTTTTGCCTAAGGCTGTGAGACAGGAAAAGTTTGAGCTTTTTTGACATGTATTAAGAGCCTGACTTCCAGTTCAACTAATTCTTCCCTCAATCCTCTCTCACAAGTGAGTGATAACATGGTCTAATACTTAAGCTTTTTTTAGTAAGGTGAGTGGGTTTAAAAGAAAGCTTAAAAATATGGTAAATTGAAATTCATGATTTTTGGAACCAGTGAGTTCCCCAAGAGGATACAAAGTGTAAAGGAAAATAAAGTCAGAAGCTGGAGGCAAGAACAGTAGTTTTTGAGCATTTAGAGCATGAAGGAAGTTGGTAATATTTAAAACTAGCTACAGAAAACAGTTTTTAGAGAGAAGTTAGCAGTGGGAACTAAAGGAGATAGTGGTGGTAGCCAGGAAAGATGCCTGAAGGCCATAGCAGGATAGGGGCTGCTGTCTAGGTAATTATAGCTCATCTCAGTAGAAGCCCTGCATTAAGAAGTAAAGGAAGGAAAGGCACTGAGGGTGGCAAGGGGACAGCAAGACCTGAAGGATGAAAGAGTCCTGTAGTTCACTGACAAATGCAAAATTTTCTGCCTCAGTACTCCTATCTGAGTGAAGGCAGGATCAAATTCTTATGTTAAGGTGGCGGAGGCGACCTGAGCGTACTGAGGTTGTCCCCAGCTGTGAGGCAAAGTGTGCTAAGTGTGGCTATTCTTCCTCTCTCCATCCTCCTTCAAATGCTTTTGATTTTAAGGGCTGGATGCTACATGCATGTTTAGAGTCATCTTTGTCTCTGGATACTACACAGGTTTTTGAAAGTATTTTGAAGCAGTATATTTAATGATGGACGATACCACCCGGGAGCCTAAGTGAGACTTCAAACTGCCTGAGCTAATTGGATTTCTATTATTTGAGCTAATCTTATTGGGATGCTTGGAAATGAGTTTTATTCTTCATTAAGAGGACAAAGGCCTGCGTCTTTAAAGGGCAACACTAATGTATGCACAGAGGGCAAAAAATAATGTTCTCTAAAGCTTTCTATGGGCTTCTGCCAGTTGTGACTAATGTTGGTGTAGGTATTAGGAAAACACAGGCCAGTGTGATGATGAAGAGAAAAGACTGGAGATTAAAAGAAAAGTGGTTTGAAAGCTCTACTCATACTACTGTATGAAGAATAATACATAATGTGGGTGTAATAAAAATGATAATGTGTTCTGTCATTTGAGATAATTAGACTTTGATCCTGGAAGATGTTTCTTGTGGCTGAAGCACTGTATCTGGTTAGAGTTCTGCTGCATTTCTATTTTATGTTTAGATTGGGTGTTAGGAAAATTTCATCACTGAAGGTGTTGTCAAGTATTGTAACAGGCTGCCCAGGGCAGTGGTAGAGTCACCATCCTCGCAAGTATTTAAACAATGTTTCATATGGTGTTTAGGGAATGGCTTCAAACAGAAAGAGGATATGTTTAGAATAGATATTAGGAAGAAATTCTTTATTGTGAGGATGGTGAGGTGATGGACAAGCTTGTGCTGAGAAGCTGTGAATGCCATACCCCAAGCATGGATGGGGTTTTGAGCAATCTTGTCCATGGCAGTGGGGCTGGAACTAGGTGGTCTTTAAGATCCCTTCAAATCCAAGTTGATCTGTGATTCTCTGTTTTAATGGTGGCCTTAGCAATGCTAGGCTAATGGTTGGACTCAATTATATTAAAGATCCTTTCCAAGCTAAATATTTCTATGATTTTATTATTTTCTGTATTTTCAGAATAGAATCCTTTCCCAATGCCTAGTTTGAGATGGAAGGGTCCAGGCCTGAGGAGACATTGATGTTGTGATGTTCTCTTGGGACACAGTGACAAAGTCCAGGTAAGGTCCCCTGGTGATTCCCAGATGTGTGGAGATCTGGAGGGAGACAACTGGCTTACCATGCGGGAATACTCAAGCACAGAGGAAAAGGGGCTGGGTCTACTTAGAAACCACTTCTAACCAACACAAAATTGCTGCTGGGAATCATGCAGGTTGTGGTAGAAAATTGTAACACTGTTCTGGTGTCTTCTTTTGCAAGGTTTTTGGCACAAAAATATCAATTTTGCATGGCTGTCTGCAGAAAAGAAAGGGAAGCGGACACAGAAATCTACAGGAGGTCTACCTTCTGTGCGAATGTTTGTCAAAATAATTCTCTATAATCAAAGAATCCTTTCAATGACTTTTTAGAGGCTATTTTTCTCTCCACAGTAAAATCTGTCAGTTTGCTCATCTGTATTTTAAGTGCTTTACAAGTATCTTCAGCAGAAGAAAACATGATACCATGACCCTGAGTATCAGATCAGTAACTTGATTCTCATCAAAGAAAACAAAAATAAAGAGCATGTGATCTCCTCTCACCATCTGAACAAAGCACTCAGATCACAAATAACCCAATGCTTTTAGGTGCAGAGAGAGAACTCCTTGGTGAGTAACTGTGAATAGCAAACGAAGGAGATTTTGAATCAGCCTGTGGGAAATGCTGGAAAAGACATAGTGGGTACCTTTAATAGTCAAGGTATTTGCTAACTCGCCTTCTTTTGTTTTTCTTTCTGTCAGATGCCACATTCACCTGTGTCTGAACTGCTGACACCAGCAGGAGCTTGGCTCCCTATCCCTCTGCTGAGATCTATGGGGTATAATTTGCCTATTTGGCTTGATATAGTGGTGTCTTAGACAATATATAGACAACTGGTCGTAGTGGGTGATGAATATAGGCAAGTGGAATTTCAGTCTGCAGGTTCAATATAACTAATGAAGTGCTACTAAAGCGTTTTAAGAGAAACTGGTCCCTGCATTTACAATGTGGTGTAATGATTTACTTAAAAGTCTCCCTTTAGACTCAGTATACAAGTTACAAATGATGCAAAATGTTGCTGATCAGAGATATTGACAATCGCTCATTGGTATTGACATATGGAAGATTCTCCACTGGGTGCCAGTGCAATTATGAACTGGCTTTAAAACTTGCTCTTGGTCAAAGGCTAAAAGAAGACCTTATTTCTCATCTTATCTTAAAGTTTCTCCGATCTTACTCTTCAGCTGTTTCCTCCAACGGATCAAAGTAATAATGATAACAATAAGAATAAAAAAATTGCCCCAGTAAAAAATCCTTCTTTAAAATGAGATATTTAGACATAGACTCAGATTATACATTTGCATATGTTCTTCAAAAGAGCCTAAGTGATAGAGCAAAAGAATCTCACCAGCTCTCCCACTGAATCTGTGGTTGCAGACTGAGCCAGCTGGATTTCTACCTAAGTTCCTGTGTCCCATATTTCTTTTGACTAGGAATATCTGAAGATAACATGGAGCCTTGAAAATAAAATTTATTCAGTATGTTGGAAAGGTTTCTAAAGTAAATTAGCAGAAACCGTCTCTCCACTTAACTAAGACAAAAAAATTACTTCATGCAAACAATAGGTCAGAGAATTACAGTGAAAGCATCTCTGAAATGAACTGAATTTTAAAATCAGTAAGATTGGAAACATCCTGCTAGATGATTAAGTTCAACTATTAAGAAGGTAAATTAGGGAAAGCAGGACTAGTTAAAAAATTTAGTCAAACTGCACCTTTCACCTGTGCTCCTGCTTGACAATCAGGGTGCAAATTGATCAAATTTTGCTGCTGAGATCTATTTCGGTTTTTTTCATAGGAGTATCAAGCAGGGACTCTATCAGCTGAGGTGCATTATTCTTAACACAGTCTGAAAGAAAGCATTTGCTCCTTGAGACTGTGTGACACACAGCATGCAGGCTTCTGCTTCAAAAACTCTGTTGCTCATTATAGAAATGTTAAGTTTACTCTCCACTCTGGCAGCTTTGCTTCGGCAGAAGAAAATAATACATCCAACAAGTTATCCTAACGCCTATGGACTGGCACCAATAAACAAATCTCTGTCTCCTTGTGCTTGAAGCAGCTGCTGGTGATTACCCTCCTCCCGTGGAGACACAAACACATCTGGTGTCTGCAGAGCAGCAAAGAAGCAGAGAGGAGATGAGCCAAAGCAGCCATCCCTGGTATGCACAGCTGCATCAGCTCAGCACTGCTGCTCCACCTGAGCCATGGCTTGTGCAAGCACTGGGTCAGGGTGGTGATTAGGAGGAAGAGGAAAATATAAAGGGTTCTTTTCCTCCTTCACGCTTCCCCACTGCAGCTGAATCATTTGGCTTTGCCTTAGATTTTCTATGTGGCCGTTGTTCCCATTCTTCCGCGTTCCTCATGATCACATTAAAAAGATGACCAAGATGGCCTAAATTATCATGTTTGTAATCTTTGATGAAAATTTCCCTATGTGAAGAAGAAAAATACAACATCCTACCACTCATCTGTTTTTCTAATGGCTTATTTGTGACCTGTAGAAATAAAACTGTGGATAAGTTTTCTTTCTGTCTGAAATGTCATTGTTTCAACAAATACATAATACCAGAAGCCCAGACTCTGTAGGTATGTGGTGAGTTTTAAAGAAGAAAATATAAAATGTACAAAGCCCATATGTGCATTGCTTCATTTGTTTTTAGCTTTATGTGGCAGGATTAAGGCTTAACACATTTGGCAAAATATGAAAGGCAAAATTCTCACATGCTTCCCCATATTGATGCTAAGTCTCATGAGAAAAGTAGAAAAATACTAAATATTGTGGAAGGATTGGCAACATGTTTGTCTACTGCAGTTTATGATGGAACATGTCTATATATTTGAATTGTTTTTTCTCTTACGCTTATGAGTTGAAAATAAGTTTTAAAATTGACTCTTCTTTACAACTGACATGAGTCGTACCATATTAAAGCATATTCTAGCTGGAGCCAAATACATTGATGCAAAATCAATATAGGCTAGATGCTGGCAAAGCTGCTGCAATCTGGTATCAGCTGTCATCAGGGTGAACCCACTTGACTTTACCTCTTCATATTTATCTGTTTTCTTCAGTTCTTCCTTTCCACTTCTCCTCCCCTGTCAGCATTACCTGCTTGGCAGTTGTGCAACTTTTATTTTTGTAACTCTCTCTTTTAAGCCTCCCTCATATTCCCATTAGGGAAATGTTTTTCCTTTCCAATTTTTTTTTTTTTTCACTCAGGTGCGGAAAGCCTTGATTTTATTAGATTAACATTTGTTATCATGACAAAAAAAGTAAGTCAGAGAGAATGGCTCTTCTGCAGTTAATGTCAACTATGAGAGTGATGAAGGGTATTGAATAACTCCAAATGCAGGAAAGAGAGGGATACTGCTGTATGTCTAAGAGATTGTGACTACAGACAGTGCTGAACACTACTAAATAAATTCCTGTGTTGTCCCATGCTATTTGAAATCCAAAGTGTGACTGGGTGATAAGGTATATTGTTATGCCATATCCCATAGAATAATATTTTGTTTTCATCATGATTTACTTTTGTTCCAGTAGTTCCCATTTTAGTCTTTATTCTCCTTTCTCTCTCTTTCTCTCTCTTTCTCTTTTCCTCTCATCCTCTTTTTCTTTCTCTTTCTTGTTCTCTCTTTTTCTCACTCTCCCTCCCTCCTTCCTTTTCCATTCCTTTCTTTCTCACATTATTTCTCTATTAATGATGACATAAGGCATATCTGTCACCGTGGAAGAGGAAGAGCTACCTCTCTCTCTGAGCATGGTGTGTTGGTACTGACTTATTTTGCTTTATTTCTTTAAATGACTATTTTCTCTCCAAGCGAATTGCCCAAACTCCCTCAACTGAGAATGTGATAACTGTTGAGGCTAAATGTTTGTAAAGGAGAGGAATACAGTAGGCTCATACATTTTCTGAAGAATTTTTATGAGAATCACTTTTTACAAAATTTCCCAATTGATTTCTTGCGTTATTACTCCTCCGACTCCCAATAATGTTATTTAGACAGAGAAATATTCTGACAGCATATCTTCCCATTTATACTTTGCTTACAGCAGTGGCCTATAAATAGGCCATTATAGTCTGGAAAAAATTGCGAAGAGTAAAACTTTCCCTTCATGTGCAGAAATGCACTCTAACTAATAGTTTTCCAACATGCATCTGCTGTTATAATTTAAGATTTTTCTATGGTATGCATGCAGAGGTGGACTAACTTGTTTAATAAATAGGCGAGAATAATAAGCAGGTAATTTTATATCCACAGTGCAGTCCTGATTACTATGGAATATCTCTGTGTTTTCAAGGAAAGAGCTATGTTAAACAGCAGTAGGAGCAAGCCTAGCAGACCCATTACCAGGGCACGAGTGAGTTTTAGGTCAATGAGGTTAAAAAATCTTGCTTCAGACAAACCCAAATCTTGCTAATTGGTTTAGACAAGGTAGCCAGTTGGTACTCATATGACCCCCAATAGAACTAAGGTGGTAGTTCTGGGCCAAGTTCTCCCTGTCATGTCTGTGGAAAGTAGTCCCATTAGCTTCAGTCATAATGCATATGCAGGAGGCAAATGCATTAGGAAATTTAATCAGAAGAGCTCCTTGGAGGAGGCAGCAGGTGGCAGATGCCTTGAGGGCCTGCTCTGGTTAGCAGCTTGCCCCACTTCTTCTATTCAGAGCTTTAGTATCATCCTGCACCAGAAAATATTGGAGTCAGGGACACCTGCTGGTGTAAAAAATGGACAAGGTTTAGATAATTGCAAGTATTTCATTAATGCAAAGGTCCCCTTCTATTTGTGCAGGTGGGGGAGTCCTGGGTGTTGCCATATTCTGATTCTCAACCTGTCGTGCCTCAATGTGAACTCTTTGGGCACAGCAAATTTCAGTTCCAGGTGTATCATCAGTGATAAAAGCTTATCTAGAATGTTAAATTTATTTTTGCCATGGATTGGAGCAAATTGTAACAGAAATTCTTAATCTTCTCTAACATTCAAAGATTGTTTTAGCTGTAGCTACATCATTTTTCAGCAACAGGAAGGAAATTAGATAGGCCTGCTGGCTTTTGGAAAATTAGCAGTTTTACTTCAGTGTCAGAAAATCTCAGTATGTTCTATGGTGATTGACTAAGAGACTTTTAAATGGAACTCTGGATATTGGTATTAAACACGTTGCATTCACTGAATGAATGGTAAAATTTCACCAGGATATCACTCCTTACAGAATTACGTGGTAGACTGCCAAAAGAATGTGTCTTCTGTGGGGTCCTGCTAAATAAAACCAGTAAGGGCCTAGTCCTAAGGGCTCACTTATAATTACATTTTTCCCTGAAATTATTCCCTGTTGCATGACTTGGAGTAGAGCAATAAGGCAAGGTCAGTCAACAGAAGGCAGTCACTCCTCTTTTGAGAGATGCAGGGACTGGGTGGAAAAAGTGCACTGAGAAAATTGAGAAGGACCATGCCAAAGACCCAAAGAAAATGTTTCAAGGCACAAAGAAACTTTTGAAGGAGAGGAAAAATGACTGAGTAATAACTGAGCAATGGCAGTGAACTCTGTTCACTCTCAAGCCGTATGAGGCATCAAAATAAGACATGTTCAGATGGAAAACAAAGATAAAGGCATTGACTGTTAAACACAGGGTTATGGTAGACATTAAGAGGTGAAATGTCTGTATAAACTGATATTGTCACAACAGCAACATTGTATAAACTTTCCATGAGCAAATTAAGTTGCATGTTAAAGTGTTCCCAACCACCATGGCAATGCCTGAGCAGCCATCTCATATAAGTGGTTGAAGCAAGAAAACATTTTCTGAGGGAACTTGATAACAGGATTATGTGATGAGGTTACAAGATAAGACTGGCAAGATGCAATTATCTAGATCCCTTCCAGACCTATTCCCCTGGGAAAAAAGAGGAAATCAAAAGCAGTGGCTTACAACTGCACTGCAGGTGTACATGTGGTCCAGTTTATAACCTCAGTTTGCCAAGGCTGGAGATTAATCCATCTACCCTGGAAGTGTTATAATGTTCTATTCTCCCCAATAGCCATTGCATAAGCACATAGATATTGAACAGACTGTCAAAAGATATGGAATAATATGCAGTTGATGCAACTACTATTTCCTCACAGTATCAATGTTTCTACCTCCAAAACAGTCTTATGCTTAAAAGACTTGAACAATTCATAAATACTAAAAACTCAAGTAAGATGGCACTGATGCTGCTAGAGAAAAGACAGCATTGAGAAAATTTTTCAACTCCTTGGCCTCTTCCAGGTTTTTGTTTGCGAATACTTATCAGCAATTCATCAACTTGTCAATTTGCCCCATAATCTCTGAGTGCTCTGGCGCAGCTCTAGCCTAGCACAAGCAAAACCTTCTCTCCAGTTGCTAGGTAACTCCTGTGTCTGCTCATCTGGGGTGCCTGTTATCGGCTGTTCACATCTCTATTTACTTTTCATCTTGACCATAATAATGTGATATAACTGGACACAGAGCCTCCAAGACTCATTTAAAAGACTTCACAGAGTTACCAGTGCTGCATCTTTGGCAGCCCTCCTCACAAATGTGTCTGCAGTTCCCTTCAAGTTAAAAAGTGGTTTAAGTTCCTGGCTTTGTTGGTTCTGTGTATTTTAGGACTGCTTTGAAGTTGTGAATGGAAACCATCCTGTAAGAGATGTGATGATCTAGTGCAATGGACCACCTTGTAAACTGTATATCCAGTCATCTAATTCTGGGGAGGAAAATAAATAAGGAAGCACACAAATAGAAATAAAATCTTTCTTAGAAACTAGGGACCACAAACTCATCATTACCTGCTAAAAGTAAGGCAACATCAGTATTTTCAGAACTTTTAGACAACCCTTAGCAAATCCAACTACTTTACACGCCTCTTTTGAGAGCTAATGAGAAGACAGAAAAGAATATGCATAGCCAGGTTGCTTACTGCATTAAGAATTCCAGTGAGAAAAGGGACATAAAGTTATATGCAAACCAAAGAAGTAGAAGGACAGCTGCCTTAATTTGCTGAATTTCAGTAGATTCTTACAGTCTTATTTTGTTCTTCTAATAGAGGAAAGCACCTATCACACACAACAGTGAAACATGTTACTCTTGAGATAATTACTCTGATTACAAATGCAGCTATATATAAGGGTGCAACAAACAGGTTGGTTAGAAGGTCAAGGCAAGTTGTAGACAGCTGTAAGAGATGGAGTAGGAAATGATCGGTGTATCAGCTCCCTGCCAAGACCCCAAGGTTTGGAGGAAAATTTTTGACATGTCTTTGCTCACATTACTGTCTGCCAGAGGAAAGTTCAGCTGGTAGTGTCTTTTACATAGAGGGATCTATATATGTCCAGCTGTCTATATCTCTGTCTCTCTATAGAGAGAGACATTTCTCAACTAAATACATACAGAATTTATTAAATTATTTATTAAGGAAAGAATAAGGAAGCAAACTCAGAATGCCTCTGGCTGGAAAGAAAAACAATCCTGCATCTCCCTAGTCACTAACAGATGACCCTTCTTTGCCTTACTTGGAGAGTGAATGTGCAGTATTTAACAGATTTCCTTCACAGAATTTTTTGGCAACCAGGAAAAAATAATGTGCTTTGGAAGGATTCATCAAAATACTTTTAAAATCAATGAATCCACTGATGTAAATATACAAATAATAGAGAAAAAATTTCAAGTGGTTTCTTACAAGGTGCTCTGAGTGACAATAAGATACCACTCTTCAAGTGCTTCATCAGTTACTTGCTATAGGCAATTGACTGAATTTCCATCATAAACAGACAGCCTTCTCTATAGAAAATGCAAGCAAAAAGCTGTACATAGATAACACTTCAGGATGCTCTACATAGTTAAACCCTGTTGGCTGGTGCTAGAAAATCCCTATACCTTTTGATATTTAAATCTCCTCAACTTGCACTTTTCACACTACTTTTCCTGGAAAGCTAGAATGTTCATAAGTCTTGTTTAAGATATTACACACGAGAATACCTGGAACTTTTATTTCTGTCAAGGTCTCAAAGCTATATTCAAAACTCACAGGACATGTGAAAATTATTTTCACACAATATTGTTTCCTTCATGATGGGAAAAAAAAGATGTCTTGGAGGATGTTATCTTTACTTTTAGACCATTCATCCACAAAATCCAGGGTTGCCCTCTGACCAGACAATATATGTAATATGATCTATTTAAATTTTTGATATGCCAGATATGCATAGAGCACTAGACGTGCAATAGAACTTAAGGTACTTTATAATCTAAAGGCATGATTTTATCAGATGATTGAGACCATCCTGGCTTTATCCACTAGGTCTACTGGAGTTGTTCTTCAACAAGTACTTTCTTTCACTGTACATTCTTTCATCCATTTCCATCTACCTTATATACTGAATAGAAATGAAAACAAGTTTATGACAAATAAATCAACATCAGAGACACAAAAATAAGACTTAAGTTGTACAAGCAACCTTAAAAATACAGTTTCAGATTGTTGGGGTATTTGGCTTTGTATCTTAGGCAGACTACTGGTGCAGTGTTCTTTTACCCATGCACATGAATGCAAATGTACAATGTATCCAAGGGCAAATCAGGCACATCTTAGAAAAGGAGACAATTTAGGAGGTTCTGGAGAAATATTTTATTTCTCTGTGCTTTGAATGAATAGCATGTAACCTTTAAGTAGACAATGGGATTGATAAATCATATTCAAACTATCTTCTGGACTTGCCCAATTTAAATGTTGTTGTACCGGAAATAATGTTTCATCTAAGCCTCCTGTGTGCTGCCTTGCAGAATAATGATTCTGTTGCTGTTCTTCTTTCTTACATTCATTTATTCCATGTGACCCATTTGCAGCAAGAGGACATACCTGTGTTTGAGATTAAGTTATTCTTTTGGGAGATAGAGCCCCCACAGGATGAGAAAGGACAAGAGTTTAGCTCTTGAGTATTGCTGAAGGCTTTGATCATCAGAAAATTTCATGGAAGAGTCTTTGCTTGGCTGCTTTTGAGTTGAACTCAGTGCTCTATAGGAGTAATAAGAATAATTTGTGCAGGATTAGGTGGTGCTTTTGAGTTGCATTACAATACAAGCACCAGTACAGCTCAAACTGGGAAAAAGGGTTGAAGAATAGATGTCCTGTGGAATGTATAATCTAATACAGATGGTAGTACCCCTACAGTCAGATTGTCTCTGACAAAAAATGAGCAGAACTGTTCTTTAAAACTAATGTGCTTAAAATCCATTTAAGATTATTTTGATAGTGGAAGCTATGAAGAGAGGTGCAGGTGATTTGTAGGGTAAAAAACCCAACAAACCATGAGAGAAGTAAAATGCTCATTCAGACATCAAGCTATCCAGTCCAGAAGGACAGGAAAGAATATTCTAATTGAGAAAAATGAGATGGTGTGCAGTTTTGTCTTAAAAAAACCCCAAAAAAGTAAGAATAAATTGTTTACACCTGTACTTTTATAGTACTGAATGAAATACCTTTAGATCTGTGAAAAGGAGTGGGTTGCAGTCAGGCTAAACACAGGATTCTAAGTAGTTAGTGTTAGAGGAAGAAAAGAGCTAAACAAGACAAATCTGGTGGATGTCTTTCCTGGAAATACCTAGCAGGAAGAGGTGATTTCCCTTGCATGAACCCACAGCAGTGTTTGTCATACTCAGCTTCATGGAAAAGGAATGCATTGTGAGCAATTAAATGCAAAAGTACTGTCTGTGTCTCATGATTTCCCTGAGATACAAATCACTGGAGGCCAGGAGAATTTCAGGTAGGTGTTACTGCATGTGTTTTGTGGCTGCTCTGCCATCTGCTTGTGTTCTCAAGTTAATATGAACCATCTGAAATGGTGAAGTCTGATATACTCTCCTGGGCAGTTTGCTTAAAATGTGAATACATTCTCTAGAAGGAGATTTGTCCTAGCTTAGCATTTTGTCAAGGATAAAAGAGTAACTAACTGGTACTGCCTGTCCTGCACTATTGACCTGAAAAAGAAGTAAATAGCTACTTTAGGTGGGTCATTCAACTTTCAGGTAGATAAATTCAGGCAAAGTGATTCCTGCTCTTAGTATCTGGTGAATTTTGTTCACTGATCTAGTTTTTATCTTGCCAGAAACAAGAGAAAAACCCTAAGCATGGCTCTTTCTTCTTACTCTGACTTACAATGAAATGATCGAATTCTCATGATGATGCCCTGCTACAAATCACTTTGCTTTTCACACCCATTGTTCATGTATAGACACTTATCTTCATCTAATACATATGGGATGCTTCTGTGGGTTTATCTACCCAGTCTCCTGAGGACCAGCATTGTACCTGCATTTTTTTCCTCCACTTCTCTTAAAGAGTCTTCATGGATCTTTTATTAAAAATCACTCTCCTTTGTTCTGGGGACTGAATTTTTTTTTTTTTTTTTTTTTTTTTTTTTTTTTTTTTTTTTTGTAATGGCTGAGTGAAGTCTAATTAAAACCATAGTACTCCTTGGGCAGAGGAGTCTTGGCAAAACAGTATTCCTTGCTGTTATTCAGTGTAGAACTTTGCAAATTTGGATGGCGAGATTTTTACTGTTATTGGGTGAAAGATGATCTTTGTCCTTTTCATTTTGGAGTTTGAAAGGAAGTATAGTAATTTTATGACTAAAATTACAGTAATTAATATCTGTAAAAATACAGATATTCCTCGAAAGAATATCTGTATTTTTAACTGGAAATAAACCAGTGAGTAAGTAATGCCATTAATTCACTTTATCAATTCAGTTACCTCATAATATACCTCAAGAGAAGATTTCTAACAGAAATGAAGCTTTGACCTTTCTCTCCACAATGAAAGATGTCATCTTATGTATATTCTCTAAATTATTAATCAGCCTTACATCAAATTTCTTCTCTTTTTACCAGCCATGTTTCTTCAACTGTGTGTTAAAATTCAATGAAGATCACTCAGTTGTTATATTTGAGTTGTAAACTGGTTGAAGAAAAATAGTGGCACATTTTTGTGTTTGTCTTGCAGACAGTATCTATGCTTTGTTACTGCTGTTAACAGGTAACATCCTCAATTTTGAGTGTCAGTCTCAAATATTGACTCTTCACTATGTAATAAAATGGAATACTGGGAATACTGTCATTTGCTGTGTTGCTGAAGATACTTGAATCAACATAAGGCTTGAGCAGAATGTCTACTCTTATCACACTGCCTTTCCTGTGATGAACACTAAAATGCCCTAACAGAAAAAAGTAATGGATTTTTAGTTAGTAGCTAGCAAATAGATAATCTGCAAGGAGAATGAGGCAGAATGCAAATATGCTTATAGGAGGTACTTAATTTGGAGAGTGACCAGCTTCATCTATTTTAGTGAATTTTCTAGGAACTTTGTATGTCTTTCTCAAAGCTCAAAGTACATAAATTCATAGGGTTCTGGTGTTCAGAAGCAAACAAACTAGAGTCCATCAGCAGAGGAAGATGAAGAAAAATGGCACCCGAAAAAGACCACATTTTTCCTTCAAAAATATGACTTGAAGTGATACTTCTTTAAAATATTGATTAAAAAATTTAGATCAAAACTTGGCTTAGGCCAGTTACCTGGGCAGGCTGTGAGCCCAGGGTAATAGCTGATTAGTGATCTGTGAGTGTTCCCTTTCTTCTGTAACTTGCTTGAGATCTTGATCAGGAATCAGAAATGGATTCAGAGGGCAAGACAATTCCAAGCCTTGCCCTCCTCCTCACAAGGCTTAACAAGCCCATTCCACCAACTTCTTGTAGGTGACATAAGGTCCTAAATACTTGTCAGCCTTGCTCAGACTCTCTCCAGTTTATTCTCATCTTCTTGAGCTGAGAGGGCCCAAGCCAGAACTAACACTGTCTTCCTTCCAGCCTTCCTCTTGATCCACAGCTCAGGCTTCCAAAACTTTCCTCCACAATCCTGGGCACAGCAACAAGTCGAGCACTGTTGGTAGCACTGTCATGCTGCAATTGCCCCTGCTGCTCTCCCCTCCTTCCTCCCTAGGCATGAGTTTCAGGAATTTGGCAGAGACACACTGCAGTTTTTGAGGAACTCTCACTGCCAGCCTTGACTTAAATGTGTTGAGTTTATTATGCCTGATTTCGGAAAGATTTCTGGAAGTCCTCCACTGGAGCTACACTGCTGAGCAAGAATGAGATTCTGTTTTGGCACAAAAACTTTTTAGTGGTATACAATAATTCTCTTGAAGAAAATTTCCCCTCTTTTTGTGAAATACAAAAATTCTCTGTCCCATTGCATTTCATTAATTTATTTTTGCTACTATGGAGTTTGAATTGGTGCAGAATTGAGCAGTAGCAGTTCATCTTCTGTGTTTTTCTCAGTAAAATTGTGCTAAATAAGGAACCTAAACTTTTGCAATTTCACTATTTCCTCAAGAAAAGTACTAATTGTGTCATCATTCCCACCAAAACAGTCATGGTAACTATAATTATACAGTGTTAGATCAGGAGAATACTATATATCATACAACATTTTCCAGGAAATTAATTAGAAAAATTAAGTTAATTTTATAGTAACTGTGTGAAATGGGTGGAGTTAGAATGTGTTAAAAAAGTCATGGATACAACCTGAATGACTTTACATCACTTTATAGTGATTTAAGACTCTGTACCTGACAACCAAGAAACCTGAGATATTTGGTAAGAATAAGGCATTTTTTAGATTAAAATACCTTGAAATTTCTACCTTTCTGACATATTTTGTTACTGGCTTAAAAGTGGTAGCAGTGCTGGAACACAAAGTCTGCTGTCTCTTCAGGTTCAGTCTAAAATGTAGCTGAATTGTCCTCATATCTACCAGACCTGTTCAGACCATCTTAGTGGTGTATACGTTAAAATTGTAAGTACAAATATGCTGAAAATTTCCAAAATCAATTTTTCCTAGGATTAAAAATATGCATTCTGACCCAAGATAAAAAGGATATTGGCAAGAATATTTGTTGGCAATCAACTGAAATTGAGTATCACAGTGCTTTTGGAAATATGGTTGCTAATACAGATGTTTCCCATAGCTGTTTTCTACAAAGACAACAATAATCTTCATCTTCATTCCAGAAACATATTTCTGAGATACATAAATAGAAATTCATATTAATGTTAATTTATAATTAGTCAATGATTGCACTGTTTCAATGAAGTTAAAGGCATGTTAATCTGGTAATGTATTGGTTTTGCCAAGCAAAACTTTGATAGCATAGGGGTACAGGGATGCCCTCTGTGAACTGCTGCTGGAAGCTTCCCCATGTCCAGCAGAGCCTGTCCCAGGTGGCTCCAGGAGGGACCTGCCACTGGCAAAGGCCAAGAGCTTCAGCAGTGGTGGTGGTGCCTCAGGAATGACAGTTTTAAGAAGAGAAGACAGGTATTGCACAGGAGCAATTGCAGCCAGAAGAGAGAGAAGTATGAATGAGTGTGAGAAACAGCCTTGCAGACGCCCAGGTCAGTGAAGCTGAGGACAGGGAGCTGCTCCAGTCCCAGGGGCTGAGATTCCCCTGCAGCCCCTGGTGCAGCTGTGCCTCTGCATGGAGGCCCATGGGGAAGCAGAGATCCACCTGCAGCCATGGAGGACCACAGCAAAGCAGGGGGATGCCTGAAGAAAGCTGTAAGGTAAGACTGTGCTGGAGCAGTTTTGCTGTTAGGACCTGTGACCCTGTGGGGTACCCATGATGGAGCAGCCTGTTGCTGCAGAACTGCACCCTATGGAATTGCCCCAAGCTGGAGCAGTTTGTGAAAAACTGCATCCTGTGGAAAAGACTGTCTGGACTGACTGGAGGAATCTGCAGATGACTGTCTTCCACAGGATGGACCCACACTGGAGCAGGGGAAGAGTGTGGAGAGTTCTCCCCCTGAGGAGGAAGCAAAGACAAGGTGTGATGAAGCAACCACAGACCCCATTTCCCTCCCTCTGAACTGGCTGAGGGGGAGGACATAAAGAAAACAGGGAGTGAAGTTGAGCCTTGAAAGAAGGGAGGGTTGGGAAGGTGCTTTAGGTTTGGTTTTATTTCTCACTATCCTACTCTAATTTCATTGAATAAGTTAAATTTATGTCCCCAAGATGAGTCAGTTTTGCCCATGACAGTCACTGGTGTGTGATCCCTCCCTCCCTTTCCCAGCTGAAGAGGGCAGTGATGAAGTGGCTTTGGTGGGCACCTGGTGTCCATCCAGGGTCAGCCTGACACAGGCAGCTAGAGGAGAAAAAAAATCTTCTGATTCTTAAAAAAAGATTTTTGAGTATGAATGTATTCCCACTGTCTTTAAATTAGCAATATACTCAGCATACACATCTTTGTTATGTGTATGCTGAGTATAGCTGTCATTAATTTAAACAAATTTATCTGGAAGAGAACCCAATTTAATCAGAATACTCTGGTTTCTCATTTTTCAATATCTATTTGGTTAATAGTTATTGAGATTAATCATTAGTATAGTATTATCATGAATTATGTAATCAAAGATTCTAACAAGATTGGCAATGTTTATGAGAGTGTTAATAAGTCACGTTGTGTGCAAAGTCTGACCTACCTGGATATACTACTTTTTGTTTAACTTTTTATAAAAGTGTAACATTTTACATTCATATTTTACATTTTTATAAAGGATTTAAATTTTAATGAAATATAACAAGAAGAAATGGGCCAAATATGATCCTTAAGGTGACTCAGCTGTCTTGAGATAAATTTATTTTGGCTTCATTTATTTGTTTTTATTAATGTACCTTATATTTACAGTTTAGCTCTCCTGTTTACCAAGTATTTTTTTTTCTGTTTCCTGAGTTCCTGCTGTTGTCAGGGGATTGATCCTACCAACAGATGAAATTTTCTTTTTTAATGATGAATAGATGTGACATTTTACTTTGGGAGAGGCCTGAAACATTTTAAAGCTTTTGAACTTGTTTAAATTGCTGAAAGCCCTCAGCTACCAATCAATGGGAGGTGAGAGTGACTAGCTGAAAGCAAAAGGCTCTTGGAAGGGTGATTGTCCTTCTAGTCTGTATGTGTAAGTGGCTTAGTTTATGTCCTGTATCTCAGTCACCTAGTGAACAACTGGAGATTAATTGCAAGTGTCAAGGTCTTCAGTGAAAAATAGCTGATACAATCTCATTGTTTTCACTTAAGTAGAGCTGTACCTACTCAGTGATACCTTTCCCTGTGCATTCCTTCCCCTTTTCTGAATACCTTTTGTGTCTTATCTATCTATCTATCTATCTATCTATCTATCTATCTATCTATCTATCTATCTATCTATCATGTTTTCTAGATCTTATTCTGACCTTTAATTCTAATGCTGGATTCTCTGCAACACAGCTGCAGTAGTTTCAAAACTTCTGCACTGCCCAAGGACCAGCTGGGAAAAACTCAAGAAAACCTTGAGTAGCAAAAAGTTTTGCTAGAAGGGAAAAAACCCAGCACTGTGAAATATCATCATGCAGGTAGGCAACTGGAAAAATGAATATGCAGGGTGGAGCAAATGCAGCTTTGCATGCCTTCCTCAGTGACCCATACTGAATCATCTGAGTGTTGACACCCAGTCCTACAAACAACCTGGGTAGGAGTGGATATAAGCTAAGCACAAGGTCCTGCCTTTCAAAACCCTTTCCAAAAATAAAGTTCACTACTTATTTGTATTTGTTGTGTTCTAGTCTTTATGATAATTCTTTTGAAAGTACTACCTTAAGACTTTTAAACTGAGTGCTTTTGACATGTTAGGAAAAACAGGCATGTTCCCTTAAAATAAAACTTGTGGGAGTAATTTAGTGTTAGTGACACTTTGTATTGGGTATATGTGTGGGGAGACTGATGTCTTTTAACTCTGAGTGCTCAATACACTTGGAATCACAGAATCATTTATGTTGAAAAAGGACTTTAAGACCAAGTCCAACATTAAACCTAACACTGCCAAGTCCACCCCAAAAACTTCTCCCTAAATACCATATCTACATGTCTGCTAAGCACCATCAGGGCTGGTGACTCACCTTCCCTGAGCAGCCTGTTCCTCACCCTGGTGGCAATTCAGAGATCCTCTGCCTGATTTCCAGTTGCTGTTCCACGAGCCTCCTTCTAGTCCTGTACCCTGTCTGCTAGTTCCATGCAGATGTCTCAGATACTGCTGAAGGATTCAAATGTCTCTGAATGCCCTTATTTAAACAAGTGAATTGAACTCTTCATGAACACTTGCTCTTCTACCCTGGACTTTATAGTTGTGCTCTTTCAATGAATAATGGACAGGAATCGTGTACTTGTGAGGTAATTTTCTCATGTCATCCTGAGAAGAGTCCGAAATAGGGAGGATTAATATCTGAAGGTATTTCTCTTTAGTGGTGGTAAGTGACAGACTTACCCCCATAGTCACCTCAGCTCCAGCCCTCTCCAGTACCCAACATGTCCATCTGGGCTGGTCACCCCAGCGTTCATAAATCACCGCTAAGGAGAAATGGGCACTTTTGAGAAGGAATTGATTTTACCTACTTTTTATTGTCTAGATGACATGATGCAATAAATCCCACCCTAGATCCTTAACTTTTGGAAACCTTGAAATTTATGTGAAATTAATCCTAGATATAATCTTAAGAGAAAAACATTCCTTCATCTGCACATACAACTCCCACCGGTTGAGCTCAGTGCAGAAAAAAATGCAGATACAAGACCTCAGATTACAATGACTACAGAATATTCACATAATGACAGGTTAATAATACTATTATTGAATAAAAATTCTGAAGATATAAATAGGATGCTTGTGTTGTATGGTCTGTGTCCCAGGTCTGTCTAGAGGGGTGAATATCACCTTGTGGATGAAATCTTGATTATACAGCTCCACACAGCTATGGGATGAAAATTATATAATTAACACCGAGTGCTCAAATCCCAACATGTAGCCATGGATGCACACCAGCCATGCAGTAATGGGAGTGAATTTCCTTTTAATATGTATGTATGGGCTAATGTGGACCACACTGTGATTTTTTTCCTCTTTCCATTGGCAATGAGAAAAGAGGAGTGGAAGAAAGTGAAGTCTTTATTACTATTTTTTCTAGCACTACTCTTCATCTGCCTTCTTAATTAGTCCTGCTGTGTGGTTGAGACTCCACATAGGCTGTCATGCCACAGGGTAGACCTACATATTATAATATAGCAATTATATTATTTAACCTCACACTTTCCCGCATGAGTGACTGATTCTATCTCTCATGCTGCAAGTATTTGTATCTGGCAGATACATGGCTGCTGGTTTTTAGTGACTGAAACTTGCATGTTTTGGCAGGGTTGTCCGCTTTCTTATCCAGTCCCTCCAGACATAAGTGGAATGAAAAAGGTGGAAGAGGTGCAGTAAATGAAATAAATATTCTTTATATCTTTTTTTACACCATATACTTTCAGGATTCAAGTTCCTGGTCGGGGGGGGAAATTATTACAAAATAGAATTGACCTTTAGAACTTGAGGTTTTATTTCAAAAATTCACAAGTTCCTGCCAGGACTATTTGGCATGGTTTTTGGGATATGTCCTTTGAGCTCTGTCACTTCCAGTGGTCTCAAATATGCATGAGATAACTAAACATTAATTACTATTATTTCTGATTTTCATCTACTGCATTTTTTGCACTGAAATTACTAATTTATGAGTCAGCTTTTGCCATAAAGAGCAGAGATTTTACTTTTTCTCTGGCTTTTTTTTTAATATAGTTTCAGACTAATAGTGTCTCATACTCATGGTCTGGATGCTGAACAAATCTCTGCCATGAACTTTGGTATTCAGCTTTAGACAGCATGAGAGGATCTTCATGATTGAGTAGACTGTAAACAGCCACTAAAGAATTATGCACAACAAGAATTTTTAAAACCATGCAATAAAGTTTATCAGAAAGTCACGGTTAACACTTTTTATCAAAACTGACTATATAAAGGTTTCAATGTGAGCAATATTCTTAGGGGATCAGTGAAGTGTTTAACTGATTTCAGAAAGTCAGGTTCAGTCTGGCTGACTGTCACTCACATGTATCCATGTATGTTAGCACAGGATTTGTGTTTTTATTTTAAATTACTTTTCCCCTCACTAATAGAAAGTGGGATATCATGTTTCATCTTCCTAAAACCCAAAGCGAGGGAAGAGAGCAAGCATCAGTTCATATACGTAGAAGCCATGCACTGAGAGCATCTGCTTCAGAGTATTATATGTTTCTGTCCTTTCTCATTTCTCTTAAAACTATTCATTAATTTTCTGATTCTCCAGATTCCTTGGGATTATGTGTGAAGTTCTGTTTTATTGCCTCTGTAACGGTGTACTGCAAAAGGGCGAGGGTTGTCAATTCAATGTTAAAAACCATCTTGGGTTACAAATATTCTTTCCTCGTTCTGCTCTCAAATCTGAGCTTTCCTCTGTGCCTTTCAAGCTATTCAAGTTACACTGCTCTTTTATTTGGATGCATGCTCAACATGCCATCCTTCTGCAAGAAACAAGATACTAATGTGGCATTAATAGGAGATATTATCATATCAGAGATCTATACGCAAGTCTAAACTGCTAAATTGTGTTCTTATCATGTCATTGTATAAGCCTTATGCTTTGTCCATCTTTAGGTGTAAGAATGCATTGAATAATTTTTAAAATGAGGAAAGTAAATTTAAATACTATTGAAATAATGCTGTCTACTTATAGAAGCATAACTCAATTTCAAACTTCACTGAACTTAGTTTAAATACCATTTTAAGTGAGAGAATGTGACTTTTAAAAGCATTTAAATGCTTGCCATTATACTCTCACCTTTCTCAAATATTCTCAATAAGGTGTCTAATTTTGTTTGGTTTACTCTCTTCAGCTTAAATAGTTTCTTTAACTTAATATTTTGATTTAGAATGTTCTTTAAAAATGTCTTTAATTTTAATGTTATCATAAACTATTTCTGTTTGCTCCAGATTGACCTCATATTAATGTTTCAGTTCATGTAAAAATTTGAACTTTTGGCTTGATTCTGAATTAAAATGACAGTTTTTCCACTTTGACGCTGCAAACTTATTTTTTCATCCCACTCCTTTTTTTGTGTTTGTTGTGATTAAAGGATTGCCATGCGTTCAGTACGTTTCTGCTTCCATACTGTTTCCTACTATCGATTAGTCCAAAATGACTGGCAGGCATTAAGCATATATCTAGTGGGTATTTGAAATCATATGAGTAGAAATTTATCCCATCCCTGTAGGAACTGGAAAATGTCAAGTCTCCTACTGCCTCCCATGGAGGTGAGGAAGAAACCTGCGGTATGACAGAGCTGAATGTGGCCAGGGAATTTGGTTTCTGTTCACTCTTTGACAGAATTCAAGGTTTTGATGTGGAGTCCACCCAGCTTTTCTAGGCAGAGGCAATCTGAGAAGGCAATGGATCTGAAGGATCCTGAGAAGGCAAAAGGAATTGTCATGGATCCAGGCCAGTCAATGACAGGCAGAAAGGGGCTGTGTAAATTTACAGAGCAGTATGTATCCATAGCAAGGAATTCTCTGAAAAGTTCCCAAAGTACATCTGTTTTTGTGGCCTTGTGCTAAATCACAGGGTCTTAGACTCTTGGTGCAGACACTGACAGACATTAGTAGGGAATTCAGAGCCGTGTGGAGGGTTCAACTGCAGCCCTTTCCACCAGGTGAGTGTTTTATCCACCAGACATCCATGCAATGTGTTTGGTGACTCATTCCCTCATTTGACCCACAAAGTAGTCAGACAAATCCTCTTCTATTCCTTCAGTGTCTCCACCTGAGCAGCATCTTTCAGGCACTGGCATTTAAAGATGAAAATCACTTGAAAGGAACTGTATTTTTTTGTATCTTTATCATTTCAATGGGCTTTTTCCAAAGAAAGGAATGAACTCCTTTATATGGATCATAAGGATGAAAAATACACAATGTGTTTTTGTGTGCATATGTGTGTGTGTGTGGGTAGCTGCAGAGGACTGAATAGCAAATGAATATGTATGCAACACTAGGGTGACATCTGATTGAAATCAATTCCAAGTGAGCAGTGCAATGTTCCATGTCGCGGGTTACTGATGCACACCCTCGTCCACGGGCAGAACATTTTGTTCATACAAGTCCCATTTGCTGTGTGTATCTATCAGCTGATCATCCCGCAGAGACTGCTATATAAATTGCTGATTTCTTTTGCTGGCCAGTGGGCCTTAACAACCTCAGGACAGAAAGTGCTCCATATTTTGTGCTGTAATTTTATATACAGGACACACATGTTAACAAGAATCATTTCACTTCCTCTCTGTAGGATTACATGCAGTTGTCACTGGCACAAAAAAAAAAAAATTGCTTCAGGGGCCTGATCCTGAAAATGTGATCTTTTCCTGGGATGAATTCAGTGCTTGTGATTCCCCTTTAGCTCCAGCATTTCTAAAAGTCAGCTGTAGTGCTGTGAAGAGCACTGAGCTTTGCTTTCCAAACCTGAAAAGGACAGACTTATTTACCAGATACCTAGAAATGAATGATAATACTTAATATGATATCCATTCTAACTTCTGAGAAAATTTAAGTAGGCAGAATACATTTTCTCAAATTGGAATTTGGCCAGGACACTGGGGATATATTGTTGTTACAAGGGCAATAACATTTTTCATCCCACCTGAAGACAGCAATTCTTTGTAATAGCTACTCACATACATGTTTTTTTCAAAAACTGTTTTTGAAAACTCTCCTCAGTAGTGTCCCAGTTGGAAAAAAATCCAAAAATCCACAAGATCAAGATTGAAAACAAAACCAACTCCCCAAATATTGGAGATTTATAATTTGTCATCTTAGTTACGTATGTACGGTCCTTCCCTAGCGCTCAGCTGGTGTTGTGTTCCCTACCCTACTGTAAGACAGTAGTTATGGAGTAGTTTTAAACATGGAATTTCATTTGTGAGAAATCATGATGTTTCCATGTTTTCTCTTCTGAAATAAAATAAGACAACATATAGAGCCTTCTAATGGAATGAGAAGCTCAGAGTAAAAAGTTTCCCAGGCAGCTGTATTGAAGCAAAAAATATGATCAAGGCTATTGAATCAGAAGTAGGCATTTTGGTTTCTTGATAAAAATTGAATATTTTGTTCAGACTGTTCTCTGTGTCTGCCTGAATCTGCTGAGCCATTTGAGAATACAAACCGAGTCTATCATACTTCCATTTTTTGTCCAGGTTCTGTGTTAGTGCTGAGCAACATTTCTGAGAATAATTTTCATTTTTGCCTGTTGGCACAGGAGATCTAACTTGGGTTGGCTTAGCCATAGCTTATGAACTCCAGGTCTATCCTCTCCATCCTGTCATGGCTCCTGTTTTACCTTAGGAGCAGAAAATAATTCCTATTTTCACAATGATTTTTTTTTATAATGGTAACACCTCCATCCTTTCTTTCATGATATTTTTGGACACTGAGAGCACAATGGAGCCTTTTCAGAGTACGAGGAGTTGGTCAGCCACCTATATTGGTAGAAAAAAGATAAAAAGGACTGAATACATCAACGTTCTTCAATGTTTCAGTATTCAATATATTGATGTCTCCTTAAAAAGGGATGTGAGCAAAAAAAACCCAAACCCAACCATAATGAATTTCAGTTCTAGCTGAAAAAACAATTGGACAGCTATGATGAATCATCTCCTATAAAAAGAGAAAAATACTGTAACTTTTTATTGTTTCCAGAGCAGACACAGTGCTGCTAGTCTGAAAAATCCCTGAGCTGGGTAGGTATTTTTGGGAGGGTAATGACATGTAAATAAATCCACTGAATATTTTCCTCTGCTCTGGACTTCCCAACAGTGGAATTGCCATGCAAAAGAGCTCTTCAAGAAGCAAAAAGAAATAAAAAAGCCCACACTGGTATGTTTCAAGCTGCTGAGTTTATTCAGGATGGAGCCAGGTCTAAGGAGACCAAGCCCTGCAGCCTTGTGTCCGACCTGCCTGAAGAGAACAATCTGTGTGCCCTTTTTTCTCATGAAAGCTGCCTCATTAGTGCTCTGGGCAAAGCCTGCAGCTGGAATTCTCTGCAGTGTCCCAGGGTTTTAGTACAGCCCAGATCTTAGGGCTGAAGGGATGTGAGGAGAGATCTGACTGATATCTTGGGTCCACCTCTGCTGCCCTTGGATCTTGGTGATGCTGCTGTGGAAATGGGATAATGCTGGATAATCTAATCAGCAGAAAGTCACAGAGTGGGAAGGTGTGTGGGTAACTCTTAGATATTCTTTTTTGTGAGTCTGGACACTTGGACTAATGATGGGACAATAAATCTCAGTTTAGACTCCAAATAATTCTTAACCTCTTCTGAGAGGACAAGATTGATTTTTATTGCGATTTCAGATGCATGAAATTCAGAAGCAACTCCAGTAAATCCAAACACATAAGCTTGCAGGCACTGTAGTCAGTATAAAACCAGTTAAAGAAAGAAAATATAAAATCTGTAACTCTATACTGTGCTTACAAGTCATAAATATACAGATTTACTACTTTTTGGCAAGGTAATGCTAATGCAAAGAGATGATATTGAAGTTTTCATCTAAATTTCACTTTTATGTAAGCAGTTAACTTATATAAGCTTATCAACATGACTTCCTCTGAACTACTTGAACAGTGGAATTAACTCCTGTAAAATTTTTTTATATTCGTAACTATAGTGAACACACTTGAAAAAAATCAGTTAAAAATTTTCTGAGAAAAAGTAATTTTAACAGACCTTCTGATTTGAAATCTTCAGGTGAAAAAGTCAGTATTTTTACCAGATTGAATTTGTATTTCATTGGACTTTTAAAAAAGTTGTACATTGTCCCAAAAGGAAAATAGAAGAATGTTAATCTTGTAGGAATACTATATTTTTGTATATCATAATCAGGTGGGAAAAAAGTTTTGGTCTCTGAAACTCACAATTCTCCAGCATTTTTATGAATACACATTTGAATAATGCTGGAGAGATCCTGTACTGGTTGGAAGCTCGGTGTAGATATGCAGTGATCCTCCCATGACAGCTTAGCACCCTTATGCACATATCAATACTAACACTAAGTACTAAACCATCCAATTGCTCTATTTAAAGTATCTTAGTAAACAAATGGGAATTCTGGAATTAGAAACTCTAGAAAAACTAGTTCCCAAATGTTTTTGCATGCTTTTCATGTGTGTGTGAATGCGGAATGAATGTAAGTTCCTACACTGAAGATAGCTAAAATATACAGGTGCATGAATCTAAGCAGAAAAAAAATCTCATGAGTGCAGCATCACCTGCCATATTAACAAGTTCAGTCTGTCATTTCTTTGTTTCCAAACAGATTATTAAATGTCTTGTCAAACAAAGACAGATTAATTTTTTTTGGATGCCTAATTATTTGGAAAGGAGGGTGATGAACAGGGAGTTGAAGTGGAAGGAACTTCTGAGGGTTCATAAATTTAAGCAAAATAGAACCCTAAACAACTTCACTTTTCAAATTTCTGTGTCACTTACTAACATTTTGAAATTGTGAAATAACCACAGAAATGAAAAAAAAAAAGGTAACAAGAAGCATTCATTCCACATAATACTCACTTCTGAACCACAGAGCTACCCTTGAATTTGATGTGCAATTATGGATGGATAAACAAATATATTTTTAGGACTAAAGGGACCTATTTTCCTCCATAGTTGTCATATAGAGCTTGTTCTATATATTTTTGTTCCAACATTCACTAAGAATTCAATTATTCAAGAAATAATTAAAATAAAATTAAATATTCATTTATTTGCAATTCTAGCCAAACAAGTGGTTATCTACACACTGTATTTGGTACCTAGTAATGCATGCAGTAAATTAATATAAGAAAATCAGTTAAATCCTGTTAAAATAAATTTTTATAGTATCTTCTGCTTATGGAGTAAGTCAGTTTTTTAAAGGTTTAAAAGAGTCTATTTTGCTATTGAGATCACCTGCTCAATATTGACCTTGCTTTTTCTTTGGAGTAGCAGCAAATCAAAATGACTGTAAAATATTAGAAATTACTTAGGACTGAACATCATTTTTGTCTTTGACTACTCATCATGAGGTCAGCCTCTCTTCTACTGTTCAGCATGTTGCCTGAAGACTATTTTATTTATATCTTCATTGAAAACTCTTGTCTTGTTGACACAGCAGTACTTCCTTTAATGAAGATCAAGCTATTTTCAATGTATTTTCTCAGGTTATTTTTAGTGGTGAAAAATACCTCTCTTCCGCTGAGAAAAAGTTACCCTGCAAGATAATAAAGAGAATAAAAATGTATACTGATAAGTCCTTGTGTGGGTAATAGGCTACAAAAATGCAGGTATTGCTCCTGTGAGTGAAAAAGAACCTGCACTTAGCAACCTGCTCAAGTCAGGAGACTTATTGAGTGTTGCACTAAGTTATGATTTGGAAAGGCATTGATCAGACTCAGTGCTAATTCTTTCACCGTGCTTTATGGGAGTAGGATAAGTTCTCTTCCCATTGAGCTGATGGTAGCTCTGCCATTGATTTCATTTGGAGTAATAGCATCAGTCCAAGTGTCTGTTGCAGGACAATAAAGTACGGTTTATTTAAGTGCATGAGAGGATTTTACGAGACAGCAAAGCACATGGGCTACAGAGAGTAGAAGCAGCAAATAAACCAGACAAGCAAGACAAACATTCCAGGCTTTGTTCTTTGTAATCCTCCAGTTTTCTGTATCTGTTGTTTACAAATCCCAGTTTTTTCATCTCTTCAGTTAACTTCCCACATTTCTTTATTCAGTCCATATTCCTTGTCTAAACATCACTTTTCTTCCTAAATAAATTTGTCATGTTTTCACTCTCAGAAGCTTGATCTTTTCTTTCTTTCCTTTTTCTTTTTTGCCTATTGGGTTGTTCCACTGTCTACGTCATCCGGTCATACTACCTACATTTTTGAAATAAGGGCTCTCTCACAGCAGTGTTCCTTCTGAGCTTGTTCTCATTTTTGAAAAGGAAAAAAAGGAAGACCAGGAAGATACAGGCAGGTCTTCCCCACCAAGGTCTTGCCCAACAAGATCATTGAGAAGATCCTCCTCTAATTTATGCTAAGGCACAGGATCTTCTACAACAGTTACAGTGTTGGCACATAAGGAAAGAGCAAATGATATTACCTACCTCAGCTACATCGAATAGCTTTGAAATTCTCCCCTCCCCCCCAGCAATTTTTGGACAATGCTAGAAAAATAGAAACAAGAAAATAATCAATAAAAAACCCAGTAACAATAATTAAATAAAAACCCATCTTGCAGAACTTTCAGTTGCAAGGAAACAAAGAAGTGCAGTACAGCAGATTTTGAGTTCTCTGATGGTATCGTAGATATTAGAAATGAATACTGACATGTAAGAAATGTGTAATACTTCTCCCCCCAAAATGTTTAGATCACCAAAATCTCTAATTGGCATTTGAGTGTTTCCTAGTCTTTGTGAAATTCTGAGAAACAATTGTAGTAACACAAAATATTTTCTTGCTTTTGATGATATAACAATCCATTTCCTAGGGAAGTTGGATTTTTCATGTTCACTATCAACAAGGAGAGAAAGGAAACTTTGTTATGGAGAGTAAATTTCCCCTTTGTTTTTTCCTAGTTTTCATTCCTATTATATCCTTTCCTACAGCCTTCTGGGGCTTGGTTTGGTTCCTAGTTGTCTTTAATTATTGTATTTATTGTGATTAATTCAGGCTATTTTTTAGAATTTATGTTCCTAATCAAGTTATGAATTTTAATTCATTTACAATTCTTGTTTTAATTGATACCCACCTAACCTCTTTTTCAAATATGCATTTTGTTTTGTTATGAAAAATGAAATATTGTCTGAATATCGTCTGAATGATGATTTTTTTGCACTTATGAAAAAGTATAAAATATTACTGCAATTAAAAATGAGCTGAAACTCCTAAAAATCCAGGAAAGGGTCAATGTTAACATTATTTTATTTTTAAAGAGTTTTTTATATATTTACTCACAAATATTTTCCTACAGTGGTAGGATAGAAGAGTAAGAAAAAAAAAGAAAATAAAATCATCAAATTATCTCATGGTGAGCTTTCAGTGTCAGATAGAAAGTGATAGAAACATAATGGGAACAATACTGGGTGGCATTGGTGGAAATATGAACAGATACGGATAATTAATTGTATTAGCAGTAACAAAATTACTTTCAGCCTACTTAGTTATTACAAAAATGGCCCAACATTTATGTTTTTCTCTCTTCCTGAAAACTTTAAATTATATTCAGTAGAAGATATTAAGAAAGCTATAGATCATTAAGCTGTTTTGCCTTTGCTGATGGTGAGATCACAGCAGAGCTCACTCTGAAAATATTTGAGTCAAAATTATTAAATAATTTCATGACATCATGTGGGTTACTTTGAATCCTAGAAGTAGAGAACTGTGATTAAAATTATGGTACTATTACAACAGCTTAATTTTCATATGTCTTATTTATATATCATTGGTAGGAATTTTAAAAGAGAAGTTCTGAAGGAGTACATGTGTTAGTTTTAAGGGGATGCATTTGAACGAGAACATTTGTATTACATTAAATCAATCCTCTGATTCCGAAATCATCACCAGCTACAAATGGTTTTGCCAAAACAATTTTTTTACTCTACCCAAAGTTTTGGACTTTGAGAACATCACAGCTCCATCTTGTTCTATCCTAATAAGGTATCAATTAGTACTTCTGTGAGGCTGCTTGCAGGAATTTAGGAGAAGTTCCCTGAAGAGCCCTGGGACAATTGTCCTCACACAGGTGCATACCCAGTGATACCTTCGAGCACATTTCACCCCAGGACATTGTTAACATATAGAGGGGGCTGGTGGATTGAACAAAGTGTGCTGACACAAATCAGTGTGCTCTAGTCTTCCTCGCAGAGTAACAAAGAGGGCCATGAACAATTCTACCTCTTGTGTCTTGATGAGTTTATTAAGTTCTTTTTCTACAGCTGTAAAATTATTAGAAGGAACAATGAGATATCATCACCACAGAAGAAAATAATTTGAATCCATGCAATGATGGATATTGTTTATGTTATGTGCCAATGAAACTATTTCCTTCTTGTAATAGAGAGCCTGTTTGAAGCAACTGCCCAAAGATGAATCGAGGTAAGGCAGAAATAAAATTAGTGTGAAGGACGAAATACTGCAAAGCACTAAAAAATTTAAAATGTCCTTCAATATAGGGAGTCTTCTTTTTTTTCTCAAAACCACTCTTAAACTTGAGGCCATCCTATTTTGTTTCTGGTTTCTGTTTTCTTTACTTTATATAGCATCCAGCCAAATGGTTTTGCCTCAGCTACAGTAATTGTTAGAGAATTGCAGCGCTGGTAGTTGTGCAAAGGGTGATGATATTGAGAATTGCAGCTAGATTGAGATGTGGCAGTCCTGCTAAGGAGCAAAGAAGAACAAGAGCATGTCAAGCAACTGCTTCATTCTAGCCAGTGACTTTGTACTTAATCTCAATCAAGATCAACTCCAAAGTTTTCAGAACAGGAGTTTCCATGTACCTGTAAAATAAGATGGTAGAAGAAAAGGTAAGTTTTCCTAACTTTTAAACTACTGATGAACAATAATATCCAAGACTGTAATATGACAGAGGAAGGTTATGTGGCAATTCTTGGACTGAAATTTAAGCAGGATTTGAAAATCCTTGCATGTAATGCTTCCATACTGGGACTGATTTAAAACAAACTTGACACTAACAATGTTGAAGCTAAGGCTGAGTTGGTTTCAATAGATTTAAAAAAATATTTCTTAGATTATGTTCATGCAAAAATACTTTAAACTTTCTCTGTGGATCATTCTGTTAGTTTAAAACTAAAAGAACTTGTCAATATTTATGATATTCATATATATAATGAGGAATTCTTTTAACTGTTATTGTCCATTTTAAAAATAAAAACAAAATCAAGCCAAGAAATACTGCAAATTGTTTTTCTTATTATGTGACTTCTTCTCTTCAATATATTCTAGTTCTTTCTTTATTATATTTAAGGCAGAAGCAATAAAAAGCAATTGTTTTCATGAAAGCTGTGACTTATATACATTTCTTCAGAACTGTATTCATGAGAACAATGCCCAGGAGATGGTTTAAAACCTACATAATTTCAAGAAACACACACCTTCAGTTTGTCTTGAATTTAGTATATTTTGCAGACATTTACTTGATTTAACTCCACTGCTAATACACTTAAATGAGGTGTGTGTATGTGTTTGTAACATTTGCTGCTAATGAACAGGGACTTTTCTACTGCAACACTTGATTATAGAGAGCAATTACACAAAGAGCATGTCAAATATTTTATACTTTTAGTGTGAAGATACAGTAAGTCAAAAGGAAAACATCTTCCCCATCTTGGGTTCTAGACAGATATTTTGAGAGATTCCCAAAATAGATAAATGGAACAATTATGGAGAAAGAAGTGAAAAATCAGATTTGAAGGTAAGAATGTTATCTTTTTGTATATGGGACAAGGAACCACCTTTTCTCCAGATAAATCAGCAGTACCTTACAAGCTATGAGCCTTTTGAAGAATCTATGGATTCAGACAGATCTGATATAATTTTAAAAATCTTGTAAATATTTGACTCCCACTGATTTTACTTGGAGCAGATGCCTGAATTTCTTTTGAGAATTCTGCACATTGCATTGCAGAGTTTTAAATGATTTTTCTTCAAATAAGAAAATTATGTTAGTCGATTGTATATGTATACATATGTGTGTATCTATATATAGATATATAGATAGATAGATAGATACACACATTCATCTTTTCAGAGCTGGGGGCCAAAAGTTTAATGTACAGTACATTTAACTAAGTGAAAAGACATACAATTTGCATTGAAATTCAATATATGCACATTTGATCCATAGTTCTAGTAGAAGAGTTGAGAGTTTTTCTTTGTACATTACTTTATTAGTTGATCAGACAGAAAACAAACTGAAAACAACATATTTCTTGTCTAATAAATACAAGTTTTAACACAGATTATGAAAAATTAGTTGAAATGTTATAACAATTTATTGTAAATGCTTACAGAGTCTTTAGTTCTGGCCAGATCTTATTTGGTCAATTTGGAAATAAATAGCATTAAGAATTGGATTTATCTCAGTATATGCAAACACCTACAATATTGACAACTGTACTTCAGTGAGTGTCCATATGCTGCTTTTGAGAGACATGAACAAAACCTCTTCCTCGAACTGAAGACATAATTAATTTGATCCTGAATGGACATATAAAAAAGACTGCAGAATATTTCTGCCTATGTCTCTCCAGTGACTAAAAAAGGACATCCATATGACAAGGGTAGAAAAAGAGTTAGGAAAGATAACTGACAGCATCCCCTGACAGAAGTGGGCTACATTTCCTTAAAATCAATCTGAGATGCCTAATTAGCAATGCTTCATGGAAGCTCTCATTTTACCATTTCTTTGCCTGCTTGGTATGTGCCTCTTCCATAATAAAGCTGGACTGGACTGTTAGATTTTCATTAATTTGCATATAGAAATACCTTGGAACAAACTTTCTGATAATGTGGGACAGAATTCAGTTTATTAATTTTTATTTTTTTTTAGGAATATAGGAGAATTTAGGAATAAGGAGAATTTGTTATGGTATTATGTTTCAGAGATTTCTTTTATAAAAACAGACACCAGTATTTGGGCCTAAAGCATTGTCTTTGGCATTTTCTATATTAACTTAAAGGATACCTGTGCCAGGCAAGAAAAATCACTCACTTCCAGATGCCAGTCAATTGCTTCAAGAACTGCTGGAGAGTTTCACTTCTGAAGAATTAACTTTTTGGCTCTCAAAAGTGACAAATTGCCTAGCATGTAACTTGAAAGATCATGTGGAAAAGTGAAATTTAGCACTATTTAAGATATCCTGCCTGTAAAGAATTGATTTTTTCATTGCTGTAGAAACTGAACTGAACACCAGGTTCATGTTCCAGGTTGAACATTCACCATATACTCTCTTATTTACTCTAAGAGTAGCGTCAGAGAGAGTCTCACTAGAGGTTGAAGATCCTGTTGTGCAGGGTTAGCTCTGCATTTCCATTCTACAAACACTCCAGAATTAGATAAGAAAAGTAAAGGATGGCCTTTATATTCCTCTGGAGTTTCTGATGGCATTTATGAAAGGAAATTAATCTGACCATGCTCATCAGAGCAGACCAAGATTCTCTCAGGTTTTTGCAGGCACTTCATATAATGTTGATGGCTATTCCAAAACCAATCACAGTAGTAACCAAGAAATCAAAATATTAAATAGCTAGTTTAGCTAATTACAAAATTTTCTAGCATAAATATTGTCTACAAAGTAAAAAGTTAAATACTGAACCTTGGAATAGCAATTCAAGCACTTTAAAAATGTCTCAGAGTTTAGAAATTGGCAATTCAGCTTAAAAATGTCCATTTGACATGTTTTTGACTATACAGCAGCACTCTCTGAAACATGAACATTATAGATTGACTAGTTTCATCTGTTATCTCCCACCAATATGTGACACACTATGTTCACAAACAGACTTGATGATGGTGATGGTGATAGGCTGGGATTTGGAAATAATTTTATTGAATGCTGTCTGAAAAAAAATGCCCTTATTTTGTACATACTGTTGGCATTTTCATAGATGAAACAAACACCTGCATGCACAAACAGTCCTAGCCCACAGAAATGCAAAGTTTATGAGTTTGGACATCTGTGTTTGCTAACAGTTGTCACCATAATTTAGAGAGTATTGGAAAGTGAAGGGTTATGAAATTAATCTTGACACATATTTCTGAAGGTGAGTTTTTTTTCTGTAGACTGTCTGCTGTATGTCAGTGAATGTGTATATATTTTATTAAAATGTACAATATATTAAGGCATAAACCATTATAATTTAAACATGCATATTATTTTCTATTTGTACAGGTCTAACTTTAGGAAGACATTTAAATATTTATCTATCATACCTTCAATTATTTCACTTGCTGTATGTTAAGTAATTTTCCAAAGCAAGAAAACTTTTTCTGTCTCAGGATCAGAAAGGCAGCCACTAGCTCTGCAGTTATTTCTTTCTATCAGTTGATACAATAAAGAATGCATATTTCTTCAAGGTCACAAAATGTTGTTCTATAAAATCCAGTGATTTCATTGGCAGGTTAATTGATTTCCAGAGGAGAATCAAGAAATGACCAACTCATTAACTAGCAGAGCGTAACAGCCAGAATCAACTGGTTTGGGCAGAGGAACAGAAAAAGTCACAGATGGAAAAATACAAAAAACAAGTAAACAGGAAATATTGCAGCCAACAGCTCCATTCATTGTTCAGTTTTCTCCAAGTTTTACTTTAAGGCGTTAAAGAAGGATTTTTAATCTCATCTCTTTTCATTTACAGTGGCAGGTAAAGCAAATATATGAAACGTTACATTGGTATGAGAGCAGGTTGTTTTGTTTATTAAGTCAAAGTGAAATGTTGATTTACACTAAGAACATAAAAGCAAAGGGGAGATGATTACAGGTTTACTTTGGCTGCTCAGTTTCTAATAATCTTCTACATGTAATGAGACTGGGGAATGGAGAAACCTTTTCCTGACAATGCTGGCAGCAGAATAACTTCTACATGCTATTGATTTTTCTTCATTGATTGTAATCTTTCTCTTCCTGAGCATCTGTCTTTGCTTCTCTGACATATTGAGCACTGAATAGTCCCTGAGTAATTCTTGAACAGTTTGGGATCATTTTTATTTTCACAGGACAGTTGAGACCAATGGAGTGATTTATGTGTACTTTGGAAGGCAAAACAAAACAGTACTTCTCTGTGAATAACTACGGACACAAAGATTATGGCTTTTTTTTAAAGCATCCCCCTCTTCCCTCCTGTCCAACCCCCCTTTACTTCCACACTCCAATGATTTCATAAGTATCTGCCAGATCATGTAGAGGAGAACACTAAAGCATAAATAGCTCTCACAGCTGTGATTTCAGCCATGATTGATGATGAAATACCACTGGAGAGATAGTAGGAAAATGAATATTTATTAATGATATAAAGTGCCTCTGGTTTAAAATCCAGCAAGATCCATCATTTTATATCCATGGGATGTATGCATTGAAAGCAGAATGTTCAATAAAAAGAGCCAAATACCTTAGTCAAAACATAAGTAATTCCAGTGGGCTGCTGATTGAATTCCTGTCTTAAAGTGAGCTAACCATAGTGGTTTTCATAAAGATTTTATTCCCACTTTAGCTGCCATTAAGATTACATGAATAGTAGATCATGTAGGCCTAGCCTAGAAAAAAATTGCAGTAGCAATAGTTTCAGCATATTATAAAAACACATAGCTATCCACAACTATCATCCACATACTAACATGCAATTTACAATCATTTTCTGCAAAGGCTCTGCAATTGTTTGATGTGTAACAGTTGGCTTTTTCTGCCATGACTTCATTAGCTTTCATTTTATGAAGCTGATAGGTCAGATAACCTGTACCACACCGCTACAGGCAGCTTTGCATATTTTTTTTTTAATCACAGAAGAATTTTGCTCTGAATGATCCCAGTCTTTCAGAAGTTAAATAAGGCAATTTCTGGCTTATCTGATATGCAAAAGAGATTTTTTTAAAATTTTGTTTTGCAAAAGAAAAAAGCAATACAAAGCAATCCTCGTGTCTTTCTCTTTTTAATGCAGGCATGATTAGGAAGTATTGTCCTGTGTTGATTCTTTTTTCCCTCTGATGTTTTTGCAGTCTGTTATATGGGATGAGCCTGTTCAGACAGTAAAAAATGTAGCTGATGTGTTGACAGCAAAGGAGAAATTGACTGATGGAATTCAGCTGCATAATTTAACATACAGCTTTCAAGTCAGGCTGGAAGTTCCAGAATGTTAAACTTTGGCTAATGGATAATGCTGAGAAAGACAGGATTCAGAGGAAGTCTAAAAATAGATCAAAAACATACTCATGACAAAAAATGCAAGAAAAAATGTTTATTTACTTTGTTTGGGGAAAAGAAAAAGAAAATAAAGTAAGCACATAATTGTTTCTGTTGGCACATGGACAGTCAGAAACAATGCACATGCTCTACACACAAGAGGAGGATCATTATGCTGAATTAAATTAACAGCAAACAATGGAGAGCAAGTCATCTCTTCCCTTGGGTCACCACTGGCCTTGTAACACAGCTTCACCAGATCATTGCTCAGGTATTCAGGTTCATTTTTGTTTCACATGTTCACAGCCCTCAGTGGAAAGCCACCTGCCTTTGCATTTATTATTGTGCTACTTGGGCTGTACAGTTCCCTAAATAATGAGCCCAAAGGACAAAGGCAGGGACTGGGGCAAGAAGGTGGGAAAAGGAGAAAGAGCTTTGGTAGCTAAATCCCTGGACATGAGATGATGTCTCTTGTGCTCAGTGTAAGGATTAGCAGCTCCCACTGCCAAGACTTGCAAGGAAAGGTCTGGTGCACCTTTCTGGATCACAGGTGGAGGAAGAATGTGAAAGCCACATTTTTTTTAAAGTAGACCTCTTATTTATTGATCTTTTGCCATATAGTCTCATTAAAAAAAACCAAAACAAACCAAACCAAACCAAAAAGAAAAACCCAAACCAAAGCAAACCAAGCTAACCAAAAAAAAAAAAAAAAAGGAGCTAAAAGAATAAATTGTTGTAGCATAAAGAATTATTGTAAAAGCAAATGAACCATTCACAGCTTTACTTGTCCTGAGTGCTGAGCAAGCATTTTGCCATTGCTGCTTTCCCAAGGTATTCCTTCTAGCTACAGTGTGCAGGGAAGGTTAGAAGTATATTTTCTGAAAAACACCCACTCCTATGTGAGATACAGAATTAAGTTAGCACTCATTTAGGGAAGAATAATGATGGTGATCTGTTTTCATGTAAGGACATCAGAACATTTCCTTCAGGCAAGTAAACATATATTGCAGGTGAACCAAAAGACAAAAATTAACCAATATCATACTGACAAGGTTTCTGATTAATTATGTCTAATGCTGCTGCTGGGATTTGGATTATTCTTCAAACATCTGAGTCCCACTCTGTTTATATGGATATTTGCTGCCAGGTGAAATGCCCTAGAGTATACTTTGTGTTTTCCCACTGCTTGTCTCGATGGACATACATCCTTAGGCTGCTTTACTGGTTCTGGGTGCCCAGGTGGGGCCCTTAGAGGTAGATTCATCAGGTAGCACCAGGGGCATTCCTCCTTCCTGGGCTGGTGGTTGCAAGTTTCTACAGTTCTGTGTTGCCAGGTCAGGTATGTGAAGGGGTACATGTACACACACAGGACTGGCCACACAGGCACCAGCACAGAGAACAAAGAAAACATCTGCCACATTCAGCACTTTTCTTTAAGTGCTTACACTAACACTTAATATGTATGTTACATATTAAGCTTTGAAGCCCAAATTTAGGTTTTTAAAGCGCACCATGACAATTTCTTTTCAGACCAAAAGTCCACTTCACTTGCCTCCCATACTTAGTCCTGTAGAAAATCATCTCCCTTAGCATTCAAAATCCTCATGGGAGAATTTCAATACCTGTTCCAACTTTGAAGGACTTTGGCACATATCTGAATATTCCATCAGTTTGAATCAAATTCAGCTTGCATCATTCAGCAGCTGTCTAACCCTGGAAGTACCTACAGTCACAAATAAGTCTTTCTGGTCAGCCAGAATTTCCTTCAGTTCCCTTATTGAATTGTAATTTGGAAAATGTGTCCCACCACTATTTGCATCTCAGCTGAGGAACTTGGGGAGCTTGTACAAAATGATTAAACTTGAAACAAGGAAACAGTTCCACGTCTGATTTTATAGTCATGTGTATCAGGCTGTTTTTTATTAGATGAGACATTGGTCTGGATCCTTGTGCATTTACAGATAAATGTGCAAGGAAGTGTAAATTCCTCAAGTTCTTCTAACTGTGCCCCCAAAATGAATAGACTAATTTGCTGCCCATTCAGACTTCAAACTCTTGCATTTTTGTCTGCAGACTTAAACAGGCAGGATGAGAAGAGATCCATTGTGCTCTCAGGGACAGATAATTATTTCCTGTCCACATATCCTTATGAGTGCAGATTCATTTTTTGAAGAGACAAGAAGGGTATAGACACTTTTCCAGGCTGCACTCCTGCAGGAGGCTGGAACATACCTGCAGAGAGGCTGAAACTACTTACTGTCATAGATGGTTGGAAAGGTAACTGTTCAAGGCATTTCAGCATTTCCAGAAATATAACAGAAAGAGAGATGGGCAGTTGACCATAAGGGAAATGGATACTCTAGAGGCTAAAGGTCTACAGTGGGAAAGCGGAGTGCTAAACTATTTCTCAGCCTGAGCAAAAGATGTCTAGCTAACTTGGGATAATTTACTTTTCTATGTCTATATCTCCACACCTACTAAGGCAACTGTAGTAAAAGTCAGAGAAAGAGAAGTATAGAGCAAATCCAGTAGAATGCAAGGTCTAAAGATATTAATACTTTCAAAGCTCTAATAATGAAAATCTGGCAGATTTATTCCTTATGCTTACATATGAGTATGAAATATCAGATTCCAGAAATGAACTGGTTAATAATATCAAAAATAAAGCAATGGAGAAGTGAAAATAATGAAGCTGGTTAAGATTCTGTTGCTTCTCACAGGGGAAAAAAGGGCTTTATTGTGATTCAAGCAGAGCAGCCAGATTTCAAGCATTTGATACTAGCAGGTAATGGGAAATTACCCAGGTTTTTCCTCTCTTTCTGCTCCAGCATCTTAAATTGAGCACCCTACATCATTCTATTTCATGGGCTCTGACATTTGGTAAACAGGTTTAAAACTTTAAAAAGAAGGAAAAAAAACCACATAAATTCCTTTTGTTTTGAGCTATTATAATCACAATTTTCTGAAAGCAATATCTGTATCCTGGGCTGAAGGTTTGTTACAATGGCATGTCACATCTGGATAGATCAACCATATAATATCGTTTGACTGGCAGCAGCACTGCCAGTTTGAGGAAAGGCACCTCTAACTGAGGCAGTAATTCCAAACACATTTCTTCTCCCAGTGTATTACATGTGCACCTCTGCCTCTTGGGCTCTATATAGCTCCTTTAGCTGGTGGGTTCATAAAAATCAGGCTTTAGTAAGGGAATATCCACACTGCTGCCAAGGTCTCCAGGAACAGAGCCTTTATAGAGGTAGCTTATCTATCTTTAATCTAGATTTCTTGGCAAAATCCCTGGACTGAATGTATTAAAATAGTCAGGTTTGAGCAGACAGTATTAAAAACATCAGTAAAGTTGTGAAAACTCCCCTAACCAAAACATGCTTGTGGGGAGCTGTAGAATCTTCCCTTAATTCAGTGCATGAGGGTTAAATATTTACACTTCACCAGGAAAACAGTCTGATCTCATCAGTGCAGCTGCCTGTGTTTACCATGACCCTTTTCTCTAGCATATTTCTTGCTGCACACTGGCTACCATCATTTGCTTTGAAGGCAGGTAGGGATCATTTTTGAGAACCACTCCTGAAAGGAACTACACAAATGTTTTTATAATTGTACTTTTTAAGGGGCAAGCTTTAAGCTGGTTTCACTTTTACTTGTGGAGTTGACACAGCACATTAATTCTAGATGCATGTTTTGTGCCATGGTAGCCAAAACAGGGGTTCCTGAAGCCACTAAAAGTGTATTGGAAAAAAAAAATACCCACAGTCTCTTGTTAAAGACACATTTAAAAAATGATTTAAGTATTTCAAATTATTAATCTTCAAGATACCAATATAGCCTTAAAATTTAGGAAGTATATTCTGTGTTATTCCTTTATGTGCAAAACTGTTCAATCAGTTCTTCAATGCGGGGAGCAGAATGAAACAATAGAATTTAAGTGACGGAGACAAATTGCTAAGAGTAAACAGTCATGTTGAAAAGTCCTCACTAATCCAGATGATGACAGATAAGCCAGACCACTTGGTGTATGATGAATAAAGTCTGCATTCCAGCTCTTAATTAACACAGTGAAAACGCAGGAAAGGTTGACATCCACTTGGGGTAAAATTCATCTCATCTGACTTTAGACACCTACAAAGCAGACATCTCCATCTAAATGGCTGTCTAGACTCCTTCTTTAGCTGATGAAGAGGAATAAGAGGAATAGACACTTCCAGAGCTTTTTAATTTTTTTTTCCTCGTCATTTTGTCTCCTTTCCAACATAAAGATGAAATTAGCTGAGCTCTAGATGTGGCAATTTTTCTCAATCAGGTATGAAAGGAGTATATTCAGTGGCATCATTGATGCAAATGTCTGCACGGCAGGCATTTGTATTTAGCCAGATGAATCATACTGACAGTCTGTATGATTTTAACTCTTCTCCATCCTTTCTGATATAAAATTATTTTTACTTGCATTGACACAAAATGAGAGAATTTCATTTCAGAAAGGCTTATGCATGGCTGTACACAAGGACCAAGGCAAGAAGCGGTGGAAATGGGAGGCACCTGCTGTATTCAGTGTTACAGAGTTTCTGCTTTGGAGATATAAAAAAAGGGAAATTGCTACATTTTTTACCCTTCAGCTCTCCTAATCTATACTGCTAACAAATCAGATAGTTGCAGTAAGACAGAAATAAAATGTATGTACAACATATTCCCAATCAAATTTGGAAATCTTGACATTTAAGGAAATTACATTTCATTTCCGTGCCACTGTTTTAAAAGTGCAGGTGAAATTTCTCAGCTTTATTTTTAAATCAGAAGGCAAGACCTTACAAATATGTTTCAAACAACATTAGTTTTGCATTTAAATAATAAAAACTGATGAGTTAAGACAGCTAAAATAGCAGGATTCAGTGGTGAGCCCTCAAAATTAGTAAATGCTTGTACTATAATTTCTAGATAAATCCTATTCCGACCAACATATTGTGCATCATAATAGCATCTTTATAATTATCAGCATATTTTTTACTTTTACTTTTTTTTTTTTTACAGTCTTTCCATCTCCTTCATGCATTTATACTATGGATTTTATGTTTCAAATACATTGATAAATCTGCAATTTTCTAATTTTAATGATCTGCCTGGGAAATTTTAAGTAAATATGTTCATAATTAATGAACATTTTCTGTAAATTTTAATTAAAATTTGATGTCCAGGAGCTTCAAATTTTTCCTAATGCCAGTGAGGCAGCATATACTCATCCCACTCTTTCTCTGCAGAGCTCACACCATGTGCCCCTGTGCCTCAAGGAACTGCCTGTAGTCATCAGCACAGCCCAGCTCAGAAAGCCCATTTTGATATCTGACAGAATCCTCAGATTTAAATTTTTGACTGAAAGCATGGAAATTCCAGGACTTCACTTCTGGGTGTTGTTTGTGGCAGAGGCTTATTTCTGCTCAGAAACTGAGATGAGTCTCTCCCTGTCCCTCAGATGAGCAGGGCCAAGCCAGAATGGTGCAGCTTTCTCTCCCTGTGTGATAAGTACAGGTGGCTAATAGGAAGATGACAATTATAGCTGCCTTATGGACAGATATTTTATTTTAATGCTTGCAATGTGGTCAGATGCCATGGTATAAATAACAGCACGAACAAACAGCTAAAACAGCACTAATGACCTTGTGAGACAGTTTGCAAATTGAAAGGAATTTCAGCTTGCTCCTTATTCAGTCTTTTAAAGAAACTGCACTTACCTTCCTTCTGTGAGAGAAAGGAGACAGCAAGTGTGCTCTTTATAGGCACCAGGACCCTCATGGGATGTAGAAAATTATGCATAATGGAGCTGTCAAGAATCTTTCATATTTAGACAAGCAGTTGACGTATCTTTGGCTTTTTGCCAGATCTTAGGAATGCAATCATTTAGAAGGTGAAAAGTATGTGGGTTTTTTCTTCATATCCAATGGGTTTCCTTTTTTTTTCAGCTGACCTTTGAATATTAAATCATCTGGGAAAAAATATTTCAACACAAGTAGGACCAAAACATCCAGTAATTTTCCTTAGATAACATCTAGTAATTTTCTTTAGACAACATCTAATAAAACTGTATGCTCTGTTCTCCAAGCCAAATTTGAAAGCCATAGCAGAAAAAAAATGTGTCATGCTCTTTTTTTTCACCAATATGCTGCAGAAATGATTAATTTTTTCAGACTGTTTAGCTCTCAGTTTTAAAGAAAAATATTGCCAGCACTTTTCATATTGAGGGGCTGCAGGACAGCTCTGGGTCATCTTGCAGCCATATTGCTGAAGATTGATATTAATTGTCATTCTGTTACCCTGCTTGTGCTGCTCAGAGATGTCTGATGGCTGGAAGTTCATCGTGCAAATAGAACTACTAAAGAAATATCTTGATAACTGCAGAATATGATGTTTTCTTATGAAGTCTGAAAATTCAAGGCATTTTCCTTGTGAGGGTGCAACAGCCAGCCTGTCATTATGACCTGATTGCATTCACAAAATGTTTCTGCCCTTGTCTCATTATTGGAGAACAACTTTCTTGGCTCCACACAGTTCCCTTCCCATGTCTAGCACCTTCAATGAGATCCAAATCTGGTGCAGGTACTCTAAAGCAGTCTGAAATACTCTTATCCTCCTTTCCAGTCTGTGTTAGTCTGTGGGGACAGCAGTGAGTGTGCTGTGGTCCAGTAGTCCTGGACTGTGCTAGAAGATAGTGTTTGTTCTCTGCCTCCCCTTTGAAATAAAGGAAAAGCACTGTAATCCTCATTCCCTTCTCAAATATACTGTTCAGTTTTCAGCCAGCAGCTCTGCCTCATGGCTGTTATCTAAAGAAAACAGATTTGGGATGGGCCTTACATGAACCTCTTCTATTTACAAACCAGATGCAAAAAAAGCCCTTGGTTTGGATCATTGCATGCTTATAATCACCACACACAGAGCTCATGGTAGCAACCTCTAAAGGACATTACTATACTTTAATTGATTGTCTTTGTGTGAATCACATCTGCCTATTACTAACTCAGCTTCATAACAGTATTTGTTTTCTACAAAAAGAAAGGAAGATGTCATGCCACACAATTACTCCTCAGATAAAACCTACACTTATGGTTCCATTGCTATCATCACTTCCTATTGAACTGTCCAGTCCTGCACAACTGGAACCAGAAAATAAGAGAGATCAATAGCACATAATATTATCTAAAATAAAAAAAATTATGGTCAGTGTGATTCAAGATTTTGCCCAAGTTATTTAGGTTTCTCAGTAGGATATTTATGTTTTTGAATCTTTTACTATTTATATAACAGTTTTTGATAGAGGGATTTTCCTATCAGTAAAATTATATAATACTTTCTCTATTTAATCCAAAAAGTAAATTTACAGTACTTCACTTAATTTAACTCCTTGAATGATCCTGTAAGGTTGGGATATATTGTGCTACTGATTAATGTACTGCAGTTGGAGTGAGACCATTCCTGATACAGCTGAAAGGCTTGGTATGGACAAAATAGAAATTAGGACCCCATATTACTACTGCCACTGCTCACATCAGCAACTGAAAGAACACAATAGAAGAACAAATTTGGAAGCTATTGCTTTAAGGTATCTGGAAATATTCCTCAAATGTGTTCTCTTCTGATGCTTCATTATACATAAGCAATTTAAATTGCTACTATTAAATTGCTACAATGTTATTCTCTGATCCTTGTCTTCCTTGTGCAGTTGCTATCCTTCCTCTGATAAGGAGGTATGTGTTATAATTCTGTTTAATATATTTGCATTCTTTATAGTTCATGGTTGGTAATTATAGTTTTCCTATTAATAGAGTTCTTTAGTCTTTCAAATATTATCTCATTGGATTTCAGTGAATCCTTTTAGGCATACTGAAACTTTCAGGCTTCTGTTACCTAATCTGTCTTCCTGGCTAGTTTTAAAGTACTCTTCTTTTTTTCCCCTCAGTTTTTTTCTTTTCTGTATTTCTGGAGTAGTGAGGTATTTGAGATTGCACTTCCCCTAGGTAAGATACCATATCTAGCTATCGACTTTTGCTTAATGATTTGAGTATTCTACGTGCACAGCTTGTCAATACCTCATAGCTACAATTTCATATCACTTTTTTTTTTCATTTGCCAGTCCCTCTTCTGTATAACTAAGAAACCAAAGAAATATGGGCAACTGGGGGTAAGTGTGTGAACTGTTTCAGGCTTTTCTGAAGGACTGTATGTACTGGTTGGAGTCATTCACGTGGTCTGCAGCTGTATGATCTTGTGAGTTGAGACTATAGCAAGGCCTTCTTGAAACAACTGCCACAAATAGATTGTTGGTACAACAAACTGAACAGACCTACTCTTGTTCTGAGAGAAATAACCATTACAATTGGTGCTTTCTGGTCTGTAAACCTCTGGGAGCCAAGGACTTGCTTCTCAAGAGAATTCTCTAACTGTTACACCTGGGGGCTGTGTGTATGTCATGACATAAAACACAGTCTGAATTAATTATTTAGTATGGTGCAGCCCACTTTGACTTATAAGCTATAAAAAGCCCGCCCGAGAGAGAATTAATTATTGCTGGAAATAACATATAATTACAATGTTGCAGGGAAAAGATAAGAATTAATGTGCCAGGTGTAAGTAGATTAGACCAGCTTGGCAGAAATGAGCAACTAAAAAAGAATTTATAGATGAAAGCTTACAGCCTTGCATCCATAGTGACTGGAAAGCATTACCATGTGATGACTGCTCAGTGGCTTATGTGAAATGAGATATTGGCTTTAGACTCATTGCTCAGACAGGTCTCTATGTCACAAATCTGACAACAAAATGGAGTGAATTGAACATCTCATCAGAGAAACGAGGACAGAAAAAGCTCAGAGGCTAAATTAAACTTATTTACCTGCTTGAAATTATCTCCTTGGGCAGGAGTTGAGGAGTCACGTGGCAGAGAAGGACTTTGTGAGGATACACATTTCTCTTTGTGTTTCTGTCCTGACTAATGTCTTACCAATTTTCTTCTTAAGAAGGAACAGTAATAACCTTTGTTATATAACAGTTATAATCTTTGACACCTAGGAGATGTGTTAAGCCTTCTTTGAAGGCCAGTTTGTGAGAAGTGATCTTTGCCCACTGTGTGGAGCCTAATCAGGAGCACCAATACCCTGAATGAACATGGAAGACAATTGTACTGACTGCTTTCTTCTACCTGGGGTTACAAGATGGCTTCACCAAGTCACTACAGATAAGTCAGAACTACATGAAATCAAAATGTTGAAGAATTTAAAGAACTGTTGGAAAAGACAAAAGATGAGTGTTTCAATATAAACAGTCTATGGAATATTATGAAAGATAGCTATATCTCATCAGAAGGGGATTAACATCCCTCTAACTACACCTTATTCCATCTGATGGGCGGAGGAATTTTTCAGAATTGTACATAATTTGTGTTCTTAAATTGTTCAACTCTTGGCAAAAAGTGAGTAGGCTATGCACCTGGGTCCATCCCCAGGATGAAATAAAATTAGAGAATTTTTTAAGGATCTTTCCTTATTTTCAACCCTAACTTACATGCAAACATGATTTTTTTTTATTTTGGTGTAATAGTGCAATATTAGGCACGCGGTTACCTCAGCAGCTGGTCACAGTGGCTCCACCTTGCCTACAACTTGCCATCTTTTGCTGTACTAGCAATTGTGTCTGGGGATTATTTCAGCTTCTCTAAGCAATCATAGTTTTGTAGAAACTGCACTAAAGTTACCAAATGTCTAGATATTTTTTTCTATTCTAATAATGTGTAGATAAATTTGAAGCTTAACCTTCATTTTTCAATAGAATTCTTTGGATCAAAATTGTTAAGAGTATTTCCAGGACTGGCTAAAATAACTCATGCCCAAAACAAAAAAAAAAAAACAAAAAACAAAAAAACAAAACAAAAAAAAACCCACCAAAATGTTATTTGAAACATCCATGTATCCATGTCACTGTTGATAGTCATTTGTTCCCCTTACTTCAAAATGGCATATTAGTGGTTCAGGTAAAGTAGCATCATTCCATTTCATTTACAAAATTTTTCTGACTTTTATTCCATTTATGTGGAGCTAAAACTAAGAATTTTGGGAACATGATTCAGTAGAATAAAATGTGCTAGGTTTTTTGGTTTGTTTTTGGGATTTTGGGTTTTAGTTGTAATGAAAAGACTGTCTGGCCTTGTGCTTTTGAATATAATTCTTAGGAGTTTTGGGGATATGAGTGTAAAATCAGTTAGCCTGCTGATGTGAACTTACGTGAAGTGGACTTCTGGAGGTTTGCTAACTATTGCTTAATACTTAAATAAATAAAACACTAATATACAGATCTAATCTTTGGCTGATTGCCTCACAGAGATTGCTAGAAGTAAAACACTTTACAGCATGAATCGATCCATTGTTTTGATTTCAATTATATTGGGCCATGCATAATTATGATTGACTCTTGTGATTCACAAATTCACATAATGAAGAGTTTAGTATAGCAATAAAATCAATAGAGAGTAAAGCTTTGTCAATGTTATGAAAGACTTTACAATTACAATCACAAAAATATCTCAGAGAAGTTAATGTTTCAGTGCCCACATTAACATTCCCCAGTCACTGTTTCATTGGCATTCATTTTATAACAGAAAGAGACAAGAATATAAATAAGAAGAAAACCAATATACGTTCATGCTTACACCCACGTGGTAAGTGTTCTAATTGTCACTCATATAGAGATGATGAGTTAGTTTTAAAGTTTGCAACCACCTTGTTCCTCAGACCTGAAAGGGAAAATACCTGGAAACAAGCACAGAGAATCCACATGGACGATCATGGCTCCTCTGTGTTGCTTCAGTGGCTAAAACCACACTGATACTTGTCTTTCTTGGGTGACTGGGACACAACTGGGTGCCTGACTTTTCCCAAACATTTCCAATTCACAGCGCAAGAGTCAGGGAAGGACAGGGATGAGTCTCACTGGGTTTCTTCCAGAGGTTCTCATATTTGATAAGTTATAAGAATTCATTAATATGGATGTGGGTCATTCTGTTGCTGCAATACTATAAACATGTGGCTTTACTAGAATAGTTGTAGAATGTCTAAATACCAGACAGTTTGGCTTTCCCATCTTTATTCCTTGCCTCATTTGGGTGTGAATTTTGGCTCTTTATATGTCTTGAAATAAAGGATATTTTGTTTTCTCAGTGCTTTTTGGTTCAAAAATGGGCAATTAAAACCAAAACAAACAAACAGACAAACAAAAAATGTAGAAAAAGCCCTGTGTTTAAATATGCTTCACTAAAACAAGAACGCACCACTGGAGGCTTTCTGATCATCAGTTCCAGCCCCTGCTGCCGCGGGCACAGACACACAATCCCTCCTATAAACTGATCAAGCTTCAGTTATTGCAGTTTGTCTCTGAAGTCCTCAGCCCATTGAGTCAAACAGGTCGGTTCTCTGTCTCGTCACTGTCAATATGTGACAAGGCTGTTTTCTGAAAGTTCTCAAAATAAAGGAAGTAGAGGAGGAGGGAAGGTAAAAGCACATTTTAAAATGGAAGATTGATTTTGCAGATTAGCACAATTCTGGGAAGTCGCAGGGAGGTTTCTTCCATAACCACAATTAGTTTTTTGGTAATCATATCAGAGTATTTGGGGATGGATTTTGTAATACATATTTTGGTGAATAATATTATGTTCTTTTCACAAAAATTGTCTAAGCAGAAGGTTAAAAATTATTAACTACTATAAAACAGATATAGTTTTGAAATTCTTTAATAATTGTCAGATGGATGTAGGACTAATCTTCAAAATCTGTGAGTTTCAAATTCTAATTGGGAAGTGATATAGGTGTATCTATGACTTGCATTTATATGGTTAATTGCAGATATATTTAAAATGGAGTTTTGATCCCAACAATACTGAGCATCCTGTTGATTCCATTTTTACCCTGTTTTTACATTTCCCTTCTCATGTCCACTATGGGAGATGAGATATCGGTCTGTACAGATCTTGGATTTGTCCAAGTGAGACTGTTCTTATGTTCTTCGTTACTTTCATTAAATTCTTCTAAAAATATAATCATATTCTCACTGTACAGTGACATTTTCTCATTTATTACCTAATTTGAAACTGCTTCTACCTTTCAGGAAACATTTATTTCTACTCCTAATCTCTAAATGAAGTTGATAGGGTGTTTGCTTCACTTTAAGATTAAGAAATCTAAATTTTGTTATCTAGCACAAATGTCAACTGTTGCACTAGCTGTCTATGATCCTGTTGCAATCAATGAAGACCTTGTCAATACAAATCATAGAGTCTTCTCTGCTCCCTGGTCTTTATAGATTGCATTGATTGCATCTCCATTAATGATAATGGGAGCTTATATAATGATCTTGATCCAGTTTCCTAAACATAGATGCCTAATACTTTTTGAAAAGCTATACTGTATCCATTGGCATCTTTCTGCTGCTTCAAAAGGATGCAACTCTCCTCCAGCAGGTTCCTTGTCAGATCTATGAACCCATTTGTGGGTCTCGAATGAACTGGAGAGTTTGGAAAGGACAGTGTTGAGGCTGTAGAATGGAGCCTGTTGTACACAGATGGATATCTGAGTTTGGTATGATAATGAGAGTCTTATCTCAGGTTTTATTGCCTATAGGTTGGTATTGCTGCTCACAATTCAGTATAATTCCTTAATGAAAAATGAAAAATATATCATCCCCTCTTGGGCGCTGAATGAAATCTGAGATTTCATTTTCTCAGTTCTCTGAGTGTCTTCAGTTCTGTCATAGTAGCAAAGTGATAATGAAGATAACTGAAAAATGAAGACTAAGAAGGGCTTGGTGCATATGCTGCCTTGCTGCTTCATTTAACTGTTTCCTTTTTCATGTATTATGTTTGCCTGGGGGTTTTAACTGGCAGGGTAAGCAACTGTTCTCTCTAAATGCTTTTACATTTTCCCCAAACACTGGACCCAGAAACCTTATGAGTAAATAATTTCAGTATGTATTCAAACCATAATAATTTAAATATTATCCCTCAACAGAAACCACCTAAAGCACTGTGTTGGCAACAAGCCCAATATTCAAATATAAGAGAAAATCCAATCTCATGATTTTGGAAATGAGAATCAGGATCCCTGGAATTGTGTACTGCTGCTGGTTTCTATAGGAATGGAGGATTTAGGTTAAGAATGGGCAACTGCTGTGAATATTACATTAAATTTGCAGGCTCTTGTGACACGTCTGGTTGCCCAGCTCTGTCCTGGGGAATACAAATGAGTATTCATTCTATCTGAAGTCCCTATGGCTGACTTCAGTGGTCCAGCTGAGGGTTTTCTATATTTAATCATACCATATGTCATACGTTTTGTTTCTCAAGTGACAAATGTAGAGACTCCAACAAAGACTTCCCCTATGAAGCCAGGGGGAAGTTCACAACTCCATGTGAATACAACCCCTCTTACTGAGCGGGACTGCAAGGCCAGAAGCTGAAGCATTAACAAATAAACTAGTTTTGCTTTTCCCTGTCATTTTTTAAAGTACTTATTTTTCAGAGAGTGTCTAGCAGAGCCTGAAAAAACCATCTCAAAAGTTTTTGAGAGCATTTAAGCCCAGAGAATTTCCCCTAAAGGCTGGGAGAGTTAGTGGTTAGGGAGGTGGGTTGTATTTCTTATTCCACCTTGTTACTGAATGGAGAGGGAAAACCAAGATATCTTCTAAACAGCAATGGCCTTTAATCCTTCAGATAAGAAGTCAAGCATTAAGAACAGCAGTTTTAGAAAGGATATAGGATTAGTTACCTGAAAAGGAAAAGTAATTCTGTCAATGTGCAAAAGCTGGGGGAGTTTGGTGCTCTCACAGCAGACAAGTAGAATTTTTTCTTTCTTTTATTCTGAAAATTGACCTTTCAGATGAAATAAAAAGGTGGAAAATGTCCACATCAAGGCCTATTTCCCTAATAGGTGTCTATATCTTCATAACCTCTTTAAAATGAAAATTCTTCCTTAAAAAACCTAAAATATAACAGAAGCCGTACTAGACATCTCTAGGATTGATCCTGTGGTAATGAGACAGATGAGTCAGGTACACATTCAGACGAGCAAGGTTAGTCCTTATAATAATCTTCCTTTTGCTTTGGATCATTGCAGTTTTTCAGATTAACCCCTATCCTGCCAAGTGAGAAGAAACCTGCTTTTCAATTATGAAATAAAAACATAGATAAGTTCAGAAACCTCTGTATCTGGCAATATCTAGTGCCAACTGTTTCCACCAAGAAGCCAGGATACAGACAAAGGACTGCAAGACATTGGTTTTCCTCAGGATACATTTCTACATTTCTAATGGTGGCCCAAGACTGTGAACAATTAAATTAGGATTTAAAGGACCAGCAAAACTTGCATTTATGGTCTTAATAACTTATAAGAAAAATCCAAGTTAGAGTAGGAAAGCAATTGTTACATATTTTTCTGCCCTTCCACATAGAAGGGTTCAAGCTTTGCTCCAAGCTGACACAAAGAATTACATTTAATAAGTCCAGTCAGAAGGAGGTAGTCAGTCATTAAGATCTAAGAAACGAATCTACCTTGTCACATCATTTTCTTGGCTGTGAGGACTGGTAGACCCTGAACATCCTAGTCTGCTGTACTGACAAGTGTGGGACAGACTATTGATTGTAACTCTGACCATTCTTATTTTCTAGATGAAATGTCCATTCCTGCTAAGCTCTTAATCTCAATGTGGATATGGCCAGTTTAGCAGTGTAATTGTAAAGAAGCTACAGTGGTATAGACAGGAGAATGTGATGTCTTAATCAACAGTACACATAATATTTCTGAGAACTGCTGATCAATGTGGGTTAGTGGTGGAAAACATATTGAGAGAGCTGTGGAAAATAATGTCTGCAAACACTCTCATGGCCTTAGAAGCACAGGCCAAGAAGAGTTGTAATAGAAACAGAGGTATGATCAGAACAGATAGGAAATGAGGTAAGGCAGTTGCTCCCTTCAGAAACTTCTTAATTTCTTTAAACTATCTCAGAAAAAAAAAAGTAATGTAGTGTTGGAAAATGCCCCTTTGGTAAAAAGCAAAACAAACAGCACTAACAAACAGCAATTTAAATGTCCTTAACCAGCTGCAGTGTCCAAATAGGTAGTTGAGGGGGGTCACTCTGAAACCCATACACTGATGGCTGAATCTCCTACTTCCAGGACTTCACAGATCCTTGCTGATCTTTTGTGGCATTCACAATCTCTGAAAAAATCCCTTTGCCCAGGATTTTTCTCCTGGGATGCTGAGAAGCTTCAGAGAAAACGAAAACAATTCTTATCTCATTTGCTTCTCCTGTGTTTTGCTCCTTTGGAATGTGTTTGGAGATTGTTTGCCCACAGGCGATTGTTTCATTGGATTCTGATGGGAGTTGTTTTGACTCTTTGGCCAGTCGGGGCCAAGCTGTGTCAAGACTCTGGAAAGAGTAATGAGTTTTCATTATTAAGTTTTTAGCTTTTAGTAAGTATCCTTTCTGTATTACTTAGTATAGTATAGTATTCTTCAATGTATTATAGTATTATAAAGTAATAAATTAGACTTCTGAGAACATGGAGTCACATGCATCATTCCTGGCTTCCTTGGGACATTCCCTGCAAATACAATAATCTTTGCTGGCTGAAACAGGCTGGCTCTCAGAAGAAGGTAAGCTGTGACAAACAGCCTTTGCTTTGTCCCAGCAAGACATCTTCTCTACCACTGAAGAGAGATTGCACCATGGAAGGAGTACTGGTTCAAACTGGAACTGTTTCTGTTGAGTTTCAAGACAGATCTGTTTTTCTGGAAATGCTGCAGCTGTATATAATAACACATAAATTAATTTCTACAGATAAAGGAGGAATAAGCAGTTAATTACTTAGCGAGTGGTTACAAACCTGTCATAAGTCAATCAAAAGGAAAAATTGGAAAGTTTTGTCCCTATAGGTCTTATTTAATCATTGGGTCACGCATGTTTTTCCTTATCTGGATGCTTATCTGACCTTGTCCTTGGCTGAGTATTTCAGCATTTGTCTTGAATGTGCTGTGAATTTTGCACAAGAGCATGCATATTACGCACAGAGAGGAGCACTGTCTGCTCATGTCCAAGATTTTGCCCACAAAGAGGAAACATGGAGGGAGCATTTGACAAGTTTTCCCCATGGTGCCAGTATCTTTTAGCTATACACTTTTGTGTGAGATCACTTTGTGAGGAAGAGATGGAGAGAGGCAATTCTGAAAAGCAGTATGGTGTGATAATGACAGGAGAAAGAAAAGTGGGTGGAGGAGACTCTTTCACTCTTCAGACTTGAGAGGTCTCCTTTAAGGCGTGTACTACTGGTGGATAAAGAGACAAACTTGCAGTGATGTGTCTGTCAGCATTGCTTAACAGTGAAGAAGCATGATAGAAGAAGAAGAAAGAAAAGAAATTACACAAGAGTCTATTACTCTTGCTTTCTAGGTAGGCTGTAGAAGAGTAAGAGTGCAAAGGGAGAGCTGCAGTTAACAGTCACAGTTTGGCATCTATTCCCATCCTGCTTTTACATATTTAAAATTCATTTTACTGCAAGCATAAGAAGGATCACTCTCTTTCCCTTGCCACTGTGACAGCTCCTTTAAGGGGGTAAAGAAAAAAAAGTGAATAAATTATGTGTTCTCCTTTGTATCCATTTAAAAAGCTGTGTGATCTCACATTCCTTTAAATTTTTTTTTATTATTAAGAGCAAAATGGAGGAATCAGTTTATAAACTCACACTACCTTCCTGTTAGCAACTAGCTCCTCTCTGTTTACTCATTATCCCTGCCCTTCACCCATCTGTTTCCATCTCTGTCAATAATAAGTACATCCCTTTGAGTTCCTTAGAATGTTAGATGCTGTGAAGCTACAAATTGCAGCCCTTCAGAAGAGATGACCATCTACATAAGAAAGAGTGAAGCTTTATGCATAAAACTAATTTTTACTGCCTTATGAGTTTCTGTCTATACTGTAGCTGTGAAAGAGGCAATTTCTGGTGTTTAAATTGGGACACAAGCTGAGGCGCTCCTGATTCCTAGATTTCCCACTGTTGTTGCCGTTGGAGGAGAGACTGCCTATCCTCAGCTCCATGGCTCTCCAGAGGGGCACAAGGGATTAGAGATCATGTCATTTTTCAGTTTGAATCAGATGGGGGCTATAGAGGGGAAAGAATCTTTGGTTATTCTATCTGGTTCTTTTGCTTATCAGCGTCTGCTGCCATCAAGCCTTTGGAGCACTTTGGGGAATTTTGGTTTTGTGTCCAGCAGGAACTCAGTAGTATTTCATTAAGACAATGATAAATGGAAAAACATATTTTGCCTTATTTTTATTGTTTAAATGACATATAAAATAATTTAATAGAATTAAAGTGTTTTTAATGATTTTCGATGAATGTAACGAATTAAAGCAGTTTTATGCTTATAGCAGGTATAAAATGTTGAGGGTTTATTGTGTTTTGGGTAGTTTCTTTTTATTTTAAATTGAATTTAAAAGAAAAGTTCAGGTATTTTTGGAGTGAATGAATTTTAAATCCTCATATTAGACAGTCATACTTAAAAGAATGGAGAAGAAATTTAAATCTAGCTAATAGAGTCTTACCTAAATAAACATTACACAGCAGGTGTGAGTAAACAATGTGTGGGTGATATTATGATTCAATAACTTCCCTTTTTTGGCTTGATCTCATGCTTTTCTCATCTGACTCTCACTATGGGATACTTGGCAAACAGATCAACTTCTGGTTCAGTGAGCTGCTGTGAAGAAGTTGTACCTTTGCACCAGCTGGATATGCAGCTGATGTTAGCAAAATAATACCAAACTGCTAGAAATATTTTTTACAATGGCAAAAATATGGTATTCAAGGCCTCTTCTATCCAAACATTTGTATGAGAAGTTGGGAGCCTAGCTAGAAGCTAGGAAATTATCTGTGCAGTTAAACCATAAGGCTTTTCAGATTAACACCCAGGTACAAAGTGTGTGTGAGGAGCAAGAAGCTGGTAGCTGTAACAATCAAGGCATTTAGTTGTGTTCTGAAAGGGGCAAACTGGAAAATAAATATTGCCTAATATTGCTGGAAATGTAATGCTCTTCTCTGTCCTAGAAAGAGATGGCTGCTGTCCTTGCTTCTGGGTAGTGGTTGGTCACAGGATCACAGCATCATTCACGCTGAAAGGGCCACTTAGGACTACCTGGTCCAGTCTACTTGTTTCAGAGTAACTTGAAGAGTTTTCAAGTGACATGAATAGAGAAAATGTGCCAGGACAAAACACCCCATCTTTAATTTGTTTTTCCCATGAATTCTTAAAAAGACAATGCACCGAAATTTCAGGTCTTGACAGAATAGCTGTTCATAATGACATATACTTTTTTCCTTTTTATTGTCCTTGCCTATTTTCATGACTTTCTGAGTAAACGTCACACTAAGAAAGTCCTGAGGTTACGCGAGGACAAAATTCAGTACTTTTGAGTAAAGATGATTTGTGATTCTGGCTGAACTGGTGAGCGTTGTTTAAATAATTTTTTAGGACAGGGTAAGAGAACAAGGATATCACAGTATAGCTTTCTTCTACTCCAAGTTATAATTAGCTTATTCCCCTCTTCCACCATTGGTCAGTAATTGCAATTTTTGAACCTGCCCTTCATGTTTTGAAAGAGTAAGATATGTGTCCACTCATTCCCATCCCTCCTCTGGTGTACTATCACACAGGTCAAATACCAGTCTCTGATAGAGCAATTGCATGTCTGGACTGTTATGTAGACACATGTTAAAAAGCCCCAGAGTGCAATGAACCTTAGCAGGAGGAAGAATCCAAACGCTGCAAGTTAATTTAAAACATGGCCTGCTTTCTGCCTCAAAAGAGACAGCAATTCTTCCATCAATTTATCATAATATTTATAGAGCCTCTAATACTCCAGTAGTTTATTACTTCACTGTCTTAGAAGAAGTTATAACCAAAACTTTTTTTTTTTTTTTTAAGACAGAAAACATTATTATCACCATTTTTAAGGTAGGATAGCTAGACACAGAGTAAATAAAGAGAGCTAAGCAGTTAGAAGAAGTTAGGCACATATGAGAAGAGATCAGGCATCAAGCTGAATGTTTAGAAACAGCTAAGTAACACCAAAATCCTATCAGGAGCCTACTGTCATCACTAAATGTCCAAATACCTCTAAAATTCTGTTGCCACTGTTCTACTTGCTAACATATTACAAGCAGGAAGGCATCCCTGTATAGAAGGCAGCTTTCATGAATTGATCTGATACCTCCACTGCAAAATAGGAACAAATTAGTTTATCTGTTTTTTACTCCCTCTCAGACCCCTCCCTAAACACTTTAAATGTCACTATTTCCTCAGGAGCTGAAGGTGCGCCGAACAGCATGTCCTGCACAGAAATATGATAATCTCTCTTCAATGTTTGGCAACTAGTATCTATTAATTAAGAATCCATCATTTTTACTCTGTAATTATATTTATTATACCCTAACTCATATCCTAACTATAATTAGTTCCTGCTAATTAATTTTATCAAATCCCTCTAGATTCATATCTAGAGTAAATATTGAGTAGCCCTACACTAATTATTTCAATCAACGTGGAATGCATTTCAAATGACTGTGAATAGTTTCTATTAATTAAATTTAGTAAAAAATAAATGTTCAATACCATATGTTTGTAAATGTTAAGATTTTAAGATAAAAGAGAATACAAGACTCGTATAATGTGAAATACTCTTTTGCATATTAGACCAAATTAAATAAGACAATTCTGTGTAAGTCAGAATTTTTAATGGGAAAACAAAGAATTTCCTATACATGAAGTATATGAAGAATTATGGCTGAGTACTATAATGATTTACCTTGAAAATCTTTTTTATATCCTTTGAAGTAGATGGGACTCCCTATGTTTAAAAAAAAATTATGAAAAATTCAATAATATTTATGTAGCTAATTTTGCAAGTAAAGAGAAAGCTGATAGTGAAACACTTTTGGAGGAGGTTCAACATTTTTGTCAGAATGGACTGGGAGAATCATCCTTACCTACCAGCACTGAGAGACAACCTGCTTGAGTCATAGAATCCTTGAATAACCTAAATTGGAAGGGAACTGGAAAGACCATTGCCTGCAGCTCCTGGTTCCCTTGCTATCGATAACTCAACTTGGTCTATACAGCAAATGAAATTATGGTATCAGTTTGGGTTCCTTAAAGCAAAGTGATAGAAAATATGAGGTAGTGACAAGAAGTCAGCATTCTGGTCAGCCATTTTGGACTCCATGGGTTATTCTTGATCTTAAGGTAGAAGAATCCTGTAGACACTGTCTTGGATCTTCCATACATCTACAGATGTCTCAGATATCCCAACATATCTAAAATGGTCCTTCACTTAAGCTGCTTCAATCTGCTGAAAGTGTCTACTTGCTGGAGTTAAAATATAAAGATTTTTGTCAATGCTTTAATCCAAGCGAATGGTATGTCATATCTCCATTTATACACAAGGGTTAGAAAACTCCTAAAATACTCAGAACTCTGTTGTTCCAGAGAGGGGCAGAGGGGGTACACATCCCTCTTAATATTAGAAATCCATGCTGCACTTTCCTTTCTTGTCTTCCCCTAAATGATATAGGCACCTTCTTCTTGCCTATTACAGAGAAAAACTACAAACCAGGAAGAATCCCATCCTTAAAGTGTTTGTTTCTTTCTGCTCTGTCTATGAGGATGTGGGGTGACCAGCACAGACAGAATCATTTCTAATGCAGGTGCCTTTGATAACATTGTTCCTGCCTTTTGAGACTGTGGAGGCTTTGAGCAATGCTGAGTAAACAGGACTGGAAATAACACTAGTTTTTGTGTTGGTTTTGTCAACTGTTTTGGCTTTCTGGAATAACACCTTTCATAAGATTTAGTACTGGTGAGAAGAGCCTGTATTATTTTTGAAGGATGACAGTTTGCTGTCATGGGCAGTTACAGAAATTGTAGCATTTGGTGGTGAAGGGAAAACAGATTTCAGCTCTGTGTCTGCCATGGGTTAGTTTTGATTTCAACTAATCTAACACAGGTCAATTGTGTAAAGTATCTTCCATCTGTGGATATTTGATTTTAATTAACAAAGAATACAAACTAGCAGAAGTGAAATCCTAATCCAAGCAAGAATATGTGGTAATACATTTCAGACATATTATCCTATACAATTTTAATCTTTTGCTAATAAGTCGCAGTATCACTCACTATTTGGCACCGTGACAGTCATTTTGCCACAGAGATCATGACAACAGTGATTTTTCTTTTTTTTTTTTTTTTAAAGTTTATAGAGGACCACAAATATGTCTTTAATTTTAAAATCTTGTTTAAACATGCATATACACACACATAAAGGAAATTTAAATATTATGGTCTGTTTCATATCACTGTGCATATTGGTAACAATTACTTGTTTTTCATGTGCCATTTGACACCTCTTCATCGCTCCAAATATGATCCTGGGAAAGCTTTACAGATTTCTAGGATAAAGAAGCCATTAGTACAACTCTTGTGATGACGTATATTTTCACAGACTTTAGATTTCCTGCAGCTGCTTCTGTTTTGAGCTCAGTAACATGTGGTTGTGTAAAATATTTATTTTCCAGAGAGATATACAACCTTATTTTTGATAGTATCAGCAGATGGTGAGGCAATAGTTTATTCCAGTGGTTTATCATTTATACCATATGTTTAAAATTAATGCCACATTTTCCATCTGATTTTGTCTGACTTCAATAAAGCTGCATTAATTTCCTTCAGTTGTTTACTCATCTTCAGGCCTTTGGGGTTATTCAGGGAGAATCCAGATTGTCCTTCACACTTGAAGCATCCTCAGGTGTGCCTTGTTGCTGAAAACCATCTCCTGCTCCAGCAAGCAACACTAGCCAACCCAGTATCAGTCAACAACTCTGTTTTTAACAGTGTCAGTATTTTGTGTTTAAGTTAATTGGTTTCTTCTTCTGGATCTTTTAGGTATTTGTCTATCCTTCAGTTGCTTCCATCCTCCAAAAGATCATATTTATCCTGTTTCTGTTGCTTCACTCATCCATCTCATAGAAAGGGTCTGCTTCTCCCACCTTCTTTTTTGTTCTGATCAAGCTATATTGTAAAGGCCTTAATTTCTTTCTCTTAGCATTGCATTCAATGCACAATGGAAAAAAGTAAGGCTGCACAAAAAGACCTGAGGGATACTGTCTGTTACTCATTCCTTTCCCTCTACCTCACTGGTATTTCTACCTTTTTATCTGCAATTTTTCCTCCCATTCATTTAGCTATGAATTCTCTGGATCTATTTGTATATTTGCTACTTGCAGAATTTGGTTAATTTGTGACTATTAGGGAAAAAAATGATTGACAATCAAAACCAGATTAAACCACAGTAATTTAATTTTCCTTGGTTGGTGTCAAGCATGTTTAAATGTTCAGTCTCTAGGTAGAAAAGTTTTGTTTTTCTTAATGACTGATCAAAACAGTTAGGCTTTCTTCAGACATTTGGTCCTTTTTCTTTCACTGATGGTAAATCTGGAATCCCAGAGTTTCTGTGCTGAGGAAGAGGAGGTGAAGGAGGAAGATTGTGATCTCCATGAAAGAAGTGTGAAGAAATGACAGCGATCTTGCTGGCACAACTTCTGGTCACCAGTTCTTTCATACCCAGAGATTTTTTCAGCGTTTTCACAGCATTTTTTTTTTTTTTTTAATTAACACTCTCATGTTGCGTGCACACAGAAATGTTTTCTTCTTTGCTGGCCATCCCTGACACATTGCTAGCAACGCTGTCCATTGGCTGCAGCACCATTTCAGGTCAATTTAACCTCCTAAGTAAGAAAGTCAAAGAATTTTGGAGAACATGCAGAGATGATTCTTAAAGTAGTCACTTTTTTATTGTATCTTCAGTGGTGGCTGATAACTTTGTTATAAAAGCGTCATCCATCACTTTGAATGACTGTGGTTTGCAATGCTTTTTTGCATGTTATAACATCTACCCTTCACCAAAGGTAGCCCCATCAACACCAATAGTCAGTAGGAAACAAGCATTACTTCTCTTAGTAGGTTCAGGAGAGTGTTATTTTTCTACTGTTATTGATCCATCATCATTTTTCAGCAATGAGATTATAAAGTGTTGGCTTTACACATTACAGAATTATTTTAAGTTATAGTAAACAATTAGCAAAAGTACTGCTAGTGAAGGAGGGAGGCCTATTGAATGTCATTTCACATGTACAGCACAGATTCTGGAATTCCCTCTGGTTTGACATACTTGAGAAAACTACCAGAATGATAGTGAATTTTACACAGATCCTCATATTGTCTAAGACTTGAGAAATGAGTGGGCTGTGCTAAAGATATGTACAGAAAAGTGCTGAATTTGCATAGGTGGCATCTGCATATTTTTAAGGAGGGTGATGCATGTGCTGTTCAGGAATAATTCAAAAGTACTTCTGCACTTCAGAAATGTGTTCACACTGCTTTCTCTACCTATGTGTAAATGCAGGTATGGATGTTTTTGTTGCAGGACCATTTCAAAGTATGGCAAACCAGAGGCTTTCCTTCCTTCTTTCTTTGGGCAAATTAGATTTTTATGATAGTAAGAGGAACCATGCCTGAAAGTCAAGAGCTCTGCTTGTTGATGGCTGAAGCGAAAATTACATTGGGAAAACTTGTTGCGTAAAGACTGTTCCATTTATTTTTGCAGTCTGCTGGGTTACACATAGGTTGGAATGTCTAAGGATAAAACTGAACAAATCCATTCCATCTCCTCAGTCCATCAGAGACAGAATTTCAGCGGTGCATTACTATTTGAACAGATATGGTATAATCCATTACTCCTCTTCTCAAAAGGAGAAAAATACAGTATTAGTTAACACATGGAACAGAAGCTCTGACTAATATTATATTTAGCTTGTTGCTTGTCTCTTAATTATGGTTACTGTTCAGCACATTTCCTTAACAGTCCTTGGGTCATCGGATATGCAATGCAGCCCTTCTTGTAGCATCTGCCCATATCACAGGAAGTTCCGTCTCCTTCTGTACTCTTCCCTTTTAAATAATGGTGGGACTGCAATAAGTAAAAAGGATTAGTGAAGCATTTCCCGCCTGACAGTGAGCCTCTTCCTGACCTACTGCTCACAGACTTGTTTTCATCCTTGTCCCTCCTGATGCTCTGCTCATGGTAGTGTGCATACTGCGCAGATGTTTCTGTCATGCTATTACATGGCTATTTTCAACCTGTTTCTCGGAACAGATGTTCCCACATTGAGCTCTCCCCGCTTCCTCTGCTGACACACTCTCTGTATAAACAGCAGTGAGCATTTCCATAGTCCTGGTTTGTGGAGAGAATGAAAATCAAAACTAGTGATTTCTAAGCTGCTCTGTAACAGGGCACATTAGCCTGGTCTTCTTCTAGTCTTTCTCTCACTAAGATACTTGAACTCTTGATTTGTCTGATTTAAACTCATTATTTTATGCATTTCATGGGACAGTATTTGGAAGTGCCTTGTGTTTTGCCATGTAAAAACTATCTCCTTCAATGTGCCATCTAGTGGTTGTTTCTTCTCTTTAACCACAAATGGCAGGGTAATTTCAACAGTATGTATTCTGGGATTTAATCTAAAAAGAGAAACATCACAGTAATAAAATCACATCTCCTGCCATCTGTCTCCTGCATATTTCTTTACAGTCCAAGTGCATTATATTTGAGCCCAAATGCTTCAGTGTTGGCAACAGTGGCTGGTTATGGTAAGAAATCCCCCATGAGTTGAAATGCAGAAAGAAGTTGACATATGGACAAAATACACCAGGGATGGTAAGGGCTGGATTTTTTTCCTAACGCACTGGAAGTCGTTAAGACTCCTAAACAATGGCATTGGTGGTTAATAGCAGCATTAATGTATTTTGATGTATTTTGCACATTGCCTTGATCCTGTAGCCCTACAACTAAGAACAAGTGGGGAAAAAAAGAACAAATTGGGAAAATGTAAGGAAGGAAGGGAAAGAAAACCAAGTCTCAAACTGGATTATGTTCCAGATCCTCCTGAGAACAATTAATTAGGAGCGGACACAGACAAATTGATTTTCTTTCACTGAGGAGGGATAGAGGACATTCACTTTCAAATCAGGCTTGTTGTTCCTGAAATGGTGACAGTGAGCAATGTATCACTTAGAAATGACATGACTGTACTTTCCATCTTGCTCGTTTATTTGGAAGATATTGCTTTTCCCTGTTGGGATATATGCTTTCTAACATGTAAAGAGGTTTAGAAACTGGAGATTGGTCAGTCTTTGGTCATGTGAAGCCTTAGAATGTCCCAACATTCCACCATATGATGCGGTTGCTAGGGATAATTAAAATTATACATTCAATGCAAATTAATTACTCAGCTAATTATTATCTGTATTGTTTGGGCATGATCTATCAAGAATAAACATTAGAATAAAATAAAAATATTTTATTCTAATACTAGAATAAAATTGATTCTAGTATTTAAAGCTTTTTTTTTTTTTTTTTTTGCTAAGAGCAAGCTGATGGTTGGTATAAGCAAAAGAAGTACAGCAGATCAGTAGTGGACTTTTGTGCTGCCAAATTGTGAACTTGTTCCTAACAAGAGAAAATGCACTGGGAAAAAAGATTGTAACAGTACTAACAAGGTATTAGTTTATCTGTAAACATACATTGTGGAAATTTATAGTGTACATAAGATAAGACACTGCAGGGAAGTCACAAGAGGGGGGACTTGTTTGCTCTACTTCATATAATTAAAAGGTAGAAATGCAGCTATGTTGCCCAATACTTCGGTTAATTTCTTGCCTGATTTTTTTTTTTTTGTTTGACCAATTTCCTTGGTTAATACATGCAAGAAAACCTGCCATCAGCTCTTGGGGTCATTAAAGCATATCTTTATCTCTGATGGCAAGAGGATCTGAACTGCTTTGATTGTTAGATATCTAAAGTGAGATGAAATAAATCACATTGTAAATCTATCTTTCTTTTTGGGAGTTCAGTTGAGTGACAAACTTGGCCAACTGGGCCAAAAATTCAAAAATTGTCAAACCACATGTGATTAATTTATTTTCTTTTATACTTTTTAAAAGTTTAGCATCAAAGTTTGTCTCTTAGACAATCAGAGGAGAAAGAGAAGTTTGTCCAGAGGGCATGTCAGTCTATTCAGTCTATATTGATGTTAGGTGACATGAATTTTCTTTAGAAAATGAATATGAGGGCTGCAGGGACAGGTTTTTCTTTTTTTTTTTTTCTTAACAGAGAAGTCTAATCTTTAGATGACCAAAAATAGCTGAGATGAATCTTACCCTGTGTGGTTTCATTAATTATTGTTAGCTGCAGAGGTGATTTCTGTGGTGGTAAAGTGACATGGCAGGACACTTTAGAGTCTATTTGAGAACCAGTGGGAGATGACTCGCAGTGTATAAATAGCCTCTGCAGCCATACTAAAGTTCTTATGAGAACAGAGACCTATTGTAAAGGTTGTTTTCTAGGGACTCGGCTGATTTATGGGATTCTGACAGCAGGTGCCCCTGCCCAATTGGAAGAGAACAAGAGGAAAAGAGGATTCACCTAACTGCAGATTAAAGGGAGATTGTTCAGCTACTCTTTTTTTTTTCTCTCTGCTTCAAGAAGCCGACATTCCTAGTGGAGAATTTGGAAACTGTTCCATTGAGACTGGGAAAACTAAATCCTATCAAAGAAGATCTTTGAGACAGTTCATGAAGGCTTTTTAGCACCGTGATTGTTGCATTTGAGATAGTGCAAACACTTAACAATAAATCCTTGAAAAGAGGAGGAAGCAGAACAGGAGAAATATTATCTTAGCATTACCACTATAACAGGAGGTTTCTGTGTTTAGATCTGCAAGGAAGAGACACTTTCAAGTACATTTTAAAATCAGTACAGAGTTTGGAAGATATTTTCATGTCTCTTCAGTCCATGCTTAGGACTCCAGTGTAATTTGCAACAAACTGGACTATGTCAGGCATTACAACAGGGCTGGCAGGTGTCACACAGGACTTGTGGGAAACCTTGTGCCCTCCAGGCATGGAGCAATAACTCCGCGAGCTGCTGAATTAACCTTATAGCGACCAAATATGTTTCTAATGTTCTGCATCTATCCCAATGCTGTTATTCCCCCTCAAAAATAGCATCTGCAAACAATTAAGGCTCTTAGGATCATAGAATGGTTTGGGTTGGAAGGGAACTTGAAAGATCATTTAGCTCCAATCCCTCTACCATGGGCAGGGATGTCATTTACTGGACCAGGTTGTTCCAAGCTCCACCCAGCCTGGCCTTGAACACTTCCAGGGGTGGAGCATCCACAGCTTCTGCGAGCAGTCTTTGCCAGGGCCTCACCATACTCACAGTGAAGAGTTTCTTCCCAACATCTAATCTAACCCTTTTCTCTTTCAATTTAAAATCCTTAACTTGTCCTGTCACTGTCTGCCTATATCAAAAGTCCCTTTCCCTCCCTTGTATAAGCCCCTATAAGGTACTGAAAGGCTGTAATGAAATCTCCTCAAAGCCTTCTCTTTTCCAGGCTGAGGAGCCTGTTTACTCAGCATGTCTTCATAGGAGAGGTGCTTCATCCCTTGTGGCCATCCTGTTGTGGTAGAGCCCTCTTTTTGTGTTGGAATCACTGTAAATTGATGTGACCTCTTTTGTGCAAATAGAAATACCATTTTGTTGAAGGGTGCTAAGAGCTTCCTGCTCAGGGGTCTCAGATCCACAGACAATCAGACATTGCTAAAGGCTGTTGACATGTCAAACATTCTGTTTTGAACACAAAGTGCTATACAACCCCTTTGGACAGCAAAAACTAGCTGTAGGCAGCAAGAGTGACCACCTGGAGAAACAGAATGTGTCAGACAGCAAAGCAGCCAAGGTAACTCAGGCTGACAGTGTGCAGGCCATACTGATTTGTAAATGCACTGGTAAAAGTAACAGAGTTTTAGAAAGCAAAGCCAGGAGAAGGAAGGGAAAGCTGGGCTTTGTGGATTTGGTCTCCAAAGTTTATGATTAGAACTGATGAGACCACACTTTTTTAACCTTTGGACTTTGATCTACAGTAGGATTGAGCCACCCTCATGCTGTGCTGAACCTGAGCTGGCAATCCTGCCTGCTCACAGGGCATGTTAATTCAACGAAAAATCTTCAGTAACTGCTCAATTCATTGATTGTGAGTTGGAAAAGAAGCATTGCTCAGTATACTCTGGCATTCCTACGAAATAAAAAAAAAAACCTCAAAAACTATTTATTGCTTAGCTCTTCTGTCTTGTATGAATTAGGTTTTCCTCCAAATCCTTTTTGGACAGGCAAGACAATGCTGTGTCCAATCTTTGTTGTCTCTGCTGTGGTAGAAGTGCAAAAGAGAGCAATATAAATGGAAGATTTCAAGTATGACTAAAAAATTATTTTATAATCAATTCCCTGATCAAATAGTGCCATTTTTTTTTTCATGGGATTTACCGAGCATAAATATGCACATTTGGAATAAACAGAGGGCTTGCACTCTACACTCTCACTGAACTGACCATCTTGCAGACATTGCAAGTCTGACAAGTTCTCAAGGCTTCAGATTTGCTGAATTTTAGGAGCAGAATTCAGGAGCAGAATTTAGGAGCAGGAAGGCCAAAGGCTCCCTCTCTGCATCTGTTCTCTAAATTTGCAGTGTGCCTGCACAAGACAGACTGTGGGAGCCTGCACATTCCTGGAGCTGGTGCTTCAACCAAGCTGACAGATGTCAGGAAATCCTGGAGGAAATTTAATCCAAATTCCTTGAATTCCAGTCATGTAAAAAAATTTATGGAGAGAAACAGGAAAGACCAAGAGTCTGCTAATACTACCTTGACTCCAAAAGTTAGATTTTTCTTAACCTGATTTTTAGTTTGCATGAGGTTTTATTCTGTTCTACTTCAGTTTTCTTGCTAAGCAAAAATTTTAAGAACCACAGATGTGACCATGCAGGTACAGTTGCAATAACTATGAGCTGGGAACTCTGCCCTCACAAACAAAATACAATTTTCATATTTGTCTGTCTAGGGATGTTGTTAATCTGATTATAAAGTGTTAGATATTTTGAAATAATAAAAGATAATTAACCTATCAGAAGTTAGAAAATGCATATTAGATTATCTAATGAAAGGATAACTTGCATTGTTTGACCTATGCAGCACAGGGACGGTAACGTAGGACATAGTGGAAGCATTAACAGCAGAAGCAGAAGTAGTAATGCCAGCAACTGCTGGGATGGCAGCAGGAATAGCCTCACTGACAGCAGAAGAGAAAGAAAAGCTGTTTTCTAAACCTGAAAGTGTGAGGCTATATGTTTACCTGCTTTATTTAAAACTGACACAATGTATAGATGCCAGACTATTTACATTTTGGAATGTGCTAAAGATGTCTGGGGGCAAACCTCTAGTGAGGATGGATATTTTCAAGCATTGTTTTTACAAATGTTACATATGTGCTTGCATGTTGGACTTGTTGGAATAATAATATGTGCCAGGTTTAGACTGCAAGTTAAGTTATCTTAAGAGAGAGAAAAAGCACTTTACAATAATTTTCCATACACATGGTTTCTGAAAACAAAACAAACACATGCTTTCAGTCATATGTTATGTAGCAGACACACAGAAAAATCAGATGGTTCAATTCTGCAAGCTGCTGAATGTTCTCAGCACTCTGATATTAAAGCAGCCTTCTATTTCACAGGTTTATGCCTGGGAAATGCAGATCAACATGAAAATAGCCATAAAATGGGCAATTAATATTTGTCTCCTGAAGTTCCTCCTGCCTCTGTGAGTGGCTCTTGTCTTCCCACATCTCATCCATTTGAAGACTGGCCCCAGTGGTGCCTTCCAAAATGTCCAGTTTAGCATCCATGAGTTCCACTGACATTAATGAGGATTACAGATGTATGCTGAAGGCAGAACAGCCTTTCAAGTGTCAGAGAGCAATACTGCTCTTCAGCATTGCTTTAAACCGAAGCAGTCCACAGCAAAGTGCTGGGAGAAAAATGTAAAATTTTCAAGTAAAAGGAAAATTCCAGGTGGTTCCCATGTTAGAAATTCTTTGGGATTTTTCAGGGTTGCAGATATGATTGCCAGACTTTGGAACATTCACTCTTCAGGGTCAGACAAATGTGCTTGCAGCATGGAGGAAAACCATCTGCTTTTCTATGATACAAACAGAGGTTTCTTTCCTTCTTCCTGGTCCTCTGGGAGAACTGGCATCATTAATTCCTCTCCAGTGTAGTATTTGGGTAATTTTCATCCAATGCATTGTTCATTGTTAAAAGAGGATGCAGCCCTGAAAGAAATTGGAGATATGTTTCATTCTGTAAGGCAAGGCTATACCTTGGACAGTGAAGGTCATATTAATCATCAAAAATAATAGATCTCTACAGCTTAAATATTTAGATCTGAGATAATAATCGACTTTCTTGTTCCTTTGAAGAAACAAGCACTTCGCTAAAATTGATCTCATCTCAGGGTGGATCTCTAAACAACCCAGATGACTCATGCTCTAGAACTGCTAGTTTTTCTCCACTGGCTATAAAGGGAGCCTGGGCCATTTGAAAGTTGAGGTGGTTTCCATCCACATCCTGAAAGCCTTTCAGGACTGTAGGAAATAAGCATATTTTTTTTCTCAGTGGAATGCTGTGGCACAAAGGGCTCCAGTAATTTCTAGATTGTGAGTAGGAGCAATTCCATAAGGGATGTGCTCAGGGATGTACCTAGTACAAATCTTACCAGGGCTGTAGTAAAGCTCTGGTTTTGTACTCTGAGAAAAGACCTCAATCAGTTGATGAAACATATTTGTCTTGTACTGCTTGAGATGCCTTAGGATGTCAAAGAGATCCAGACACAACTGATGCGGGATGGTAGTGGTCTCTTGACTGCCTAAGATGGCAGCTGGAGGCCAGGGAAGATACCCTAGGATGTTTTAACTGGCAATAAATACCAGTGAGCTGTTCATTTGAGACCCTATTCAATAGTCATCAATCTAAGCAGTGATTCATCTCACCCCTTTTTCAATTACCTTTTTCTTTAAGTACTGTTGACTACTTTGACCGGATTGTTATTGATTTTTAAGGGAATTTAAAAATGCATATGAAATACATGTGCACATGTAAGATGTGTTTTACACATGTGTGTGAGATCATGAAATTAAGTTGAATAAGTCTGGAACCCGTGGGATGATTCCTTTGCCTTAATTTTAATGTCTACTGCCATTTGTTCTGCTCTAGGGTTATGTACCTGGACTCTAATTTCCTGTCAGAAGGGCCACATGTCTTTTGAAAGTCCTCTTGCTGCAGTGTGTTATGTCTTAAATGCCTGTAGATATCACAATAGTGCTAGACATTTATAAAAATCAGTCAAGTCACGTATATTTAGCTGGAGATGAATCCTGCCCTGTCCTCTACTTTAAAAGGGATATTGAAAAATTGCAGAGATGGCAGAAACAGCTATCTATTTTTGAATTAGGGAAAATACAAAAGAAAATTTTTTTCCAGTCTATTTATTTTATCGGAACCATGACCAAAGATAGATGTAATTACAGAGTAGAAATATTTTCAATAGATAGACAGTACCTTGTAGTTCAAAGTAACTTTAAAAATGGAAGAAGAATGAGCAAGGTGAAAGCAAAGAGTTCAAAAATTTCAGTTTATATGATAGGTGGTAAATGTCTCTTATTAACTAATGAGAAAAATCACCAAGGGAATTGATGAAGTCTATGCTCCTTGAAGTCTTCACATGAAGACAGGATACCTTCCTGAAGTTATAATTTGCCAAAAGCAAGATTGTGAACCCAGTACAAGGGTAACTGAGGGAAGTTAGCTGGCATGTGGTAGGCTGGAGATTAGACTCAATGGCCTACTGATCTATTCTGGCACTAGGCACCATAAAATGTGCCAAAATAAGAAGAGTATAACATGAATTCAGCTGTGGTTGCTGCAAATCAATTATTTTTCTCTCACCAGAAACTGGCAAGTTGGATTGACTTGGATAATCTTTATATCACTTCCCTCCTCCCTCTTTCCATTAATTATGAGAAAATTGCAGAATTCTCAAAGGTGTTTTTTGTTTGCAGTTATTTGAATACTACATAGTCACATCTGTATTTGTTGTTAACATTCTTTCAAACCCTTCTTGTTGCCTTTTTTACCTTTTTCTTTGTTTATTCACCTGTTGCACATTATCCAACATTCAGATTTGTGACTCTCTGGATAAATACTGCCTTCATGCTAGTTCTTTATGTCTAATTCAGTGAGGAATTGATTTTTTTCTTTTTCCTTTATTTTATTTTTTTTGGTAACTGAACTTTCATTAATAATATTAATTCAATTCTTTTCTTTGAAAGTAATTCTTCAGCAAACTGGAGAGTGAGTATGAAGATTATTCACAAACAATTGATTGGTGATGAAATCCTCTATGTGTCATTCAGCTGTGTTAATGAGTGCAGAAAAAGAACCTCCATTAGCAGATGAAATATGCAGCTTTGTCTCTGTTCTCAGACTGTTAATTTCTTATTCAGTGATGCTAGTGGGAAATTATGTTACATCCCACTAAAATGTTTATCTTACTCACAAGATTTTTAATTTAGGTGCCTCAGCCTGCATTTATCACTACAGCAGCATAAAAAACTGCAAGGTCCCCCTTATGTGTGGTACCAAGGGTGAATTCATATTGCCTTTTTGGTACTAGTATTTATTCTCGTAAGAGTCCCCACTACTCACTTTGCTTTGTGCTGTGGTTCAGCAGCTTGTTGCCTTGTTAAAGAAACTCAAATATGAGTTTAGGTGTTTGCACTGAAAATGGTACAAAGATCTATCTAGAAAATTTTATGGTAGTTATACTCTTTAAGATATCATCAGGCTTCTTGTGAGATTTTCAGGAATATCAAGGGTTCTGGATCCAATGAAATTAATATGGAACATGAAAACTGCTCTCTAGGGGCAGAATGAACAATTTCCTCATTTATCTTTTACACATGCCCCTACAGTATTTAAGCACTCTGAAAATGTTAACTGTTCTTGATATTCCTATGGGAGAAGAGATGGTACTATTCAATTGTACTGCCAGTCAGGAAGATGCAGCACTGAATAAGTTTTTGAAAGCCAGTAAAAAAGTCCTGATAGATTTATTTTCAAGAAATATTGCATTTTACTGTATGTTCCTCTTTCAGTCAAGCAAAATGAATCCTAGCATCCTTAGCTAACTTTTGAGTGATCAGTTTTGCAGTGGTAGTTTGTCACCTTCTTCAGGAGATATTTGCTTTTAAGCTACAGCCCAGCAACATCCTGACCTCTCTCCACATACCTATTCCATGTTTTATGTCTTGCCTTGGTCAGTTTCACTTTTTTTTTTTCTCAACTCAACTTCAATCTCTCTTTATCCTTTCTTTTGCTTTTATATCACATTCTCTGGTCTTGTATGTTATCTCCACTGTTGCTATATCTGTCTTCCTCTTATCGAGGTTGAATCCTCTAATCATAGTGTCTCCAGACTGATTCTGTGTCTCACTCTACTCTCTTTGCCTTATTGTGCTTTTGCTGTGGTTTTGCTGTTTCCTTAGTGTTTTCTAGTTTGTGCAGCTGAAGAATCATTGAAGACTCATAAGACACAATAACCCTGCAGCCATTTCCTCTGGATGACTTTAGGGGGAAAATTGCCATAATTTCAGTGAAACCTTCACTCCCTCAATGTGCACAGAGCCATCAGAGTTATTTGTAGGGAAGCTTCAGTATGTCTGTGGTGAACACTCATTTTTTCCCCCCTGATTGCTAACTTGTAGATTTCTGTTGTAGGGGTAGAATATGCAATTTTGGTCTCACAATCACTGCAAAAACAGTAAGTGATGGATAGAAAACACTAGACTAGCAGAGTATCTTGTTTTGTGGTTTCTTCTGTTTTGATTTTTTGATTTTTTTGTTAGTTTGGAGTTTTTGGTGTTTTTTTGTGGTTTGGGATGGTTTTTTTTTTTTTGGAGAGTTTTTTTTTTTTTTTTTAACTAAAAAGGTCACAAACTTTCTTTGCAAATAAACAGCAAAGAATATCTAGTATCTGCTCTTATTCTGGCTTAATTCCAGAGCAAACAAATACATTAATTTCACTTAAAGTAGTGAAATTTTGGCAACTAAATATATTGACTTCATTTAATATAGTTAAATTTTGGCAAAGTTTTCAGCAAGATTCTGCAAACAAAATCTTAAATGGAAATTGCTAAGGAACCTTACTAATAGTCATTGTCAGCAGTCATGTCTATGACTTGGTGTGTGCAGAAAATCTGCATGGCTTGCCCCTAAACCTGTAAAGCTCTTTGGAGACAATTTCTATAACCATTATCTGGCATTTAGCATAGTGGGAAATATTCTGACTGAAATTTTTTCACAGATCTTTAAATATGGAAGACTACAAACTATTGAGGTTGAATAGTTTGAAATGAAAATAATATCAGCAAGTGATAGAATAAGAAAACATTACATGTCCCTACCAACTCCGCATTGGATGTGGATCAAAATTACTTGTTCTGACCACAATTTAGGGAAATTAAAAAAACACATGCTCTGTACTTCAGACCTACTCGCTGAGTTGTGCTGTGCAGAATGGATTGTTAGAAGCATGTTTTAAAACCCTTGAAAGCAATGGATTCTTTGTTAAGAAAACTGATATGCCTGGCATCATTGATAAGTCCTTTTATACTTAGTGTGCTGCAAATTTCACCATCTGCTTTGCCTCACCAGAATAGGCAGCATTTCTGATACCTGGGACTTTTCCTGTGAGTCCACACAATTAGGTGGGAAGATGATTTCTGTGTCACACATTTGATGTGGGTCCTATATGGCCATTTATTTTGTTCTTAAGGTAAGCTAGAAGTTAAATCTCCTTCACAGTGGGTGTGAAAGATACACATTACATCTGATTTGCTAAAACCAAATCTAAACTTAGTAAAAAAAACCCTATAAAATGAAACTAAAGATTCCATATGCATCTGTATTGCATAGTTTTTGTGCACACCAAGTTCAAACCTGAATCTTTCAATCTATAATAATAGAAATAAGTGAGCATGAGGTGATGATGATGGCTACCTAACAGTCTTCTCCCTGTTTCAGGAGCACCTAGTTTTATTCCATTTACATGCACACCATTCAAACATCCACAGGTGTTTGAAATAAGGTGTAAGGTGTAGAAATCTATCTTCAAGGGCCAGTGTGAGGCCTGTGTTTGCTATTAAACTTGACACCATTAAACTTTGGAGCTCAGTTTGAAGCCAAAGCAGGAACATGCAAATAGCCACATGTGGCTCCTAAGTTTTTTTGAAGCCAGTAGCTCTGAGTCTTAGGCCTGAAGATGGTAGTGACAAAGCAGGTACTGAAGAAGAGCTGAATGTTTTTGGAAGGTAGCTGGAGGTCAGGGAACCAAAAAGAACTTCTAGAAAGGCTTCAACTCTTTTGAGTGTGTTGATCCAACCTATTCCTTATCTGTTGAGTGGTGCATCTGTCAATCCATGTCTCCCTTTAGTGACAAGGATGTTGTGTGGGACAGTGGACAACTACAGCCATTTCCAACATCCTCTGGTGTCTCTAAGCTGTCTCCAGAAAGCATGTGTTTCATGTAGACTATACAGTATATTTACCAGCCCCAAATGGCTTCCAGGAATCTGACAGCCCCCAAAATGCTGTTAGATGATCCTAATAAATATTTTAAATAGACAGACAATATTTTAAAAGTACAAAGTGCATTCAGTCATCTCTTGATATTTCTTCTCTTTTTGTCAACAATTAGCATGACCCTCACCAGTGACTGCAACCACAAGGTGTTAATTCAAAGTGTGACTTAGAAATATTGTATATTTTTCAATATATTTATGATGTTTATACAAAGGGTAGTCCATAAAGAGCTGGTCAGAGTCCCACAGTGTATTTCAGAAATAAAGATGCCAGGGAAGGGGCTTAAAACATTTTAAGATATAACTGGACCTCATAGTTTCATCAGTGTTACTGCATTAGCCGCAGTAGGGATGTCTGTAACGTTTTAGTCTTCTGCTCTTAGAGAAAGCTGCTGCAACTGAGGTGAGTGAAAGAGGCACAGTATCAGGCCCCTTGCTCCCAAAAATACTATGGAAAGAATTGCCAACAGACTTCATCCTTTGGCAGTCCCTGTATCATCCTTGAATATGTTGGAACACGAGCAATGCTGGGGGAAGACTAATTGTGTCTGCACAGCTTTTTATTTGCTCTATAAACTGCTTCTTCCTTTTATTGGTACTTCTTGGCTTCTCTCACCCCATTCTTTATGCCTTCATTTTTGTTTGTGGCATCACACACTGCAAACACGGAACAAGGAAATAAAATGGAGAGTGCTACACCCATGATGCCTTCAGGAAGCTCAGGGGAGGACATACTGCATTCACATTCACAGCAAGGCAAAGAAAATGTGAGAAAAATATTTGCACCTGATGAGAGTTTCCTGAAATAGTTTTGTCCTGTGCTGACAGAAAAGGGGTCACAGACCGGCATCTTTGCTATTCCTCTGGCTGCTGTGGGAACAGGTATTTGCATGTTCACCTTGAGGATGGGCAAACATATCACACTCTGTGAGTCACTCCTTGCAGTGTCCCCCATGGAGCTGCATGTGAAAAAATTGTTTTATGAAAAAATAGGTTTGTTTTTCCTGCAAGTCAAAATCTATTACAAATGAATAAGAGGAAGAAAGAAACAAACCCAACAACAACAATAACAGCTAAAAAACCCCAACCCAAAACATTAATCTCTTTGTATTTTTAGTTCAGCCAAACTGGAGACTCATCAGAAAAATTCTAATTTGTCCCTCAAAAGGTTTGATCTTGCAGACTTCTTTTACAAAGCCTTTTCCATTATCCCCTTCTCCAACATCTGGCATCTCATTCTACTGTTAACAGTTCCAATTAGGGTAATCACTCAAAAACTGTAGCAGAAAAAGACACACTGAAAACAACTGCTTTATCTCTTTCAGGTATTTCTTCTTTTGCATAAATACTTAAGCAATTTAATTTTGCCTGAGTGCTTTCTCAAAGGAGAGTTCTATTGAATGAGGACAACCATAAATCAATATAACGCAGCTTTTTTTTGTTGCCTCTTCTTTTTAGTGCTCACAATAATGAGATATAGCTGAATTATATTAACAGTGATTTTTATTATTATACTCCCCTCTAAAGCACCTGTTGGCATGGTAGATGGTCATTCTACAAAGTTAAAAATAAGTCAGCAAAATCCTATGAAGAAGAGTTCTCTCCTCTCTCTTGTTGTCTCCAGTTCATCATTTTATACTGTTGAGATAACATTGGATGTATGATGTGCTGAGTAACTTATTACATGGTTTATTAAAAAAAAAAAAAACCCAAAAAAATCCCCCAAAACACCAAGAAACGAAAAGAATAATAATAGTGTAATAATAATAATAGCGTATTGTGCTCTGCAAATACAAAACCTGAGCTCCAGGTGTATAAATGCCGTTGTAGTGGCCCTTCCTGGGAGAAGACATGATTACTTACTCATTTGCAAAATTGAATGTGAGCCTCTCCAGCCAAAATTTATGGTGTGAGAAGCAACTAAAACAGCAGGAAAACCTGGCTAAAATGTTTTAGTCTTCTCTATCATGAAACTGTTAATTCAGAAGTGAATATGTAAAAAGACCATTTTTTGGCTGCTCAGAATACGCCATGAGATAAAGATATCAGAAATCCAGACATTAGCAAGCATGGGCTATGTTTTTTTTCTTTTTTTTTTTGAATATTTATTGAGGAGTTAAAAAGAAGGAACATGTTTATCTAGGTCTAGCAAGCCCAGTAAGGCTTCCATCCATTAGTAGGCATGATATTTACAAAACTTGATTTTTCACAATTTATTCTCTACCTTTTAGCCCAAAGCATCATTACTTTTTGCATTTTTACAGAATCTTGTGATTTAGCTCTGTGTATCATCACAAACCTTATGAAAAACTAAAGTGTGGAAGTCAAGTTTACATATCACTTATTACAACTCTGTTCTCAGAAACATGTTTTACTATACTTGAGCGAACCCTGAAAATACAGGCTAGACAATCTCACCTCCACACCCAGCAAGATTGTGGAGCAGGATCATGGAACACATTCTCCTGGAAACCTTGCTGAGGCATATGTGAAATAAGGCAGTGACTGATGGCAGCCAACAAGGCCTCACTGAGGACAAGTCATGCCTGACTAATACGGTGGCCTTTTGTGAGGGGATCACAGCACCGATGGGTAAGTGAAGGACTTGATACCATGTACCTGAACATGTGCAAAGCATTTGATACTATCCCACACAAGATCCTTGTCTCTAAACTGAAGAAAGTTGGATTTGACAGATGAACCTCATGGTGAATGAAGAATTAGCTGGATGGTGGCACCTAAAGAGTTGTGGTCAATGGCTCAATGTCCAGGTGGGGGCCAGTGAGGAGTGTCATCCCCTGGGGTCTGCACTGGGACTGGTGCTGTTCAACATCCTTGTCAGGGACATGGAGAGAGGAATTGAGGTACCCTCAGCAGGTTTGCTGGTGACACTGAGCAGGTGACATGCTGGAGGGAAGGGATGCCATCCTGAGAGGCCTGGACAGAACTGAGAGGTGGGACTGTGGGAACCTCATGAAGTTCAGCAAGGCCAAGAAAAAGATCCTGCATCTGGATCAGGGGGATCCCAGGCACAAAACTAGTCTGGGCAGTGAATGGATTGAAAGCAGCCCTGAGGAGAAGGATTTGGGTGTAGATGGTCAGCATGGCATGGCAATGTCCACTTGCAGCCCAGAAAGCCAGCTGTATCCTGGGCTGCATCAAAAGCTGTGTGGTCAACAGATTAAGGGAAGGGATTCTGCCCCTCTGCTCTGCTCTCATGAGACCTCATCTGCAGTGTTGCATCCAGCTCTGGAGCCCACAACCTAAGAAAGAAGTAGATCTGTTGGACAGAATTCAAAGGAGACCGTGAAGATGATCATAGGGCCAGAGTATCTCTCCTCAGAAGATGGGCTGAGAGAATTGTGGCTGTTCAGCCTTGAGAGGAGAATTTGAGCAACCTGATCACGTTGAAGCTGTTCATACTCATGGCAAAGGAGTGGAACTAGATGACCATCCTTTCCAACCAAAATTGTTCTCATTCTTTGATTCCATTATTTACCATTCCCAATATATTTGTGTGTAATCTGTTTCTGAAAAGCTCCACCAATAAATATAAAGGACTGAAATGACTATTCAAGGTGAACCCTCCCAGAAGGTCAAAGTACATTTTTAGAGCTCACCACTATTAAACAACCTTGACTCAGATCCCACAGCTAAAGAGCTCTTGCTAACAGGTTTGCCACTTGCCCATCAGTCAGCAGACTGAAATTAGTGTCAGAGGAGCAGCAGGCAGAAGGGGGTCACACAGCTCTCCTCCCCTTCTCTGCCAGTTATAAACACAAAGACTTTCCTATTTCAGAACATTTAACAGGATTTTAAGACACTGTTGCTGACACACATAGCTGCTGCTTCACTCTCACCACATCTGGGAGAGATGATGTGTCAGAAAAATATGGAAGAGTAAGGGGAATTTCGGAGTATTATGAGTAGTCACTGTCCTAATTTATGTCTTATTTTGCCCTTGTGCTCATTTCAAACCCTCTTCTTCTAATAAAAACATGCACAAATTAGACATTATAAAGTCAAATGAGTCCTTTAAATGCTGCTTTGTGACAAACACTCTGAACCATGGCTGTATAGCAATTCTAAGGGTTTACAGAAAAAGTTCTCTAGGGATGCAAAAGCATTGTAGCAGTTATCCATGTGCTGTGTAAACTTTTCAGGTCCCATAGAGCACTACATCTCCAACAGTACTCATCAGTTATTGAACAATGGGCAGAGAAGAAACTATCAGTAAAAAATGAATTATCTTTTTTTATTTCATTTAAAATTTTGGAAAATATGGAAAGCAAAATCAGTAATAATAAATGAACCTTAAAAGGAGCAATGATTAAAGTCTCTGTGGTTCTGACATTTGAGATTAATAAATGAAAATAATTTCTGATCTTTTTTGTTAGACTCTCCTATCCCTCTCCACAGACACAGATAAAGCTTCATTCTACAGCAATATGCAGCAGCACAGGCATTGCTAAGTCAATCACAGGTTCCCCAATTACTAGAACCTGTCAAGTCTAGCAGACATCAGTTGATGCTTGAAGACATCAGTGCTGTTATTTATATCACTGCTCACTAGACTTGTATAATTTGGTTATGCTAAAGACTAGAATCTGCATTTTTTTTTTCCTAAGTACAATAGAGCAACAGTACTAATAGAATTATTGAACAAGCTTCTCATTGTTGTGAGCATAAAAAATTTATATACACCTTACAGGTTTACCCTAGAGGCTATAATTAAAAAGGGAAAAATTTACCTGGAATATTTGGTGGGTTTTATCCAGGTCAACATTCTTACTCACAAAACAGTCTTTTCAATAGGTGTGTGTTGCTGGGTCAATTCAAATGTGAGAACAAACCTACGTAAGGCCAAACAAATGAGCAAATGCAACTTGCTCAGAAAAGATACTAGGAAAACAAGACAATACAATGAAAAGAGAATGTATAATCTGACATACGTGAACTGCCTTGATCTTATGCCTTGATGCATTGAAATAACAATGGGGAAAGGGATCTGTTGAACCAGGGAGCCCATAAGCTAATGCCCACAAATGTGCAGTGCTCGGAAAGTCATCTGGGAGCAGCCACATGCTGGCTGCTTTGTTCTAAATAAATCTGCACCTAGTTCAACTCCCGGTGGGAGACTCCTACTGAGATCAAGGATATATTGATCAGGCATCTTGGTGATAAATCTAAATTTCAGAAGCTGGGTTTTTGCCTATCCTGTAGAGTCTTTGAGAAAAGAAATGGGGGAGGAACATACATAAACCTTGGTTATGTCTCCATGAATTGTCTGAAAGTGTTTCTTTCCACCATTCTTCAAAATAATGAACAGCAACAGTATGAAAAAACCATAAAGCCAAAATCCAGGTGAAAGCAAACAACCCTTCTCTACCCAAAAAATTAGATAAAAAATACCTTTGTATATACACAACATATGTTAAAATATCCAGTTTTTTAAATAGAAAAAAGACAAAGAATTCTTTTAAGCTCTTATCCCAGGACCTTATTTTTTCCATCTTCAAAGTTTGAAACAATATCCACAAAAAGGCTCCTCTGCAGAAACTCTTTTCATATACTCCAGCCTGAACTAAATACACTGTCATGCATCCCTTACACAATATCAGTGACCAGCTACAAGTGATAAAGCAGTCTTGGGGCCTCTGCAAAGCCTTTGACTCTGACCTAATTAGAAAAGACATGGTTTACACCTCCACCCAAATAGCTGCTTTCCTGTTCACAGCTTGTGAACATTGTTCTTTCTGCACTTTCTCATACACTGGCTTGGCACACAGGTGTTGACATTGCTGTCCTATGCTGCCTGAAGAACATTGTGTTCAGCAAACATCCTTGCACTCACGGGTGAGGGCAATGCGTGAGCATTAAAATCTCCCTTTCAACACCACAGAGGATGTGGGATGCTTATGGTACCAGATTCACTCCTACAGAAGCATATGCATAATATGTTAGATTATGATTTTCAGTGATTATTTCCATACAGATAATTGATGTTGCTCTTGTACATGATGGAAGGATTTGTTTGCATTAGAATGTATGCTGTAGAATTTCAAGGAATTGCTAAACTCTCTCAGACTTGAAAAAAATCATACAATGTCCTCTACAGCTTCACTACCTCGCAGATGTTGTAAACATGAGACTTGTGAAGTGCTGAGATATTAAACCTCAAGACCTGTGGTTAACTTAGGACAGAAAGTACAATAAATATGCTTTTCTATGGCCTCCTTTCAGAAGGGGAAAATAACAGAGATACTGCAAATAGTTCAAGCTACAAAAAAAAAATAGTCAAATAACTGTACAAGTATTTTTTTCTTCAGATAGTTTTGAACAAGAAAGGTTATTACAAAGAAGATTGGCTGGAGTAGCCTTTCTAATACAACGTTATTATTTTGCAGAGTTTGCCCCTTCAAACCACTCCAGACTGGCTGTCAGTGCTCTGAGGAAAAAAAGGGATACATTTTTAGCAATATCATATGAAGTACAATTGGTCTACTGAAAGAGAGTTTCCAGCTTTTGGTAGGACCTTGGACATATCATCCTTCAGCTTTCTGTAATGTTTTTTAATTACATGAAAAAATGGATGCATGTGTGAAATAATTGCTTATGTTTAAGAGTGCCTTGAGATTGGTAAGTTTTAAATAAACATAGTGTGATGAATTAAAGTTCTCTGGAATTTTAAAGACCATAATTCCTTTATACATATGGATAAGAACCTTCGCCACCACTACAATCTACCCCCTCCCAAAATAAAATCAAATTCTTCAGAAAGCACAACCCATTTTCAAATAAACTAGAAATATTCAATAGTCCTTGAAAAGAAAGACTGGGATTTACTTGGTGTTTCAAAGAATTTGTCTCCACATGTGCTTGTCATCTCCCTTCAGAGAACCTATACAAGATATAATGAAAACAGTATTGAGGGTGATGAAAATGCCAGAGCATCTGTCAGTGGATCACCTTATGACAGCAAGTGATAAGCCTCCTAACGCTGAAGTGATGAATGTGCCTGCATGTGGATGCTATGCTTGTGTGAGACAGCTGAAAAACACAAATATGAACAACTAGACATGAGGACATGCCTCTGGGGAGACCCCACTGGTTTTTGTAGTACTTGACTGATTCTAGAAAGCAGGACATTTTTACCATCAAGAAAGATAGGTGTGTCTTATCAATACAGCTCCATGGCTCAGAAGAGGAGCAGCTGGAATGCAGGGAAGCATCAATCCTATCTAAGTATCAAATGTGACCTTTTGTATATGTTCTCCTTGCAAATGATCTTTCATTTCTGTACCTTCAAAGTTTTTATGATGTATTTGGAGTGCTTTATAACGGAGCAGTAATATAAATGCAAGTTGCCATAGGCTTATTTGAACAAAAATTGTATACGTTGAAGTCAATAAAATTGCCAAAGTACAAATTATTTCACTTGGAGAAAGGAAGCACAGGGCTCCTGCTCATAGTCACAAACAAAACACAGTGTACAAGTAGGGTATGATTTACCAAGTGTGAAGGTCCAATGCAGATAAACATGTTTGCATAGGAAACTGGAAATCTATAGGGGAGGAAATCCATTTTTGATATATAGTGAAAGGGGGAATATTGATGGTAAATATGAAAATATATTTCACAAGCCTAGTTAGTCAAAAACCCATAATATATCTTCCTTCTAAATGTTTTTCAAAGCTTTTTAAGAGCCTTAAACACTGAGTTTATTAAGCTATTTCACAGGATATGCACACAAAATTATGAATCAAAATTATTCCACAATTTTAATGACAGTAAATATGATAAAGAAAAAACTACCAGCTGAACTCTCACAAGAATAAATATTAGTAGATTGGAGATGGATGCAGAAATCTATATTACAAATGGTTATAAATAAATTCATTTGTATTTCTTTGAGCAAGATGTTAAAGAAGGGAGTAATCTATATTATTGACCTGACTTTAATAATTTTTGCTTTAGATTAGCCCAGTAAAACCACACATCTCAGCAACACATCACAATAAGCATTCTAACTTTTGGCTAAATATTCTGATCAATACCTTCTTATACACTAAACAAACAAACCCACCACCTGCAGTAGTCAGGTCTCAAAAGGTAACAGGCATTTTCTCAGTTTCTAATAAATTAATAGGGTGGTATTGACTGGTTGGTCATTAGCGTGTTTGAGCAGACAAAGCTTATTCTTTGTTTACTGCTGCATCTTAATGCACACAAAAAGGCTACAGCAAGGAGGGGGGCCAGGTGCCAGAAATGGGCAATACTGAGGAGGCACCTATGGAGGATTGTCTCTCCTCTCAGATGGATGGAGCAGAAATCAGGGCCCTTTTTCAGCTAATTCAGGACAGAGCTAAATAGGAGAGGAAGGAGAGAACTGAGGCTAAGATTGTGTCTGCACTGGTAGGTGAACAGAATGGTTCATCCAAAGCAAAGCCATGGAAGAGGCATCTGTCTAACCCATGGAGACAATCTTCTGCTCCTCTGCCAGGACACAAGCAAGTGGTGTTTCCAGCTGTTGCAGGAGCAGCAAGAGGAATGAGACGGAACTGTGGGAACAGCAAAGGTGCATGCTGTGTCTCCAGGGTTAGCGAGGGAGGAGCTCATAGAGGAAAGAAGGACAAACCTCTGGGATGATGGAAGGGCAGGACAGGATCTGATACAACACCATTCTCCTTCGTTTGTGCTAAAGCTGATGACAAAGTACCTCCATCATGTCAGTACACAAATCACTGCTGAGATCCTGACTGTCCCTAGGACAGCCTCAGCTGTCTCCTAGATAATCAGATAACTGGCTGTCCATCAGATAATCTTCGTGGACCTAGGGGAGAAGGTCCTTCCCCTAAATTCACTTCTAGATAAATGCACCCCTGCATGAATTGCACCTCAGAATCTGGCACAGGCTGTGTGAGCCTCACTAGCTGTGTGTTTTCCACCACATGCCTGATCTAGAGCTCCCTTTGGAAACCCACCCAATCTTCAGGGGAGGCAGATGTGGGGCAGGTTTTTAACCCATGTATCAGGTCAGCGCTCTTAGCCAGGACTGTGCCCAGAATTTACCACTGACATATCAGAAACAGAACTACCCAAGCAAGAGCAAGGTGTCTTTTCTCTGCACATAGACATAAGAGGTTATTTTATGCAAGTCTGATCTTGAGGGCAGACAGAGCAAAAATGGGCCTTGTTTTGCCCTGTTTAGCCTGGGACCACTTTTTCTGCTCACTGTACACCACAGACTATTGCTCAGATATCTCCAAGAGTGAAAATCCACTGTAGAAACACTGAAAATGGGATGCCAAGAGCATTTGGGGGGAGGGGGAAACCCCCAAAATTTAGAAAGAACTTCACTGGTTTAGTCATCATTCTTCCCTTCTTCAGTCCCAGTATTTAGTCCCTAATCCATTTAGAGCTTCCCAAGTCATTCTCTGCACTCAGGGAGACAGGTTTCTCATCTGCTTGAACCACATTATTCACCTTCTTGATACTGATACACACCAGCTGCTCAATCTCTGCTCTCGTATGCACTGAAGGCAATTAATCAAAAGTAAAATTTAAAAATCACTTCCCCTTTTTTGCTCATTATCTTAAAAAAAGTGTCTGACTGAGAATAACTATGAACAATTTCACTTGAAAAGTAACCCTTTCACAAAGTTATAAGCCAATTCTGAACGTGACCTTTCAAATGGAAAGCTATGCAACTTTAACCAGGCTTCATGCTGGGTCCATAGAATATTTCAAAGACATTTCTTTCAGTCTAGCCCATTTTTCCACCAGTCTGTGCCATGGTAAGTTTGATTTCATATTTCTTTGATCTGTGCAGCAAATACTTTACATAGTTTAAAAATAGATCCACGAAGCTCCATCTATACTCTTTAGCACTGAAAGGAAAGCGAGTTAATAACCAATGTAACAGTCTAACAGTAGTGTACTCCTTGTGATGCTCTCATTGGAACAAATTCATTCCCACTCTAACTCCACTGACATTAACAGAGCTACCAGCTGAGATGAATTTGCCACATTTTTGTAAAGTTCTTTAGAATTTGATGTCATAATTCTCAAAAGACACCCTAGGAAAGATGTCTCTTTGCCTTTCTTGGTGTGTGTTCATGCACATGCCAGCTTTCCCAGCTCCTTGTGTTCCTACATTTCTTTTCACACTGTCTCCCCCACACTCTTTGACGCTCTCCTTTTGAGCAGATATAATGCACCAGATACTCTTTGAAAATAAGTGCCTTGAGGTAACGATAACTCTGGTTTTGTTTTTCTTATATGAAGGTGAATTTAGCAGTAGAGACTGAAGATTTGAAACCTGTTTCAAAGACCCTCCTGAAAAATTGTCCATTTTTAAAATGGCTCTGTGTCCTGTTGCTCAAAATAGGTATTGTGACATAGACTGGACTAAGACACTATTTTTCAATATGTTCATTGCTGAAATACTGATGATTTGAAATGAAATTATGGTATTACAGATCAGAAAACAACTGACGCAGGTTGGACAATTTTTGACAACCTTTATTTGTAAGAAAGGGCTGATTTTCTGGAACTGAGTACATTTGCAGAAAAGTGGTTAGACTTAATTTCTTTAAAAAACCTTCAACATTCTTTCAAAATCTCCAAGTTTGTGATTTCAATTCACCTTCTGGATTTTCACTTTGAGGTAAATGCAGCACTTTAAAAGTTATTAGAACTAAGTAAACAATTTCAATCAAAGTAAAGTTTACAATTTAGGTTTTTTTTTTAATTTCTGCATTTTTGTTCTGATTTGGGAAAGGAAAAATAGATAAAAGCAAAACTAAGATAAAGAAATTATTTCTGCATAGATTTTTTTTAAATACAGGTTTAACACGGTTAGTGTTTAATCTTTTTACTATCTATGATTAAACGGATTTTTGTTGCCTTTCTGACTGGCTCCCATCATGTGGCTGTGTTTGCAGCAACAGAATGTCCCCTCAAACAACTGCAAAGGTCAGTAGTTTTTGAAATGCCACTTATTGCATGTTTTGTTTATTGCTTTTTTCCCATTAATTAGACCATTTGATGTGTAGCTGTGAAAACTATTTTGAAGACGTAGTGTTCCTGCTAAATCAGTAAATAATCATTTAGGCTACTAGAAAGATCTCCTTTTTAGCCTCAGAGGATTGTACAGTAGTTCCCTTAAGCAACATGGCTGAAAACAGACTATATATTTCATATACTGCAGGCCTGGAGCAAATATTTTCTGACACTATACAATAAATCATGTTTTCTTCAACAGCAAATAATAGAACTGTACAGTGCATTATATCTGCAGCAGCAACAAACAATTCATCATCTCTGACCTTTCCATAATGACAACAATTTGAAGAATAGAGACTAATTTAAATTTTTATATAATGTTTAAAATTTAAGGACTAAATCTCCTTTATGCTAGATCTCTTCACAGTTCTCAGGTAATAAAAAGCCTCCTTAAAGTGAACAAAAATGCAAATTTTTTTTTTTCTCTTTAAGCTCTTGCAAATCAACAGAGCAGAGGTTTCTTAGAGGGCTTGGACCTAAATGCAGCTCAGATGGATGCACCCAAGCTAATTTTTAAATGACAAAACAGTAAAAAAATAGCATAGCTTGCAGGACCTGAGAACTTATGGTTTGTACTCTGTAGTTGTCTATGCTGTTTCAGTACAAATCTATGGTAAAAAAATACCACCATGCTGATAACGGGCTCCTTTTATCTCCTTACACATAATCTACATGTTTCTTTGACTATTCCTGGAAAGGGTGGAGGACTTTCAGCTGGCAGACAAACCAGCAAATTATAAGAAACTCCCTCCTTGGCATTAAACCCAAGAAACCAGAGGTGCCTGTTGAAATAATGCCTCTCACTGCCAGTCCTTCTGGATGCACATCACCTCTGGCCTTTCTGAAAGCTTGGGTTTGAAATGCACACTGATGCTGGTCCTCTGAAATTGCTCAGATTTTGTCTCTTTCAGGTTTAAGTCTTTCCAAAGAAATCCCACCACATTCCCTCTACCATTAACTGGCCTCATCTTTTAATGGAAAGAGCCTTCATCCTGAACAACAGATATGACTCATGTTCTTTGCAGAAACTGTGGGGAGGGGTCATAAAAAATTTGTTGTGAGGGAGTTTTTTCAAAATTCCAGTTTCATAAACAATTGCATTCCTAATACTACCAGGAAAGGTGAAGCAATGTATCTCAGGATCTCCACAGCTAAATGCATATTCAGGATTAGCTACTGTGGGACTGGAAACATTAAACTTGCTTCTGGTCCTTAGAAATTACCTGTTCAATACTGAAGTGAAATGGTGATGCCTGCTCTGCCCCTCACTGTAAAGGCATCCAGTGCATTTTCTCACCCTGCACCTCATTTCATCCCACAAAAGAGCCACCAGTGTATAAAGGAGCAATCTGTGCCTTCTAGAACAGATTCAACACTGTCTGATCCTTTAGCTTGGTTTGAGGTCAAATGAGATGATTCCTACCATTAAAACAGAACGAAATACTTCTGGCAGCCTGAATGAATTAATATTTTTCGTGTGTCTTTTTAAGTCATCACCTCAGGATATTTTATGGATGCTCTCTACAGATGGTGATACACATGGCCCTACCTCGATTAGCTCAAATTCTTTCAAGTACTCTACACAAATAATGCACAAAATACATCTGATGTCTGTAGCTTTTTCTCTAATGAAAGCTCAAATGCCCCTACTCCTCATTATTGTGCATGTCCTTGTGCAAAAGTTAGTTTCTTTGACTGCTATAGAAATAACCCCAGATACTGAAGCCAAATATTTAATTGTCTTTATTGTTGCAAGAAAACAGAGATCAAACCCGTAGTTATTCAGAGAACTTTGCCTCACAGAACATTCAAACAAGAGAAAAGAAAAAAGTCATTCTTGATTACTGTATCTGTAAAATTATTTGGAATGTATACTATATAATTAAGACTGCTTAACAGCTTAAATTTCTTGGCTTTGCTTTTTGAGAATACTGTCTTCTGTGGACATGAGGTTACTGAAACAGTACACTAGTGAGGGAACAAAACAAAACAGATGGTGCATTAATAATGGAAGTATTAGAAAAAGGGTACTCTTCCAGATTTCAATGTATTCATTAATATATTTTAGACAATTTAATTGCTTCCTGAAACACTAATTGAAAGAGTTTCATTTGCAAAAACCTAGTCTTGGTAATACAAACTAGGCACAGCGCCACAAAGAGCTTGAATGCTATAATAAGGTAATGAATGGAAGGGTTTGGGGGTTTTAGTGTGTGTATGCTTATTTCTTTTAATGAAACCTTTACAAAAGCATAGAAAACACCAGGAAAAGAAAGATTTACAAAGAGGAGCCTGGTTTAAGAAGTAATGAATGTTTAGAACATGTGAAGAGAATTTTTGGTTTTTTAAAGTCAGCCCACATCAAGGGACTGTGAATTGGATTCATTGAGCAGAAGAGCCTAATGCAGTTTAATTTTATCAACATTACGCATACCTTGCCTTGTCATATCTATCAATTTATGTAGAGGATACTTTAAGAAGATTTTCTTCTGAAGATGTCTGCTTAAAATGCTTCAGTTTCTCTTCTAAATACCAATGGGAAGGTAACTTTTGCCTGATTTTGAACCTCCTCACCTGTTGCATGTTGGAAAATTTGAGTCAAACTTTCCTGTGATCGGTCTCTTATGCATCTCCAGGAGACTGGAGATGAAGAGCAGACAGAAAGGCTGAAGAAAACAAACTAAATAAATGCACTGAAAAAAAAGCACTGCAGTCTGTCAAAGAGAATATATAAAGCAAAAGACCAACAAACATGCAGAGAAACCTGAAAGAGAAGATCAATAATAAAAAGAGAAAAAATCCAAACAGAGGAGCATACAGTTTCTAGAACAGCTACTTTTCAAAGTCTTGCAGATTGGGCACAGTCAAAAGATGCAGAAGGTGGTAAAAAGTAGTTTCTTTTGGGGGCTGTTTAGGCAGTTGCCCACAAGAAGTGCAAATACCACTTGTATCGTACTTGGGTGCAATTTTAATTCCCAGTTACCAAGGGTCCACAGCTACTGGGATCTTACCTGTCTAGTTGGAAGGAAGCTAAATAATTCTTTAGAAGTTTTACCAGCAGCTAGAGAATGAGCACACAGTCAGGCCAAGGCCAGACACGTTTCACAGGTTGCACTTGAGCTGGATGGAGTTGTTACAATCTGAGCATCACTCTGCCCTGTGTGGGGAACAACTGCTCCTTTAGACCTGCCTGCTAAACTATGCTTATGTCAAAACAATACAAAAAACCATCACCATTGATATTAGTCACAGTGTCACTGGGTTTTCACTTACAACATTTTAATAAGGGATAGCTAGACATGAGGGTTTCTTTCCAACAGATTGCATGGGTGATTGTCTTGTTGAGGAAATAAGGGATAGCTGAGGAAAATATGGGAAGGTTTTTCTCTTATCTTGACTCATCTGTGTTCAAAATCACATCTAAATGCAGGCTCATGCTTCAATAGACCCTGCCCACTCATTGATTCTGTGTTAATATGATGATATTGGTCAGTTGTGGTACTTTTCCTAATTATGTGGTTAAAAGGGAACAGCTCACTGTATGGATGTCATTATATCATTGCAAAAGTGCCTCATGTTATAACAGATGGTAGAACTATATGAAAAGGTAAGAGATGACCTGAATGTATACATTGTGTTCCCTGCTAGGTGGTATTTATCTTCTCAAATATTATGAGAGACTTGTGAAAATCTTAGAAAAAGTTTTCCTTGTTCAAGAAAACAACTTACATCCTAAATATTCATACACATTTAACTATATAATAATGATGTTTGTTTATATATTATATAAAGATTCCTTATATTGAAATTCCTTTTTGTCCTGGAGTAGAGCACAAAATCAACATATAAAATTATTTGTGAATGATATTATTCTAAAGTATTGCTGAAATAGTAAATAACAAAATGATTGCTACTCGTTGCTGAAAAAAATTAAACATTTTCTGTTTCCTAAATTGAGTGGTCTAGGTATGCTGGATGAATTTTAACTAATAGAGTAGAAATGTCCTTTTTTCTTTTCAGTTTGTCTGAAGCCAGGAAGGGAACTTTCTAGACATCAAAAAATATAATCCGTATAAAAAATTTAGTCTAAACCTGAAAGAGAATGGGGATGCGACACATCTAAATTACAGCATTCAAAAAGTACCTGTGGTAGCTCAAACTGGAACTGCTTAGTATCTACACTGATTAAGGAAAAGCAAACAAAAAAAAAAAATCACACAACTCCCCCCCTTAAATAAGGGCAATACTCCCAAATACTAGAATTTATGCTGACAAATTTTAAGAGATTTAGCCTAATGCCATTTTGAAATATCCCTTCAAATATTTTGAAGTTTATAAAAGGTTAAACATAGAAATCTAGATCTACTTTTTCATTTGAAGGAGTAATTTTTCCCAGATTTGTTTTCATCTACCAGAATGATCATCTGTAAGTAAATCAAGGTACAGAGTCATTAAAACATGCACCACAGTTTAATTGCCCACAGTAGGCTACAAAATTACTGGCAATTTTAATATTTAATATCTGGTTTTGTATCTATAGAAGCTAAGGGCTTATCTACCTCATCTAGAAGAGATTACAAAACTAATACAAAAACATGTCTATGCCCTCCAGAGCATTAGCAGCAGCTTGTTTTATGAATCATTACCGCCCTTTCCAAATTACTGAGGAAGAAGCAGTACACTCTTTGACAAATGCAGCATTTTAAAATGATGGTAAGGAAATAGAAAAGTTTAACTGTAAACATCTTTTTCCCCCTAGGTTCCTTAAGGACTTTTGCTAGAATTACATTTACTGTTAAGTCAGATCCTAGTTGAACCAGGAAATCTATTCCAAAGCAATGGCTTGTTCTTGCTGTTTTGGAGCTCTCTCCATATGTGCTAAAAGCCAGCTAAACTGTGTTTTGGTTGGTTTTTGTTTGGTGGTTTGTTTTTTGTTTGTTTGTTTGTTTGTTTTCAACCAAATATTGCAAAGTGTGAGGTGTCTGGACTGTTGCCAATGGCCACATTTCATCTCAGTAAGCCAAATCCCAGTTAAGGGCCTCTCTTGGCTACTTAATTTGTAGGCATGGTCCCCAGAGTCTGACTAAGTGCCAAGTCTGATATTTGTGTGAAATGCCTTAAACCAGGCAAATAAATAAAGTATTTTGTATTCTAGCTCCTTAACTAAGCAAATTGAATGTGTTGGCTCCTAATAGCTCAAGTAACATGTGGAAGTTGTCTGCTGTTTGCTGAATAAATGTTATGAGATGAGGAGACCTCTGAGGAAGGCTGCAGAAATGTGGAGGTAATAAACTGCTTGCCTAACATTGTTTTAGATAATGAGAGAGCAGAAGAAGGGATGAATAAGAACAAAAACCTACCAGCATGCAGAATGCTCCCATATAGTTCTAGATACTGAAAATATTTCTGTAGTAGATCTACTGAATAAAAGGTACAATTTCTGAATGTCCTCATTATCTAAGGAGGTCTCAGTGCACCCTATGTGAGGGGAACACTGTGGTAAGCTAAAAAAAATTGGAGGAATTGGAAATAACATTTCATAATGGCACTTCAAATGGAAAGAAAAAGGGTATGTTAGCATTCCCTAGCATTGTAAAATTGAGCTGTGTAATCCTGATTGCTACTGCTGACCTGCAGACACTAAAACTAGGCCAGTATGTGTTTGGAACGATAGGAAAATTTTCATGAAATGGCAGAGTTGCATGTACAAAAGACAATGCTAAAACTTTAAACTGCAGAAAGTATTATAGCTAACAACTCACCATGTACACATTCAAATATATTTGCATAAAAATAAATGAGAACGAAGAAATAAGGTTAAAAAAAATGTCTCAGGGTAATACCACAAAAGGTCTATTATATTTGCTTAGATGGGTTGCTTAGTTTGTGATCTTTCCTCTTCTGTATGAAGTCTGCCACTCTATCCATATCTTTGCTACTGTAATCTGGATTACTATGACAAACCCTAACTTTTGGGAGCTTTTTAATGACACAGAAAATGTATCCTTCTGACTGAAAACTTGGGATATGTGTTTCTGATGGCATGAACTAGTTTTTGTTGAATTTCTGCTTTTACTCACATTTGCCTATTTTCTGATACAGCAGGAATTTAATTTAGATTGCATTTTGTAGATGTTTTATATGGAAGGTTGTGCATTAAAAAATAAAAAAAATGTTAAAACCCCTTAAAATAGTGAAATTGACGAATTGGGTCAACCCCAGCTGAAGGCAACCATTTGCTCACTCCTCCAATCAGTGCCAAAATCCCTGTATCATCATCACCCCTTTGGTCAAAAATCCAGAATACGGAACCATGCAAGATGCTATGAAGAAAATTAACTCACCTCAGCCACCCAGCAGATTTGAGCATAAAGAGCTGATTCACTTAGCATTGTCATTGTTTCTACTAGCCTGTCTATAATGATGATTGTGGGTTGCTGCATTGACAAAATTGTATTTTTTTTGCTTTCAGTAAAATGAAAAATTATATTGGCTCAAATTAAAATTAGATATTAAAATATTAAGAAACAAAGACCCTCAAAATGTCTTTGTTTAACAGTTAATCAAAAGTTTCCTCTTTTTGATCCTCTGTTGAGGTTTTGTCATTGTAATTAATAAATGGAAAATGACTGAATGACATACATTGTTGGCACTGCTTAGCCTTTTCAAGTGCTAATGGACCAATTTGGCTTTTCACATTTCATTTTTATTTTAAGCCTAGTTGAGAAGAGGCAGAAAGTCGATAACAGGTTTACTAGTTTTTAAATTAAAATAATTTTATTCCAAAAAGGAAAATATTGACAATGTTTATACCTTGAAATATATTAACTTAATTTTTAAAGGGAGGACAACTGAGATAGAGAAAAAGCTTAACTTGGAAACACTGCCTGGATTTAATGGCATTTTAAATATAACAGTAACTGTTAGGATAATAAAAACCTACTGATTTTGAAAGACCATATAAGCTGTTGCAAGAATCCAATAATGTGATAGCTCAGACAATTCAGGTTTTTTTTTTCACATATCTTCAGAGAAATTTTGTTTGAGAATATGAAGCAGATTAAATTGCAGTCTAAAGCTGATAGTCTTTTTCAGCTGATAACACATAAATAATTTTTCATTTGTGTTTAGTTGCTTGTGGATACCTTAACTTAGATAGAAAATAATGATACAGTTTAAAACTGTCATATATAGAGATATAGCAACAGTATAGGCAGGCAGGCAGTTCACACAGGAAACCTCCACTGCCATCTCACTCACAGCAGAGCAGGGTGACACAGGTTACAGCCAAGAGCTGGGCTAAAAGGCTCTTGAACCACAGCCTCCAACAAGTTCTGCAGTCATGGGAGATGAAGTTTAATGATCAACTGGCTCAGGGAAAACATCTCACTGAACGTAAAATATTTCACATGGAAAATTTTGTTTCACTGAGAATTTCTGGTTTTCACCTTGTTATTTTCTTTCATGTAAAAATGAGCAAAAAGCCTTAAATACTAGTACAATGGAACTGCTCCAGGAAAGATATTGTTAATTTATTTAGCTTTATTTTATTTTATTTTGTAAAAAAGATCCCACTTGTCAAAAAGTTGAATTTCTCCTTATTCTTCTCCTTCCATATATTTTGTATTGAGGTTTCCCCACATCTAACAGAATAAACATTATAATTTGATTCACTCTGTCATGTGCTTTGCTTTATAAAATATCTATTTATTGTACTTATTTTTTGAACATATAGATGTTTACTGTATCATATGTGGCAATCAACACTAGTTTCTCCTCTATTTCCGGCATTATTAAAATGCTCTGAACACTGAGATACGAGAACTGAGCAGTAGCTAAAGACATTAGTGTATTCTGTGTTCCTATAGCTGGTTGGGATTTTCTCCTGGGAAATTATTGCTTATTTCAGGAATATGGATATGAATATTACCCCTGCTATCTCCTTTTCTTTTTGTGTCATTGGCTGTCTGACATTTTTACTCTTTCCTTTCCTTCCTTACGTCCTGGATTTATCTGTAAGTTGCTATGAGTTCTTTCAGTGGAGGCGGATGTGTTCAGAGTTCTGGCTCTCAGAACTTGGGACTCCAAGAACTCTTTTTATTTCAGGCTTCTTCCTCACTGCATTTTCCCATCTCCCTGTGCACAGTAGCAGCCCATAGGCAAATCACTTGGTTTAGAGCTACAGCGATGAGCTGGCCAAAATTGGATGAGGCAATGAATCTACACCACTGCAAGGAGCCATTTTCAATGATCTGGGTGATTTCCTGCAGTCCCAGGTTTCGGTTTTCCAAGGCAGTATTTTAGTTCTTCATTTCTTGCTATCAGCTTTCAAGCAGATTTCATTTCTTTAGTATCATTCTTTCTTCTCTCACACCCTGCTTGTCAATATCCCAGTAATTTGCTGCTTTTCAGCTGCTACTGCCCCTGTCTGTATTATATATTACATTGTAGGAGATTCTGTTCCTAGGAAATTGTTTTTGGGGAAAAGCAGCCATTAATTTTACAAGTGACAATTAAAAATATTTGGGTGATATCCCTCCACTTTTCCTTTTCTCTTTCTCCTGAAACTAGCTGAAGTTCAAAAAGAAGTTCTATGGAAAGGTCTTATCAAATAAATGAGTTTTACTTTCAAAGCTGGAAAGACTTGGAGCCATACAGACCTACATCTACATTCAATCTGAATTTTAGCACTGAGAACATTCTGTTGTATAATTATTTTCCTGGGTTTGGCCAGACTTCTACATATAGGTGGACAGCAGCAATGTTGGGGTTTTTCCCTCTCTGCTTAATTTCTCCTACTCAGAGTTAGTTTTACCTGTTCTCCACAATCACAAAATTGTCTTAAATTAGTTTATTAAAAAAAAACCCAAAACATTTTAAGTGTTTTTACCATACCAGAGTCTCTGCAGGACACTGATGAAACAAGAAATTTCTCTCAATAAATTTTTTTTTCCTGAAGTATAGTCAGTTTTGAACACACATAATTAAAATACCCAAACAAAAAGAACCAACAAAGAATGCACCCTTCCATTGCCAATTTTTATATTTGCAAAATAAAGCATGCATCTGGTTTACAAGGGACTTAACTTTATCAATGTTGTACTAGTTGAGATTGAAATCAGCATTTTTGTTAGCTTAATAATTTAGGAACATTCACTTTTAAAAAATTATGAAACTTGAAAAAGTGACAATAAATGCAAAATAATGGTTCAGAGATTTCATAAGCTTTCTCTTTGATGACTAAAAGACAATTTTATGTTTTAGTGTCACAGATTGATGTTGGTTGCTGAAGTATTTGCTTTAAGCTGGACTAATAACTTGGGAGTCTGTGGCTTCATTTAACAAAGTGGTATCCCCGTCTGAAGAACTCTCCCAGGAAAAGTTAGTTTTTATTTATGCATACAGAGCAATAAAAATATGCAATTTGGTGTTCCCAAAATTTTCTATAATAGGGTGTGTGAACTTAATACATGTAATGTGTTCCAGTATCACAAAGTTGTATTTTAAACTGATACATTGAAAATAACTAATAGAAAATCTGTAAGGCACTTGCTGACTAGAGTTGTATGAGCTTTTAGCAACTAGAAATGAAACTAATAAAAATCTGAAATGTTAAGAAAATAAAACAATTGAAATTTCAAGAAAATAAAGGTCAATAAGATCAATACCTAAACCAAGCCTGCCTGATCTTAGGTATTCTTCCATTAGTGTAATCAGGACTCAGTTCTAAGACATGCAGATATTTCTACAATTCTGCAAATCATAGTCATAGACATAATTACAAAAGCAAGAGATGAATCCTGCTGAGCATAACTGAGCTGAAGTCATGCTTAATATTGAACCTTTTGAGATAGATTCAAAGTATGAATATGGATATATAGCTATATATATATATATATATATATATATACTTTGCCAAAAGAGTAGAGGAATCTTAGTAGGAACTAAGTGTCAAAAAAAGCCCCATATATTTTTGACTCTAATATTTGATGTGACTCTTGAGCTTCACATTATGAATGTCCCTATCCCAGTTTCTAGTATTGTTATTGTTGTGCCTTTTCCCCTACTTTTGATTTCCTACCATCAAGACAAGGATTGTAAAAATAGCCCTCACTTGCTGCTTCTGCTACAAAACAATATGTTTTGAATAGAAACAAAATAAATGTATCAGCTATTATTTACACCCTTCGTTATGCTGTTTTGAGTTGGTGTGCTGACACTATTACTTCAGCCTGAGTGACCTATTTTGATATAACTTAAATCTGATTCCCTTCCAGTTTAACTAAATTTATATAAAAGCACTCTTATTTTGAAACAAGAGTCTCCATAGAAAACTTCTACCCAAAATAGGAAAAAATTTGATTTATTATTGAGATTGTTATTATAGTTTCACTCGTGTATAGACAAATCCAAAGTCATTAAAAGTGGGCAATAGTGATGAATTGCACAAAAGGAGAGCGCAGCTGACAGAGGCTTCATGGGATGCAGTGCTCTGTTCCTCATTGGAGCTTTCCATCGATGAAAAGTTCCACAATAAACTGGATCAGATTTTACCACATTTCGATTTATTTGAAAAAGTATGAATATTTACTGATAAATAAATATTTAATTTATTTTGTGGCAAGTGCATTGTTAAAAACTTGCTCAGCATTTGAGTAGAATAATTCCTGACCGATATTAAGTTCCTAATTTGTGATTCTCAAATATTATACATGAATTTCACAATTACCTGAGTCCATGCAGACTAAGACAGAAAATGTTTTATGATGACCATGCAGTTCTGTCCTTTGAAGACTCACTAGTTGCTTTTTCTCATGACAATTAAGTATGTGAATTTAGGGAACCTGGATAACCTTTAGTATTTGAATTTTTCTGCTGTTTCCAATATGATCCTTGCTACTTAGGAGCAAAGCTAAAGTAAATTATTTGTCCTGCTATGGCATTAATTCAACCTAATTGCCAAAAGGGTTCAATTTTTTTTCCTCAACATATCTTATTTTTGATTTATTATATTATTGGAATTCCAAATATTGATTCTTGAACTGTGTGTTCAAGATTTATTTGCAGGTAAAGATTTCTGTTAAGGTCTCTAGAATCTCTTCATGTGACTAAAGGGCTTGTGGGGTAAATATTCTTAGATTTCAAGTTTTGGAGTTGGTTCTGAGGTAGGAATGAATGAGGAAGAGGCGTGCATTTCATGCTATTTCAAGTAAAGCATCATGAATGTAGCAGTCAATAAAGCTGATCAGAAGCAGCATTAGACTTGCCTATAATGATAGATGGGGAAATAAACTGTATGGTGGATACCCCTGAACTATGGCAGAAGCAAATAGATTAAAAAGTAAAAAAGTCAAATGCTTTCATATTGGAATAAGACACATACATACACACACAGAAAAAAAATCATGAAAGTTTTAAAAGGAAGATAGAAAAGAAGGAAAAACAGTTAAAGAAATAATCTGAAGACCCAGTAGGGAATATCAAGATAGGATATTAAATTGGGTTTAGAAAACTGTACTCGTAAGATTATGTGAAGGCAGAGATTTGAGGATCAAAAGAAGTAGAGTTAAATGGCTCAAATGCTTTCACTTGATTCTGAATCGACTCAGCACGAGCAGCTTGCGACATTCCGTCTGCCAATCTTCCCTGGATATGTGCATTGTCTTCCTAAAGCCCTCATTGTGATATTTGTAAAAGAAATTCACATACTAATGATGTCCCTTAGTGTACCTTATGAAACATTCAAAATGGACTGTTATGGATATGGAGTTTAACAGGGAGCAACTAATTGTTTATGCTGAGCTAGCCTGAGGGGGTTTCATTTTAAAACTTTAAAATTATAAGACCTGAATTTCCAGGGTAAAGTTTCTCTAATAGAGGATTCAATAGCACATAGCCAGTCAGTGAGAAGCATACTGTGCCTTTTTCTTTTATATATATATATATATATATATATATATATATATATATGGAACTCTCTATAGACTATATTCTACTTATTTATGAGGCTTAAGTCTGACTATGCTAATAGTACAGAAAGAACCCCATCCAAAAGCCACCCTACCTGCTCACATACTAGAATGCCTGTTGTGCCACCTTCCAAGCTGCTGTTTTATTAATGATCTTGAAACAGAAATAGTAGGGCATGAAGAAGAGTTAAAATGACTTACTGATATGTCACAGACATTTGCCAAGAAAATGAAATGCACTGAGAGGAAAAAGCACCAGGGAGGCCAATGAGGAACCAAGTGTTCCATATTCTGATTTGTCTGACCTTTGCCTTCCTGAGATCTAAAGAGAAACGAAGCTGCCTTGCTTGTGCTGGGCAAACTTGATATCTGTAAACTCCAGAACTGTATAGAATTGTACAGCATTTTATTATTTTCATTAAAAATTAATATTCTTTAAATCAAACACATAATTTGTTTTGTTATAAGGAAAACAGCAGCATAGATACTCCATGTTAGCTCAGACTCATCAGTGCTTCATACTAGTTTCTCTGCATGTCTAGTAAGAATTTTTTAGACAGGAAAGAATTGGGAAATGCTGATGTTGAAGTCAGTCACAACAGTAGAAGAAACAAGATGTGTAAGCAATTGTGTAGTTTCAAGCAATTTTAACATTCTTTTTGTCCATGTAGCGATTCTGTTGAGCCTAATTCTGGGGGTTTTTTTCCAGGTGTAGTGGTTTTGGTTCACGAATCCAAGTCACGGCATCAATTCGTGTGGTGGGTTGAGTGCTGGCCAAATGCCAATGCACCCACTAAAATGATTTACGTATTTTCTGCTATGAGATAAGAATTAGGAGGAGAGCAGGCTCAAAACTTTAAAATATAAAGAAAGCTTTATTAGCAGAATTAAAAGGAAAGTAATAAGAAATCGGAATAAACCTTCAGAACACTTCTCCTGTCCCCAGTTCCTCTTTCTTTTCCCACTGACAATGTCAAGAGACAAACCCTGGTATTTTCAGTCCATTTACCACCTCTAAAATGATCTTTCTTCAGTTCAGTTAGGGAGATGAGTTTCTCCTGCCATGCTATGGAGACCTTTCCACAAGAAACAGTTCTCTTGTGGTTTTAATTTTCATGAATAGCTGCCACCTGGAAATCTATAGTTGTGAAGTCCCTCCCATGTTTGGTAGTCTTCCAACTACCAAACATGGGTCATCTCAACTTATTGGGGTGCAATTTTAAGGACGAACTGTTCTAGCATAGAAACAAAAATTCTCTTCATCCATCTGTAGAAACTGAGGTTTCTTCTTTATCTCTCAGGCAAAGTTCCTCATTTCTCTCATGTCTCTCTATTCAAGCTTCTCATCAAATCACAACCACCTCAACATCAGCTTGCTTCATCACTGGTGCCTGTGCTCATGGCTGTGGTTAGATGCAACATTGCCCCAGTGCATTCCATGAGTTACAGGGAAAATGAATCTGATGTATTAATTCTATCTTCACCATAGCCTTACAAGAGATTTTCAGCCCAAGACTAAGCTATCTCCCTTCTGGGCTTTGGCTCTTCCTTCTGCACTGATGTTGGTGTCTCTACGTTGTTGTCTTCACATGCCTTCACCTTTCCCTTTCTCTTATTTGGGAGCAGTGGCGTCCTCAGGTTTTTCTGCTTTTAAATGTAATTTAACAGCCCTGAAAGAGTCATTCTTAGCCGGGCCTTGCATTAGGAAATGGCCTTTCGCTGTTGGTCGCATACGTGATCTCTGCTGGGCAGCAGCCTGTGGAGCTGCTCACGTGTTGATTTTGGCTCCTGCCACTCAGGGGCTGGGCCAGAATGGCAGTGGCCAATCTGGCTGCATGCTGCTTTTCCAGCCCCTGCTGTGTTCAATTCCAGATGCAGGAGTAGATTCTGTTTTTCTGCGTGGGCAGCAGAGCTGCTCTTGGCCTTAGCCCACGATTTCCCATGGTGCTGTCAGGATGGCTTGACGGCTCTCGGGTGGAGCAGGGCTCGGCTAGGAACGGCGCTGGAGGCTGTGCTGCGCTCAGTGGTTGAAGGATTTCTCAGCAGTCACATGGCAGCCCAGCCCTGCCCAGCCTGGCTTAGCGGAGCCGGTCCAGAGCCCAGTGGAACCGGCCCGGGTTCCTTCCCCCACCCCATCCCAGTGGCCAGGCCTCATGGGCCCAGACTGAGCTCCTGCTGAGAGGATGGATGGGTGGGGAGGCTCCCTCCCCCTTACTTCCTGGCTCCAAAACACAGGAAATAAAAAGAGAATTTTCCCCATTTTTTTCTTCTCTTAAATATGGTTTATAGAGGTGTGTCCAGCTTCTCTAATTGGTTCTGTCAGGCATGAAGGATGTCGTAATATTTCTACGGAGATGGTCACTTCTGTGGTTGACCTTTTTTCCTTACCAAAAATTTAATTAAGGCAAACCCAGGACACTGGGCAATAACCTTCCTGTATTATGTCACAGCACAAGTATATTAGTTCTGTGTCCTTTGCAGGGATCCTTTGGTGCTGAATTGAGGTCTCTTTTTCTAGCAGCATGGCAAATGAAGACTTCTTCCCATAGCAAAAAGCAGTGTTAGCAGCTAATTTCCTACATCAAATCTGATCTTTTTGAGTAAATGGGGATGGCAAATTTCACAAGAATCTCAATGGGGATGGAGGCATTCTAGATGAATCTGGAGGAGGATTTCTGCCCATGCTCTTTGACCATTTGATCTCTGAAGAAACTAAGAGAAAACCTGAGCAGGACAGATTTTCTCAAGTGTCTGAAGTGATGAAAGTGTCCTACTTTAAATAATTTAAAAATCAGAAAGAAGACTGGGAAATGCACATAAGCAAAGCAGACAATCTTGTCAGATTGTCAGAGAGAACATAAATCTTGAAGGATTTTTTTCTTTAGAGATGAATTTTTCCCGTACTATCAGAAAGCACTTGGAAGTAAACAAGTCTGTTATCTTTATCTTTTGTGGATTACGCATTTCATGCCCTTTTTTTGCTAAGGTTTCCCTGCTTTTTTTTTTTTTTTTTTTTTTACTTTTGCTTAAAGATTAACATACCTGAACTGCAGAAGAGCATTTCAGATGAATGGGTGACTTCATTTTGCTAGTGAATGAAATAATGCTTGCCTATGTCTCACATATGAAATGCTCTTGGGAGCTTAAATGGCTCTTTATAAATATGCTATTTGAAATTATTGCATACCATAATGTCTGTGTGGCATCCTGTAGCTGAAATGGGAGCCGTAACTCTGAATCTCTGCAGTGAGCAGATACTAGAACCACTAAATGATTCTAAGTTGGTTTAGACTCTTCTGTTCTTCAGATAGATTCAGTGATTTTGGAGAGCTATGGGTTTTCTTTCAGAGGCAGGAGACCTTTATCCACAGCTCACACAGAGGATGGATTGCAGCAGTACCATCCCACTCTGCCTTCCAACAGCTTGTGGCACCAGCTGAGTAGGTCTCTTTGAGGATGGGGAAGATGAAATCTGCAGCCGCAGCATCCCTGCGGAGTTTGCTCACAAACATGACTGACGCCATGTGCTGTGTGCCTGCATGTCTAAACAGAGCACAGGAACAGGGTTTAGAATCCCAGCTCATTTCTAATTGTTTTTCAGTTTGAAGACCAAATTTTAGAAATGCCTGAATTCCCACAAGACTGTTTGTTTTCATGAGACTCTAAAACGTAAAAGTCAGTGCAGACTTTAGCCCTCTATCATTACTAATTTAAGCAAGGTTTAGACTATTAACTGAGAGGTCAAAGGTTCACTCTGTTATCACAACATCACCAAGCCCTCCAGCCTTTCACTGCCTTCTGATAATTGTGTTTGGTTTCTGTTAGAGGCCCAGAATGCTTGTTAGATGCTAAAAAGGTGTAAAACATAATCCAGTAGCGTTTCCAAACTAGTACCCTGGCAAGCACAAACAGTGCATCTAAGACCATGTTAGTATTGATCTTGAGTCAGATTGCATTAGCCCTTCGTACACTACCTGGCTTGAGCCTGTCAGGGAGTCAGCAATGCAGAGAAAGGCAGACCCAGGCAGCCAGATCGATGGATTAATGACGTCTGTCTCCTTTCTGCAATTTTACTTCCTACATATCTCTCTTGATTCCCTTGTGCTCTCCCTGGAAATGCACTTTCTAAAGGTTCAGAAGACACATAACACAATTTTGTACAAGTGATGCCTGTATAAAAGCAAATATTAAAAAAGGAAGCATGACAACAACATGTGTCTAGATCTATGTATGCACCTACACTCATACATAGATTTTTCTCTCACAGTAAAGATTTTTCTTATGAATATTTTGTGTTCTCTTGCACCTTAAGCTGATATGTAGAATTTTAGGAAAAGCAGGCTCTGTCTGGCAGATGGTCATGTTTACATTATACAGAGAACTGAATAGAACAATTTTTAAAATTTCCAGTTTGTGGATGAATAATAGCTGTAAACTTTCCTAGAGAATTTTTAGCTTTCTTCTCATGTCTCTTTCACATCTATCTTCCTTTGAATTATTAGCATTTCTCATTACTTACTGGCAAGATGCACCCACCTTCACACAACCATGGGTGGATTGAAAATAAGTTTCTTACACTATCAATAAATTATTATGTCATTTTTTTCTAGTTTTTACTTGATAATTTAACACACAGTTTTCAAAAATAGCATGCTGTAGCTAAATATTTCACTACATGTTACCCCATATGCCACTTTACTATTTCTTTTCAAAACAAATCTCCTTTTCCATGTGACCATACCTTCAGGTTTATTCTACCCCTCCTCTTTGTAATTTTTTTTTCCTAAAATGATATTTTCTGGTTGAGTTACTGACAAAGCAATATCAGATCTTTCTGATTTCCATTCTTCATCAGAAGGGATCTGTCAGGGAGAAATGTATATACAGCTTCCTGTCTTCAAATGTCATTCTCTTTTAAAAATATCTATTTGGGGTTTTTTTCTCCCTATAGCATTCTACCACCTTTACTTACCTCATTCTTCACCATTTTCCTCACCAATTTCCAGTCTGCCTTATTTGACATCATTTACATAAGTTTTACTGCCTTAAACCTATTTTTCCAACCCCTTCTGAGAATCTCAATCTTGTATTTGTGATTATTTGTATTACAGAAACAGCTATGGGACCTAGATGAAACCAGAACTCTATTTTATTAGCACAGATTCATGCTGAGAAACAATACTCAGTCTGAAGACTTGATAATAGTGGGATCCAGACTTGGACACCCCAGAGAGATATGCATTTTAAGCATGTAGTGAGGCAGGAAAAAAATACCTGACTACCTCACACAGGCAGTGGGAATTACCATGAAAACTGGAGCAACCTCCCCAGGGTGGGAGAGAGACCCCACTGCTGAAGTTTTCATTATGTGATTGGATGGGGTGCTAGATAATATGGGTTCCCTTTTCCATGGAAAGTTGGACCAGATGATCTTCCAGGGTCCTCTGCCCTGAGCTGTCCGTTCATTATTTTAAGTAAGAATCTCTCTGCTCCTCTTGGAAGACTTTGAGGGCCTCCATCACCTTCACTGGCAACTCAGGTACATCAGGCTGATTATTTACCTTCTTACATTAGTTTGGACTTGTCCCCACACCAAAGCCTAAACCCCCTGAGCATCACCACAGTCTGTTAAGTTCTTGCTTGTCTGCCTCTGGTTTGATGCAAACTGGTTCCCTCAAGGGGAAATCTCCCAGCAGATGTGGGTGGTGGGTGATGCTGGATGCCTGTTCCTACTCAGGTGATAAAGCCCAAGTCCTGAACAGTGAAGCACAGCAGTAAGGTGACACAGATGTTGCTGGTGGCACATTGCTGGGGAGGAAAGCTTAATTAACATATTTTTTTTTAAAGCACAGGTCAGACATTTCAGTTATGAAGTCTGGATGTGAGCAAAAATCAGTTAAGAAAGTACTAGCAAAGGAGACAGAATGGAAATGATTCACCCTGTGCTGTGTGTCTGGTCATAGTCTAGCATGGATCTGGCTGGACTTCCTTGCCTCCAATCTGATGAGCAGTTGCTCATATTTACCAAGCGCCAGACTGGAATACAATCTTGTCCTTTTTTCCACCTCACAGATTTCCTGGTGTTTTTATTTTGCTTTTTCTTTTTTCCTTATTTCTTTCTCTCTTTTTTTTTTTTAATGTTATTTTATTTTTTTCAATTTTGTTTGTTAGGTTTTGGTTTTGGGGTATTTTTTTTTTGTTTGCTTTAATTTGGTTTGGGCTTTGGGGTTTTTTTGTTTGCTTTTTGTTTTTTTACCAGTGATATAACCTCTTCTTTTGAAGATTCCCTCCCTTCTCTGGGCAGAGTGTGATCAGACTATTTAAGACTTTCTGAGCCACCTGGGAGAGGGATGTGGGACTAGTGCAGTGTTCCCAGACAGTTCACCAAAAAGGGATGGGGAGCAAAGTATGGCAGAATTCAAAAGCAAAGCCAAAGCCTCTGTGACTCAAAGGTCCTGCTTTTAGAGGTGCCATGAATGTTTTTCTATGCTGTGTGGGAGCTGCAGTGTGGTTTGTGGACTGGCTCATAAATTTGAATAATAACTCTGGCATGCTGCAGAGCTCCTTGGGTTTTTGTCCCCACAAGAGCCTCATGCAAGGAAGGACAGATTCTGCGCTCAGTTATGGCCATGATTACCTATGGCTTCATTACATATGCAACAGATTCAGCTCCTTTTCCTACGAGAATGGGTTCCTATAAGTATAACTATAAGCCCACAAAGTTGTTGAATATTTTATGAAATTGTATTTTAGTTTGGAAGGGATCTGCTAGGAATGTATTGCTTTCTTCCTGCTGAACTCTCTGAACACTCTTAAAAAACTTGATAATGTTCCTGACAAACCTTTCAAGGCTAAGCAGTTTGTTTCAAAACAGGAAATAAATTACGCATCTGAAAGTTGTTCACACACTTGATCTACGCTGATCAAAACCCCCATCCCTCAAAACTGGACAGGTTTTCTTTGAGGCATTTTATACTGGGTTCAAGTTCTTCTAGTTAATTTAAGAAAAATGCTATAGGCCAACCATTTTTTATTATTTATGACTATTTTCAAAAACTCATTTCCCCTTTCCTATCCTTCAATGAGAACACTGGTGACATTCTATTTTATGGAGCTCATATTGACATTTCTGCTAACTCCATGTTCACACTGTGGGGTTTAAAACTGCTGCCCATCGCAACAGTGCTTGAACCCTCATTCTTCAGGGTCCTATCCAAAAAGCTGCTCCTTGCATCAATGCAAAGATTCTTTGTCTCTTTCTTTACCCATTAGAAAGAGATACCTTGCAAAATTTACAAATGTAGAATATTTAACATCAGAAGTTAAATAAATTCCCTAGATATTGGGATCCTTAATCCATGCGGCATGCCCTAATATCCATGTTTTGGTATCAAAGAGCTCATGTGAACCACAGTATTTTAGCAAGTGAAGGGGTGCACTTTAAGTGCTTGCAAATATAAAATATTCATTCTTGGTAGTGATAAGTACACAATTACAGACTATCCTGAGAATAATGAATCTGAAGAACTCCTATATTTCATATCTGTTCATCATGCAGGAGTAACTGTACGATTTGTCTAGACCAAACATGAATAAATCATTTGATTGTAAAGATAAATATAGACGTTTTTGGAAGCTATTTGTGATTAAAGCCTTACTGTGCTAAATACTGTAGAGACATGGAGTCAGTCTATGCCCCTGACCTGAAGACAAAAATAGAAGAAAAACTCTGAAAAAGGAAAGTTGAATAAGGCTTGATTAAGATTACTTAGAAGGTCAGCCACCACAGTAAGAGTGAAACTATTCTTCTAGCCCAATCTAGGCCAAACCTCTGTTCATCAAACCATGTTGCATTTTATTCCAAATCATTCTATGTACTTGCTGCGAGGACCATTTCATTTTCTGTAAGGTTGCTTCCTACTGTGCAGTACTTGTAAGAGTATTCGTTATTAATGGAAAAGGAAAAGAAAGTATATTTGCTGAAGTTGAAAAACAACTGAAAGTACACAAAATCTATTAGAACTCAAAGAAGACATCAATTTTTTTAAATGGACAAATAATATTCTGGTCCTGTCATTTAGGCTTGTGAATAAAATTAGAGTTTTTCAACAAAATAATTTTATTTTCCTAATTTTATTTGAAAAAATGAAATCATTCGAAGTCATAAATATCATTTGGAAAAATGGGGTTTGGCTTAAGAACAATTATAACAAAAAACCTTGTAGAGAGAAACAAGAAAAATGAAAGAAGAAAATTTTGACAATCACAATGGAGCTTCTTAAAAATATTATGTGACAATAACTTGGATGGTCTTTTAAAACAAATGTTTTTGTTCTCTGACCAACTCAGTATCTGAAACTTATTCTTTACTTAAACCCAAGAGCACTATAAGATTTCAGTCAAAGATATTAACTGGGATGTAATATAAATTCTCTTTGTACTGACTGACTACAGGAAGGCTCATTACACCTGGTAGAAAACACCCCAGACAAACAACTTGGAAGTACTCTCAAATTTTTATGCAACAGTGATAATATTTTTACTTTACCAGTCTCAAGTCCAAACATGAAATCTACACAGAACTTAGTCAAGAGAAGTTTCAAAGTTCTAAAAACATTCTTTTGGTTTTGTTTTTTTCTTTTTTCCACCCTCAAAACTGTTTCTAAATGTTTGTTTTTTTAATTTTTAGATTTATATTAAAAGAGAAAAAAATATTTATTTCATTAAATCCCCCAGAACTTCAAAGCAGTGAAGAGGATTTTACTCTTACTTTCCAGACTCATTCTCTAATGAAGTCCATTTCAAACCAGAAGTAAGATAATAAAAAATTTCTAAGTTTCTGAATAGATGGATTGCTAATAATTTCTTTGCCAAGCTTAATTATAGCAGGCTCCCATGCACAACACAGTTGGTCAGCCAGCACATCCCTCAATTTGTGTTCATCACAAAATACCCAAACTCTGAAGGGGGGTTTACAGCTGTGAACATGGGAAAGCCAGGGGAAGGTCTCTGGGAAGACTTTGCTGTGGCAGTGGTGGTAATTCAGACAAAGAACTCTGATAAATTCAATTTTGAATAATTCCATTAACATTAATAACTCTTTTGCCATGTTTTGTGACCATAGGTAATGAAATTCTTTGTATTGGAAGATCAATCTCTGTTGTATGGAGAATGAGACAGAATAGTTTGCCCAAAATCATCTTGGAGTCAAGGGGCAGAGTGGAGGAAATATGTTCTGAGACTTTCCAGGCTCTGCTGGCAGGCATTGCACAGCACTTGGCCATCTCTCCACTGCAAACCACACAGCTGAGTGCAGGAACAGAAATTTGGAGGCTTATGGACAGCTGAAGTGGACAGGCTGTACATTCTGTAAGGATGGGAGCCTTTTTCAATTCTAACAGGGAGAAAAGGAGCCTAAATCCTTATCCTGTTCTGTTCCTAGTCTCCAGTCTGAAAGCTTAAAATCTCTTTTCTAAGCTGTTACAGCTTGCTTGAGAATGAAATGTTGAGAGAGGGAAGCACAAATAATTTCCAAGGAAAAAAAAAACCCAAAATCCTGGTACATTGCTGGATTGCAAGATTAAAGAGGCAAGATTAAACTCACTTGCTGTGAAAAATAACAATCATAAAAATGAACATGGTAATGTAAAAATCCCAATAAGATACTCTACAGCTATGACAGAAGTTGTACCATGTTTGGGCTAAGACATGACTTTCCATCAGTCAGCTTCTGATTTGTCCACAATATAGAAAAGACCAAATCCTTCAAACCTCTTTCTTTTAGAATACTAATGAAGAAATAAGTACAGCAACATTTTTGTTTTTACCAAGACAAGGAAGGGAATAATTGAAAATCTATTTTAAAATATTTGAATATCTTCATGCAAAAGCAAATTAAATATACTAATTTAAGTAACATTTAATCTGTGTAGATTTAGAGAAAAAAAATCTTAATAGAGAGAAGAGTAGTTTTGGAGTAATATTCTTGTACTGCCTGAAAGTCTGCAATTCCAACCCTGGTAAATATTTTGTGCATCTGAATTATTCTCTAAATATGTGCAGATAAAACATTATTTAGACAGATAGATTTAATTTTGGAATTATTATACTAGTTACAAGCTAATTTTGTAAAGCAGAAAGTTATTCCTGGGGTCCATATTATCCTTTTTGGAATAGGTATTCCCAGACAATATTATATACACAAATAAAAAAGTTCTGTGCTGAATCAATCCAAGGTCATCACAGTTTGTCTGTTACAAACTTATCAAGCTTGATAAGAAAGCTACATTAATGAAAATGCATTATATTAAAAAAAGGCAGAACACTGCTAAGTTCTTGTGTTAGTGATGATAATTTTGCATTTGACATGGAGTTAAAAAGAATTTCTCTATTTGATGGTGTGTTAATATCTGTACTGACAAATCCTTCAGCACATACTATAGCTGCCATTGCCTGGAGGAAAACCTAAGGACATTCTAAAGAGCACTGTGGAGGGAGGTTGTAAAGAAGTACTCAGTTTGGAGTTGTTAGACTGAAACCGAGCAGGAAGGTTTGATGTATTGCCAGAAGGCTTTATCTTCTCAAAAAGTTTATAATCAAACACAAAGGAAAGTCTACTGCACATTTTGTTGTTCAGCAAACATGAAAAGTTGTTTTCCTTTCATTAATACATCTTTATACTCAGACTTATCCAAAACAACATATTCTGTAGATATTGTTACCACTCAAAGTCCAGGATTAATTCACTTCAATTAAAGTTTGATTCCTTTTAAAATTGGTTTTTAAACTATGTTTGGCAGAGACATTTGAATCAGATAGGAAAATACAAGTTAATACAACTTTTCCCACATTATAAAATCTCTGAAATATTTCACACAGGTTATGGACCAGGTGCCTTAGAACAATCTGATTTAGAAGGGTAATTATTGTCCCACTTTTCATGGGAACAATGGGGACTAAGGAATTAAAGTTCTACATATATATTTCAGAGAGCTGAACAGTAAATGGAATCCATACCCCATTAAGTCACCAATAACTTTCCACTGAAATATAGGATGACACTCATGAACCCACACACATAAGTGCTCCCCCTGCCCCACTGACATTGTTTGCGAATCAGGCCTTATAATATGGATGTCTACAACATGATAGCTTTGCCTTTAGACCTTGCTGCAAGTTTCTCTTAAAATTAATGGAGAGTCAGTTTTTTATTTTTTTCTCATAAAATTAATGAAGACTCAATCTTACTAGGTGGCAGCTTTAGGAATGGTTAATCACAGTTCCCAAATGCCAATCTTTCTCTACTGATGCTAAATAGAACCTGGACATGTAGCTCAGAAGACATACATTTACAAACCTCTGCCCACAATAAGCACTGAAGCATTTCCCAGCATTTTCCTGTGATTTTTTCATTAAAAACAATTGACAAGTACATGGCTATGAATATTAAGCAACCTTTTAAGGTGCTTATTCTCTGTTTTGAATGCACATAAATCAGTTAGGGCTACAGTTTTAAAGGCATTTAGACATTTAAAGGTAAGATGGAGATTATGCATTAGGTATGTTTTCTTACTTTTCAGCAATAAATAAGAAATGTTAATGATATTAATGATTTAGGAGGGAAATGTGACATAGGAGTATGAGAAAGAGTCAAGCTATAGGAATAAATTATTTGTGACATATATTAGCCCCAGCTGAGCTATGCTGAATAATATCACCTTAGCTAGGGGATAAAATTTTTCCTATGGCCTTACAAATTACTCACTAACCTGCTGTAAGTATGCACCTGGGTTTAATCTGCAGCCTTGCTCTTAAATGTCCACTGAATATTGTTGTATTATGCATAGATGAAAAACAATCCACCTCACATATACTCAGTGCTGGGTAGAAAACTGAAAGACCTGGAGTACAGCTGATATCCTGGCTACAGAAAAATCAGTATCAGAACCCCCATGGAGCTGAATATGGAGAGATTTTCTATTTCATCCTGAGTGTCATAGAGCAGCAGATGTGTTGGCCAATATATTGAAAGAGAATAATAAATTCTGTCAGTGGAAAAAAAGAGAAAGAGAGAAGGAAGGAAGGAAGGAAGGAAGGAAGGAAGGAAGGAAGGAAGGAAGGAAGGAAGGAAGGAAAAAGAAGAAAGAAAGAAAGAAAGAAAGAAAGAAAGAAAGAAAGAAAGAAAGAAAGAAAGAAAGAAAGAAAGAAAGAAAGAAAGAAAGAAAGAAAGAAAGAAAGAAAGAAAGAAAGAAAGAAAGAAAGAAAGAAAGAAAGAAAGAAAGAAAGAAAGAAAGAAAAAGATTATATATTTTTTTTCTCATTGGTTTGAGTGTTGTCAGGCTGAAAAAGCAGAAACCATTTAGCTAGTATTTAAAGAATAGGAAGAATGAATAAAAGATGCATTCTGGGAGACAAAACTAAAAAGACAAAATTCACAGAGGGGATCTAAGAACCTGTATGGGATAAATGGACAAACAGTAAGTCACTGACATAATTCAGTATTTTTGCACTGTTTTCCTGCCTCTTTACTGAAGTGCAGAGCACAGCCTGAGCAGAATCTCTTCTGCTCAGTGTTAGCAGAGCCTCATTTAAAGTATCATAATAGAAATTAGGTATAATGGTGTGAAGAAAAGGAGAGGTAACTTCAAGCTGAGTGTTAAGCCAAACTTTCAGCAGGTGAAATCTGTTCAAACATGCCATATGATAGTGCTGGAAAAGCACAAGGAATCATGGTCCTGGGAGAATTCCAGTATTGACAGACATATTACTATATGACTTTCCACTCTCAGTATTGATGATATTTCTTCAGTTTAGCTTTTTCTCCTTGCTGGTGTTGCAGTTTCTGTTTTTATGCTCTGTTAAATATGGCACCAGGAGGTGCCAGCTTCCTCAAGTAATGATGGGGCATGCATTTAAAAAGAGATAATCAATTATATGGTGGGGGGCACTGAAGGATTAATTCACAGAGATGACACAGGGCATGATTTTGCCCAAATGTGCTGTAGTTCTCCCATGTGGCTGTGTTCAAGTGTTGCCTGGGACCATACTTGCACTGCCATTCATCACCATGGCTATATCACAGCATTTATATTCTAGGTTCCCAGAGGAAGTCCAGTATCCTGTGTTAGGTTCTTTGTCTACCTGTACATTGCATATGGAAAAGAGAACATACCAGACTGATATCCTTTAGCAAGTTGCTGTGCTGCTCAAATAAATACTGGTTTGGTAGGCATTATTTTGCTAGATGGATAATTGCTTCTTGAAAATATGGGTTTTACTCCATTTGGGTTTACAGCCTAGTTCTTCTGGATGAAGTGGCCCTGTTCACAGAGCTCAAGAGGAGGTTTTTAAACATATTAGAATAGTAGTTAGAATGCCAACCTTAAATATTTATACTCTGGTTTTATAAATGAGCAATTGTAAGGAAGGACTGGAAGTCCTTTTACTTCCTTCTGCTTCTCTGCATGAATCCACAAAGTCTGCAAAGAAAAAAGGACGACATTTTTATTTACTCATGATCCAATTTCTGTCTGCATGACATGAGTTTTAAGGGACTGGTTCTATTCTGAATATTTCTGCAATACTTTAGCTCAGTGAAGATCTGTTTCAGTTAAAGCCTATAAGTGTAACTTTAATACAAAAAGAACAAAGTAATTTTCATATTTTCATAGTGTTCATTACCTTATATAAAGAGAAACCACATCTTGTGTTTGTTGTTTCATTATTTTGGGTTCCAGAAATAAAGAGTCAACCTATATTTTTTTTAATAAACACGTGACAGGACTATGTAAAAACATAGTTTATTTTGAATTTTCTTGCTATTGTCCTTGCCCTGAGTGACATTTCCTTAATGCCCTCAAATATTTGAAACACAAAATATCTTAGTGTTCCTTGTCTCAAAAGTGTTGTTAAATGTTTTGGTTTTTTTTTTTTTTGCATTAGCCTCAGAGCTTCTTAGTCTTCAAAAGTCCACATGGATTAATTGTAATGTATTTCATTTTCAGGGAATATATTATATTTTGAACAGTCATACTGTTTTTCTGACTAGAACTAGAGAATACTGAATGGATATCACCAGAGACTTAATGAACATCTTTCTTGTTGGAACAGACTTCTTCCTTCTTCCTTGGTTTTAGTCTCCTCCTTCCTGTCTGTGGCAGATGGCATTATGCTGATGAAGAAGAGACAAGTCTGGTTCTCAACAGCTCGTGCCAGCAGACCAGCAGTGCTTTTCCCTGCAAAATTCATCTTATGTAATGAATAGAAGGCAATTATTATTAAAAAAAAAAGGAAAAATAAAAAGAACTCAACGTTCATCTGTAAAACATACTCAGGAGAAACAAAACATAGGTACTGCTGAAATACTGATATGCCTGTGTCTTGTGAAACTCTTCATTGTGGTGAAACTCTTGTTGATTCTGTAGGGCCCTGAGTGGGATGTATAAAATACTGCAGCTGTGGTGCATGTGGGACAGTTATTCTGATCAGATAGTCTAGATTAAAGCTTTTAACTTGTCAATGAAATCATTAAATGCTGCAGGGAAGTAGATGCTTATCACAAATGATTAAGCGTGCTGTTGGGTCAAAAGCCTGGTTTTGCATTAAAAACAAAACAAACAAAAAAATCAAAAAAACAGCTTTACTTTGCTTTCATATTAAAAAACAAACTTCAAGCCAGTGAGACATTTGAGCTGGAGTCTGCTATTGGCCAGCATTATTATCTGGATGCTGCCAAATATTAAGTAGCATGACGTGGGAAACCCAACAGGATATATTTTTCATTTGAAGGTTAGGTGTTCTCATGTTTAGTTCTAATCAGCTGACTTTTAGGAATATGGTCTCTTGTTCTAAATTTTAAGATTAAATTAAAAAAAAAATCACCAAAAATTGCATTAGACACTGACTAATATTGACTTTCAAGACACAGGGTTTGTTCCTGTGTGCTGAGCTTTTTTTTTTTAAAAAAAAAAAGAAATTTAATCTCATAATTTTATGGACAAAGTGTTCAGTTTTTGGGACAGTCATTCAGTCTGCAGATAAAAACATTTAAAAAATAATAATATGCAATATAATATTGTCTTCCAGAAAATGAATTGCTAACTTCTTATGTTTAATATAGACCATGAATGGGTTTTTTGAAATAGCATTTTCAACCTGTGGTAATCAAAATACAGAAAGAAATGTTTTACACTGATACCAAAATGTTAGCTTATTTTATTAAAAATGATTCTCATGTTATTTAAAGCCCAATAACAAGGCTAGATTTCCAAGAGAAAAACATGGAGATCCTGATGATGGAACCACAGCCTGAATTTAGGATGAAAATAGATTTCCAAGTTGGGCTTGACACAATGCAATCTACTGATTAGCATTTATGTTCTATTGACTTGTGGAGGATAGAGTGTTGGGCCACCCAAATGCTGTCTGATAACAATCCACTATATATGATGACTTTCTAATCAATTTCTGACATGCTGCAGCTAAAGAAGCTTTTAATCTCTTCCACATGACAGGAGGCTGTGAGTTCAAGTAGATCCCAGGTATTGTAGCCATGGTATTTTGTCATGGCCATTGTATTTTGTAGTGGTTGTTGGCATTTGTGATGTGATTGTGGTATTTTCCCATGTAAAATGTAACCAATGTATTTGCTTTCTTAGCTGATTCTTTCTTTTATGAACACCTCCCCAAACCAAAAAGAACCCAAAAAAACAACAAACCAGTCAACAAACAAACAAAGCCAAAACTCCACAAACCCAAACAAGAAGAAAACCTAAACAAAAAGCCAAAAAGACAAACAACAAAACCCAAGATAATTCAAACAACAAAAAAATGTTCTCAGATTTTAAACCTCTCACATGGCTGGGATTTAAGTTTTACATTTCCCCAAAAGATTGATTATGCTCTTGCCACATTCACATGCCAGAAGTATACTGTATTGATTGGATGTCTACTGCTTTTAGCAGTTAATAAATCCCAAGTTAGTGTTTACTGGCTTATGAAAGAGAGAGAGACACAACAACATTGCATATATTAATTGTGCTTTTAAAATTAAATGTCGGTAGCATATCAGAAAGGTGGAACTATTTTCATTAATGCGCCAGGTTGACAGCAAGTTGTGTTAACAAAGTTCAGCAAAATGTCTTCGGTGTCCCTGGGATGTTCATAAAAATAAATTAGACTGTGAAGACAGCATGCCTAGGGGATTTCTAACACATCTAATTGTACCAGAATGCAAAGCAAGCCAACAGGTTTGCTGAGATGATTAACAGTTAACTGGGTTTGGAATATGAACAACTCTTTTGCATACTCATAATTTATTGTAATTTCTTTAGGTTGACTACAACCTGAGACCAATTCAGGGAAAAGAAAGCTTATTTATCTTAGTTTTCGTTTACATTGTGAATGAGATCACTTTTTTTAACTACATGGTTTCTGACCACTGACAGCAGCCCAAAGTAAAGGTGCTCACTGATGCTGAATAGATGAGAAAAGACTGGTTATTACATCTCAAAGAACTGCACTGCAGAGTATTTGACTCTGGGCCTTGATGTCAGTAGTCAAGATGGGAAAGGTAATTGCATTAATTAGCTTAACAGGAAAAATCTTCCAAAAAACTTCTGTCTCTTTCAGAATGAGATAAAATATTTTCAGGAAGGAAATATGTGGATCATTTGCTAAGTAGAAATCTTAGTTGAAGGCTAAAACTTTGAATTCTCAGTTAGCAGAGCTAGAGTCAGCAATTTAAAAGTTGGGTACCCAGGGAAAGGTGATCAGTGAGGCTCTTTTTAGAGACAAGACAGATGTCTTGGACCATTATTCATTCCCTTTCTGAAATAGGCATGTAAGGAAGGTGATCTGAATTACATCAATAGTTATGCTGTTCTCTTTGTCTTTAAGTACTGTAGCAAGAACGTAAGTGGCTTAAGGGGAACACTCAACTCCTCTTCAGTCAGATGACTTTTGTCCTCACATGGGTCATTGATGCATGAATTATTGTAGCATTTATTGCATCATATTGCAGGACACATTATTCCACAAAGGTGGATGAGGATTAAGTGACTTCCAGTGATCTGAGCAGGTTGACATCATTACTTTTGACAATATTCTGACTTGAGTATAATATCCACTATCCTTTATATCCTTTTCGTTCTGTTGTCTAGAAAGTAAGATAGAAGTAAAAAAAAAAAAAAAAACCACCAAAAAAACCCCAAACAACCAGCAAACCCCCCCAAATAAATAAGCAAACTAACAAAAAACCCAACACAACACAACCAAAAATCCCACAAAAAACAACAACAAACAAACAAAAAAACCCACTCAAAAAAACCCAAACCAAAAAACAACCAACAAACCAACCAACCAACCAACCAAAAAACTTCCCAACTCCCCCCTGCCAAAAAAAACAACAAACCAAAGAAGCCTGTAATCCTGTAATTGACCCAAGGATCAAATATCAAAATCATACAGTTAACACACACACACACACACACACAGAGAGAGAGAGCTAAAATGAGATCAGATTACCAGGAGTCAAGAGCATCTAGGAGCACAACAAACAGACCAGACTACAACAGACCCATGATGGAGAGTATCCTAAATATATATTGTTAGAACAGAAACTGTCATAGCTAATTTTTCTATATATTGCACAAGGGGATATTGGGTGATGCATTCAATATCATGAAACTTCTATTTTCTGTTTTCACCAGTACTCATAGCTTTGGATTCGTAGAGTACCTGACCTAAATAAGAGAGTAAATTGTTATTGTTAACAATGGAAATTTTGCTCTTCAGAGTGAGAGATGACCATGGAAGGAAAGAGGTACAAGCAGAAAAGGAAGAGAATACATAGATACAGTGTGCTTGGTAAATATGGAATTAAAGGAGGGGAGGGGGACCCAAACAGAAAAATCATCTGCATTAGAAAAAATTATGTAAGGCTAGACTTTTCATTGACCAAGGTTGTGTCTAGAATATATACAATTTCATAAGTCTTTATGTGGAAGACATTGTTGCAGCAAAACTCAGAAATTTTGCCAGCAGTGATGTTTATCTTTTGAACATAGTACTAAAATTGAAGAAAATTCTGCAAAAAGCCCCTATAAAACATTCAGAAGCTGCAGAAACAAAGTTACAGACCTGCTAAAATGCTCCGGCTACTACATTATCCATGAGAATGATGAGAGGTGGTTTGATCACACTATGTATGTTTTTCCTAAGACTGAAAATATCAGATATTAAAGAGTTTTTAATGTTGGAGTCAATGGTTTGAAACTGTACCTTCTTGGCCTTTAATTTAAACACATTTAAACCATGAAGATCAGGAAGGAAAAAACCCAGTAATGAGTGGAATTTTTAATTTATGAAGGAAAATTTTGTATTTGATGTGAACTTGGGTGCTGAGGAAGGAAATAAAAAATTTCTTTCCACTTTAATGAAAAACCCTTGCTTCAACAATATTATGTGGAATCAGACAAACAGCCACAGTGGGGCTGATATCAACTTCCTTACCTTCTAGCCCAAAAGGAATGAAAAAAATTCTTGTAGCAATTTTAAAAAGTTTGATGCATTATATATATGTATATATATATATATGAGTCATTAAATACCTTAATTTCCCTCCATTCAGCAAATTTGAAGATATTTTATCAGTGTAACGGCAGAATGCCAATTCATAACAACGCAAATAGGTGGAAAAAATTGCTTGCTGAAAGTACATCCTCTTCTCTTCAGCTAGCTAAAATTAGCTGCCCATCTCCAAAATACTGTAATAAGGTGGGATAAATCCTATCATAAAAAGAATTCAGTGGAAAATAATCCATGAGAAAGGGTATGCTCTGTGAAAAAAGCACTTACCATCATGCATTTGCTGTAATTATACTTAACTTTTCAAACTCTAATGAGCAGTGGTTCATATAAATGGCAGGTTAAAAACATGGATAATTTATTGTTTTTTCCTTTGGTGATTATTTTGATGTATGTGTTGTTTAAATGTTGATATATTATCTGCATTGAATTTGCATCTCTGGTCATTGGCCACTGTATTGCTGTTTCTCAACTGGAGACATTAATGCTTGGAGACATCCAGTAGAGTAGTATCTCTACTTTTCTGACATTTTTCTCCCTCCTCCCACTTTCTAGTTTCCAAAATTCCAGAAAGAGTTGTACAAGAGGCACGTGCCTAGAAACAAAATCTTCTGAGAGAAGATACCAAATGGGGCATAGCAGGAGTGTGAAGTGACAGAAGCATACAACTGCTTTGCTGGTTTTCCAAAGCTGGGAACAATGTCAAGATGTAAACCCAGGTAGGCTGCACAGGAATGGTTGCCTTTTGGGAGACATGGGACTCTAAACAGTTCACAGTTGGAGTGTTTAATACAAAAGGGAAACAATTTGGTTTATAATCTAGGAGACAATTTTACCTCTTTCTTGGGATAAACACATTCCTCCCAAGTGGGGCTGGAACTAAAAGAAATTCTCTGAGTCAACTACATCTGGCACATGCTCATGGGAGAAGTTGTGATGTTGGGCTGCTGGGAAATGCATAGGATCTAAGGAAGGGTGTGCTGAGAGAAGATGGATGAGAGGCAGATGAGATGAGACTATTATTGTAAAATCTTCTCTTGGGTATCATGAAAGATTCCTACAATTTTGGTTCTACGTATGAGCTTATTTTAGTGGAAAATGAAGGCTGGAATTCCTGTTAGTATCATGGAGTATAACTGAAAAGGTTTTTCTTTCATCACTTCCTGAGAGTCTAACTCTAAATAGTTAAGGAAAAAAAAATTATTGTTTCCCTATCTGAAATTTCCCTGTCTTATCTCTCTTTGCTACCCTTTGTAGCAGGATATAAGACTGTGTTTACATTAAGACTGTCTGTTTAACTCATGCATTGGAGACATCTGTGTGGTGGCTTTGAGCTACCTGCTTTCTACAGCTGTTAGGAAGAGAGCCATGGCAACACAGAGTGTGCTGTAGGCTTTAAAGTGTGCCCTTGAGATAGAAAGGAGGACAACATAATAAACCTTGACTACCTTCCAGATTGGAGTCAGAATGGATGTTAATTTGTCTCTTCGTGTATTTTCCTGCTGCTAGTCACTTGTAATTGCTGTTTACAGACCCAGGTTGGAATGAGGTCATCACTTTGCCCCCATGCTTTGGAATATTAAACAGGATTTCTTAAACTAGGGTTGTCAGGGGTGCTGTCACCAGCTATCTTCTACCATACAGCACACGTCCGTTCTCAGTCCTATATCTCAGGTCTTAGACTTATCTGCATAAGCTAGGTAATAAATACACCACAGAAAGGTTATTTGCGCATTTCTCATCCACCTTAAGAGTACCCCCACCATATTTTAAGAATGTCTTCAGTGAGTAGCTGGTGCTTTTTAAAATTTTCTTCAACATTCTCCTCCTTTTTCTGATCACTTTAGGCTTCTTGATTCCTTTTCTAGGGTAAAGTGGAGTTAAACTAAAATCTCTTATGTGATAAAGAAAGAAATAATTCTAGATGTTAAAATAGGTTGTCAGAAAATGTTGACAAGTGCAGATAGAGTGTGATTTATGGACCTTTAACTTTTTAAATTAAAATCTTATATCCTTAGGTAATATAGTACTGCTGGTGTGCATTGAATTCTCACACTGCATTCCAAATTATCTATAGTACATTAATTTACCATAGATCTGTTTCAGTTGTTTGAGTAAAATGGACAAGATAAATTGAATTAGTCTGAAGTATAAAGTCTGAAGTATAAGATTGGGAGGAAAGTGAAAGTCCATGAAGACTGTCAGATGTAAGAATTAACTGCTATCACTTGAAATATTACTTGTGGAAAAGAGACACTGGAAGACAGAAATTTGGATACTCTGCTAGCTGATACAGTGGATATCCTATTCAGGGACATATAGCTTACAGAGATTTGTAGCATAGTTTCCTTTCAGGACCTCTTAAGTTAGAAATAGAAATTTCAGAATGTAAAAAAAGTCATATAAATTTGGGTCAATAACCCATAGATCTTGATCCTGCCAGGCTCATGGCAGAATTCAGAGTTGTAGGCCAGAAACCTCAGGAAATTTAAATTTTATAACACTCTGCCCACTAAGAGTTTTCCTTTGTATCACTCTTAATTGTGAACTTCCTACTATCCTGAAGCATGACAAAACAAAAAAATCTTGATTATTCTAAATTTTAACTTTTTAAAATTCAAATGAATGATTTTTAAGTTCCAGTTTTAAATTTCATGTGCTTATGCAGTCTAGTCATAGATACTGCAGAATACTTGGAGAGGCTGTTTTTGATTTTTTTCTCTGCAATGTGGTCAATAGAGAGCACTTAAAGTACTGTGGAAAGCCTTTTTGCAAACTACTTTTAGTTTGGGCTATCAATAGTTTTGAAAAGGGATACTGAGGAAAAATAAAGGTCATTCAAAATTATTTTAGGTTCTGAAATATTTGCTGAAAATTTAAAATTTAAAAAGAAAATTACAAACCAGTGAAGACAGAAAACATCTCTCTTTTTATGGTTAAGTCCCGTAAAATTTTGGACTTGACCTACCATGATTTTTGAAGCTTTTCAGAGGAGAAAAGAAAACAAAACAGATAAAGTATTATTTTACAGATTGAGATGCATTTGGAGTCGTAAGTACTTTATATGGCTTGTTGGAAAGTTCCAAAGTCCCTACCAAGCTATAGCATTTAGATGGCCAAATAGTTACAGAAGAAAGTTGAAATTCTTCTACAGATTAGAAACTGGGGGAGCCGTAAAGTGAAATAAAGGTAAAAAAGGAAAAAAACCCAAACAAACCCAAAACAGGTCACAGCTGGATATCTGAGGATTTCAGCCAAGACTGCATTATTGATCATGCATTGTTAGAGAAAGCTAGTCCCTTAGGCTGTCTTTACAGGGGGTAATTATGAAGGCATTCCACGTCTTAGATGTATGAAAAGGCTGTTCAGAAATACTTACCTGTTAACTTCTACTGAAGGAAGTCAGAAAATTGGGTTCCTAACTTAGACCTCACCAGTACACCAGATTTGAGGGATGAGCTGAGGTTCAGGTTATTTATTAGAGCTAATCTTCCAGTTTAACTGGTTTGATCTTTCCCATTGCTTTCTTTCAGAACAGCTACACTCTAAGTTTCATCAGAAGTAGACTCCTATCATGTCACATAATTTTCTCTAAAGGCGGGTAGGAAAACCATGAAATAAACATGATTATCTCTGATATTTACATATTTTAGTGGGGAAAATAACAGAACACACTTAAAGAAGCCCAAAGAATATGGAAATATGTCTAACGTTTAATGCATGCAACAAATTTTGAAGCCAAACAGAAAGCATTTCATTGGGAACACATCTTTCCTAGTCAACCCAAAACATATTAGAGACCAGAGTGAAGAGAGATGATAAATACAAGAATTAATTTTGAAGTCAGTTTAGGAACTACTGATCTATATAAGATCCAGCAATGTTCTTCTGTGACATCTGAATCCCTAAACATGTGATTTCAGCTTCATTTCCCAGTGTGGTGCTTTGTTAGGTTAATGTTTGTCTCCTTGAGATGGAAGTCTGCAGGAGAAATACTGGTAGATGTGCTGCATAAATTTTTTATTTAAATTCAAATTTAGGAAAACAGATTCCTCTTCTGGAATCCTCAAATGTTTTTACTTTCTATTTTAACTTTCTAAGAATGTAGGTTTTCGGAACTCTCTAGAGGCCTAAAATTTAGGTATAAATCTAAATTAAATGAAATCTATATGCTAGCAATGATCTAACTATGCATATATTTCTGAAATTCTGGAAGATGAAGAACCTACCTGTGCTTCAGTAACCACATAAAGTGAGATATAAGAATTGTCTCTGGTTTGCATTTCTCAGGTTTTGTATCTATTTTATTTGTTTAAAGTGTAAGTAGTTAAAAGTATAATTGAAATTATAAATTCAGAAATCTTCAAACATTATAGTATTCTGATTCCTTTCATCCACCCCTTCTCACATGAATCAATCTACGTTTTGTATGCTAAAAGGAGAACCTTCACCTTGGGAATTGTGTTGGGATAAATCTCCTTCTGCAACAGGTGAGTTCTCTCTTTTGGAGAGTTGGTTATATAACCTAAATGTTTGTGCCATGGTGGCCTAGATTGTGAGGGTTGAAAAGAAGTTTGTGGAACGCTGATTTTCTGCAGTGTCCCTCCTCTCACAAAATCATGGTTTTTTTCAGCATGTAGGGAGGTAATCATTAGTGCAGAGCCCACCATCCCACACTTTTATCAGCACTATCAGCTTTTATCATCCATGGATGTTTAAATTTAGGATCTTTCCATTTTACATAACCTGAGTGGAACAAAAGGACCAGAACTTGAGAAAGAATTTGGCTGCTTGTCAGCTCAGGTACCTCAAGACTGTGTATATGTTCAGAATTTTAATATCTGTTATCAGCCAGGGTTAGACACATTTTTCCCTTCATCTAAATCTAAAAATGCTGAAAACATCTTGAAAAATGTTTTGCTATTTTACTTTTGGTTCAGAAATTATGCATTGCTTGGATTTGTGTACCGACAGATAATGAGGGAACATCACACAATATATGATAACAATAACACTGAAGTAATGTGAGAAAGTCATTTATCTTTCTGTTTCCACTCTGCCTGTGAGAATCTGAAAATCACTACCATTCCTATTTGAATAAATATTTTGGTGGAAAACATTCATTTGAATATAAAGGACTGAAGAGTTCAGCTATTTCCTGTATGCACAGCAGTTAGATGGGAAGGGAAAAAAGAGATGAAGTACTGCTACTTATCAGCAATATAAGCTGCATCTTTTGAATGTTTTGTCAGTATTAAAATACCTTATGTTTATTGATAATCTCTTTGCCAGACACATATTGTAAGTCTGTTGCTCAGAAAGGTGTCTCTTATTTTCTATGTCTCTCTCTCTCTTCCTCTCTTCTTCTAAATTGCTTAGCAGCTTGGAGGGATCTGTCAGAAATTTTATTAAAATTTCAATATTTGCATGTGCAGATAGAGCTAATTCATTTTAGAAGAATTATTTTCAAAACTTTTTTTTTTCTTTTTGTCCTTTCTAATGTTGATATAGGAATTAATAGTAATTGATTATGATCTCTGCCCAAATTACATTTAAAAATTTTAACTCCAGTAATGCATCTAACTCAGGCGCTTAAGGAACATGTTAAAAAAAAAAGATCTCAGGGTCTCTTGTGAGAGATCAGAAACAGAAAAAAAACGTCTGTTATGCCTTTTCATGCATCAGTTAACATGAAATTAACAGGGATCAAGATCCACTTCTATGGATGTGAAAATTCTATTGGAAAGAGGACAATAAGGTCTTTCTGTCTTACATCTGGGATTCAATGATCTAGAACATCTTTCCGAAGTAAACACCTGACTTTCTGAAAAAAATCTTCCTAATGGTGTCACAGAACTGGGGTGATTTGCTCTTCTTTCCTGCAGTGCTGACAAGGGGCTCCACTCAAGGTAAATGAAACATTTCACCGGACCTTAACCTCAATTCTGCTCATTTCCACATCCAGCAAAGAAGAGATGAAAAGAAAAAGGATGCCAAATTCCCTTCTCTTTCCAAGTCTGGTAAACTTTATTATTGCTTTTTTCCTTCTTTATATTTTAGCCCTCCCAAAATAATATTATTTTGGAATGTAAGAGGGAGCCCAAAACCCCAGTAATTGCACTGGTTTGAGGACTGAATGGAGCCAATGCAGGACTGTATGAAACTTACTGGTCCAAACTTTACAGGCTAGAACACTTGATTATTGTATATTTTATCCTTTCTCCAAAATTTGTGGGCCGAATGCATCACTTTTAGCTGACAATCTGCTCTGAGTTTCAATCTAATAAGAAGATATTTTTTCCTCAGTTCTCTGGTTCGAACCTGCCAAAGCTGTGACACTATCTTGTCTGATCTGACTTTGCAAGGATAGTGTCACTAATTTGCAATGGCAAAACAGACTACAAAACAAAAAGTGATGTTTACAAATTTATCAGAGATATCTCAGCTCTGATAATATGGTTTTGGCCTGCTAAATTTGAGTGTGCCCTTTGAAGCTTACATGGAATTTACTGTCTCAAAGTGAAAAAAATCCCCAAAAATGCAAAGAAAGACATGAGCAGTGGCACATTTCCTAATACTTTGCAGGAATTTCTCATCTGTTTTAGGCTAAGCTCCTTGCTGAACATGGTTTCTCTGATTTCTAAGGACACCTTGTATTGGCATTGAGAGACACAATTATTCTGCCTGTACTTGCCTAATTCATATATCACCTGACAACTGCAGATGCATAAACAAAATGGTATTCTTAGGTAAGCGGATTTGCAACCCAAGCTGCAGCCCAAATTAACTATAGATAGGCATATAAATAAATTCTAAAAAAACCCTTAATTTTCTGTTTCAGTGGAGAAGTAGATTTACTTTTCATTTATAAGTTCTAACTGTAGAGACAGCCATCCCCCTGTGTGAAGGACTTTCCTGCAGAGAGCAAAAAATATTTAAAAACAAACATCATTTTCTCACAAAAATACCCTGAAATCTTACAGTGTTCATGACTGTGTTCCTGTTCAGCTACCTTAAAATATGAAGCTTGACCTGGTGCTTTGAAACACTTCTCATAAACGAGACATGAAGGTGCTATACTGGGACTAAAAGCTAAATGAAGTGGTGGTGGTGGTCCATTAGTTAGCAGTTTCTTCACTATATCTACATTTGTGACTCAGAATGAAGTACTGTATTTTAGATGAAAAGTAAAACAGAGGTCCCTGACCATTTTGTTTCATTAAACATCCAATGACACTTTTAACCAAAGCAGAGGATGTAAAGTTCAATGTTCTTACAAAATTCCTATCTGGATAATTACATCCTGCTCTGCTAAACTTCCCTCTAGAGAAAATTTAATTAAAATGATTTGATGTCTCACTGGTGCAGAGTAGACAGGTGTCTGTAACACAAAAGCCACCAGCACAATTGACATAAATTGATGTTCTTCTGTGGCAGGGAGAGCAAGGATGGAGGCGTTACTTGCTCCTTACCAGAAATGGACATTCCATTTTACGCACTGGGCATATCCACATTATGCGGCTGATAACAAAGTGCAAATTTTTTTTTTAGATCTGCTCAGAACTTCTTTTAATGAGTAGGAACTTAATTCATAGCTCACAGCCCTTTTGGCAAACAACTAGATTCTTTACTAGGTTTTATTAATGTTATAAGGAGTGATTAAATAGATATACACAGGAGAGGATGGGGAAGGCACTTCTGCAATGCAGCTGGGAATCTGTGACACAGACATTGAGAAAGTCTTTTGCATTAATAATCAAAGAATCACAGAACCACTGGGGCTGGAGGGCACCTTGGGAGATCACAGAGTTCAACACTTCTTCCAGAGCAGGAGCAGCTAAAGCAGGTTGGTCAGGACAGTGTCCACTTATGTTTGACTATCCTAAATGATGGAGAGTCCACAACCTCTCTGGGCTACCTGCACCAGTGGTTGACTGCTCTTACAGTAAAAAACCCCTTGTTTTTCTTCTGTTTAAACAAGTCTCTGTGCTTTGACATGTATTTCTTAGTTCATGTCCTTCCACTGAGCACCACTGTACCTGTCTCCAGTTTCTTTTCTCTCCCATCAGGTATTTATACACATTGATAGTCATTCCCTGAACATTCTCTTCTTCAGGCTGAGAAGTTCCAGCTCTTTCAGCCTCCCCTTTCACATCAGATGCTCCAAGCCCTTAAGTTGTGGAGATTGGCTGGACTTGTTCCAGCACATCCATGTCTCCCTTGCACTGCCACACCCAGGTCTCAGCCCAGACCTCCAGATGGATGTCCTTAGGGCTCAGTAAAGACTGAAAAAAGAATTTACTTTCTTGTACTTCTTTCAACTGGACAAATGAACATCCTCTCTGTTCTAAATACCTCTGCACTCAGTGACAAAAGGCAAATAATGGTTTTTTTTGGAGGAAAAGTTTGATAAATTCAAGGACAAGATGGGCATATTCTCTGGACCTCATATGTCTTGCAAATATTTTGCTAGATCCTCTTCCATACAACTGTCATTCTTTACCAGTTCTTAGGAATAGCTTAGCCTTTTAAAGCTTTAATTAAACTGTCTCACCAATGGACAGTTAATGATTTAAAAGGAAACTATTCACCAATGTCATGTCCCTCCATTATACAGTACACATTTTAATGGTTTGTACTGAATCAGTTGCTTATCAAGACCTTGAATATCTCAACAATCATACTACATTTTCTCAAAATAACATAGCATGATACAATGTGGTTAAAGTAGAGTGACAGCAAGAGCTGTGGCTTGAATGTAAATGCTGCGTTATACCATGGCAAAAAAATGTTCCACAAATCTAATGAGTCAGACATAGCCTTGAGTCTGGATGATATTCAGCATAATGACACGACTCAAAAGTAATTGCCAAACAGTCCCTCATCACTCACAGAGCCTACTCAGTCATCTAGACCCTGTGCAAGCGAAGCTCCCTGTGACTTCCACAATGTAATGCCTTAGAAATGAACCCAAGATTATTCAGGAGGAAAAAAGAAGTGAAAGTCAAACAGAAAAACAATCACTTTAGAATGTATACAGCTTCCATCATCATAATATCTGTGCACTTCACAATCTTTTCCCAAAATGCTATTAAGCATTCATAAAGTAGCTATTTTATGAATGGGTATCTGATGCATCCAAGGTCATGCAAGAGATGTGCCATACAGCAATACAACAATCCACCCTGGGAGACAAACCTTATCCCAGGATGGAGGGAATTCCAGTAGTTGTCTAATAAATGCTGGAATCGGCTAATAGGTAATTTTATGCATCAAATTTTATCATTAAAATACATCCATTAAAGTCTGAATTAACATTGATATTCAGACTGATCTCCTTATTGTTATTGACAGTAAACTCCATCCTGAGATAAAAACTTTCCTAATAGGCAACTAAAATATGCCCTACTGCAGTGTTAGATCACTTGTGATTCTTTTGTTTTCCAGTTAATTATAATAATTGATTCTATTGATCCCATGTTTTTTCTGGAAATGTTTGTGCATGAATAACTCAACAATGAGTAGTCAGAACAACCCTTCTAACCCAAAGATTATCTGCAGGAGATGACCAAGGATTAAAAATGGATATATGAATTTAGTGAATAACAAGATGACTCAGTCACCTTCCACTGGCAAAGTACCTGAGCCTGGTCTACAGCTGGATGCTGTGAGTTAGCCCAAGCAGCAGCCAAGCACTACACAACTACCAGATCACTCCCTGCCTCCTGCAGTGGGACTGTGGAAAGCAAGACTAAACAGCCCCCCATAATAAAAGTAGCTTAAAAAGGATGAGGGAAGGGAAGGGAAGGGAAGGGAAGGGAAGGGAAGGGAAGGGAAGGGAAGGGAAGGGAAGGGAAGGGAAGGGAAGGGAAGGGAAGGGAAGGGAAGGGAAGGGAAGGGAAGGGAAGGGAAGGGAAGGGAAGGGAAGGGAAGGGAAGGAAGGGAAGGAGGGAAGGGAAGGGAAGGGAAGGGAAGGGAAGGGAAGGGAAGGGAAGGGAAGGGAAGGGAAGGGAAGGGAAGGGAAGAAAGTGATACAAAAGGCTTTCCCAAGCAGATTCCCATCCACTTTCTGAGCAATGTCTACCTTCCTGTTGAAACCTTATTCCGCAGGTTTTTATTGGTGAGCATGATTTTATAAGGCACGGGATATCCTTTTGGTCAGTTTGAGTCAACTCTCCTGGTTGTGTACCCCCTCCTCCTCCTCACCCCCCCCAGATTGTGGTGTGTCCCTAACACAGTTGCTGGTGGGGGGCAGATTTGGAATGAAAAGAAAGACTTGATGCTGTGCAAGTGCTGCTCCACCATAGCCCAGTGCATTGTAAAAACTTACTCACAAAATCAAAGCACAGCACCACGTAGAATAAAAAAAATGTCCATCACAACCAGGTCCAATACACTATTGGATCTCATCCAAGTCAATAAATTGGCCTAAGACTTAAACAAGGACGGGCACATCCATAAATCTACTGGAAACAGTCAGTCAGCTGACCTGTGTCAACTCTTGGTACTGTTTTTGGGTTCGTGGGGTATTTTTTTTGTTGTTGTTTTTGTTTTGGTTTTGGTTTAGGTTTTGGTTTTGTAATTTTTAATGGTGATACCTTTATTTGTCTATCTCTTTATTTCCTTTTAAATTAAGAGTTAATAATATTCATTATTTGGTATATTCCCTTTGTAACTTTAAATTATAGGGAGAGGAAGTTAAATTTTCTATTTTTTAACTATTTTTTTACAAAATATAATAATATTTCACTACAAATTGCTAGGATTTGATTTGTCCTCTTCCTGCTATAAATGTATCTATATTTTATCACTGGTCTTTATCTTAAATTCTAAGCTTTATGACTTTAGTCTGTTGGTGGAAAGGGACTTTATTACAGGATGGTCACATCCCTTACTTTGTAAACAAATTGACTTTCTTTCTTGTTTCTGTTTTGTTTGGCTGAGTAATTGTCTGTTACTTTCTTGCAACAGTTCTCCTCATTGCAAAGCCTTGTTGCACTTTTTAAAATAAAATTGGTGGCCTGACCTTTTTGTCTATGACCACATCCTTATTTCCTTTTAAATTGAGAGTCAACCCTTACATAGGAAAGAGTAATCAAGGAACAGAGTTTTATTTATTAGCATTGATTCTACAAATCACCTGGTGCAGCAAACAAACTGTATGGGCAATACAATAATTTAACAATTCTCTTGAATCTCTGTGTCTGTCTTCTGACCCTTGCCAGTGGTACAAGGAAAACAGACAAAACAATGAGCAGCAATCACTTTTCTTCACCCTTTTGATCCTTTATGGCTCACCACACAGCAATGTAATTTACCACAAGCAGGGAAATCCTCAGGGCACACCTTAGAGCATGGGATCTGGCCTTAGGCCTTTACAGGGTATTTAAAGGATAATTTTTTAGGGAGAAAAATTCCTTCAGTATTATCCTGTTTCCCCCTTCTTCTCTGCCTCCTGATATTAAAGCCATGGGTTGGCACCAAACCCACAACAATTAGCCTCAATTTGTAGACTGTGGGGCAAATGGTAAAAGGTATTGTAAATCTGGTCTTAGGACCAAGGCAGTTTAAGATTGCTTCAAATCCTCATCTTCTTCTTCCCAGGACATTGACCTATTGCTTTGTGTGCTAGGCCAGCTTCCCCACAATTAGAAGCTGGTCTCTTTAAATGTCTCCTTGCTCATTGGAGAAAGATTAAACTCCTTCAGAGATGCTCAAAAAATAAAAAGGCTCTAATGAGGTGTGTCTTGGAAGAACCAGAAGGACATAAATAAGTACATAAAATACAGAGCAAAATAAAAATATTTCTAAAGCATGATACTAAGACTACAAAAATATTTCTTTATCAGTTTGATATAAAAAAAAATCTATTCCAATTAAGTGTGAAACAGTACTGTCAGAAAAACTGAACCAAGCACTATTACTAGAAATGAAAAATGATTTCCAGTTCCTACAGTTCTGTATATCACTGGAGAGATGCTGGGACCATGCAAGTGAACTAACTGATATTTGTGGTAGGAATGGAAAGAAGCCTGGGGAGCTTCAGAAAAGCTTTATTCTTAAATGGTAACACTGAAAAGCTGCATTATGGTGGGATGGTTTTTTTCCTTAAATGAGTATGACAATATTTTGGACATCCGTTTGCTGTCCTCATTTTGTCTACAAGTTGGATATGAGTTCTTAGTGGCAAGACATATTCAGGATATTTGATTTCACACTGGATCCTGTCAGGCTGGATTGACTAAAACCAGGCATTTCATCACTCCCTTTGGAAAGCAGCAGATTAAGAGAAATCTTTTAGAGGCTTCCTGTGCAAAAGAGATACTCTACATAAAGTGGTAAGAATACTAGGAAGAGTGTTTTAATACCTGGCACTGCCAGCGAAGAGCATAACTATAACTGAATAGAGGAGTAGGAAACACAGCCTAAATCTGAATCAGTGCTAAATATAAATCACTGAAGATGGGGAGAATAAAACTGGTGACAGATATGCTTTGGATAAGTGAAAGTGCCAATGCTATATAAAGACATGGACCTGCTAGAAAGAGCTAGAAAATGCATCAGAACTGGTGAACTTTTTTTAGCTGATGACCAGAGTTGGTAGAAAGCCCATTGATTCTGTAAAAGCAACATTATAAAGAGAAAATAATGAGTGCTATGTCTAGGTGCCCTTTACCTTGAAAACTGAAGATTGGAAAACAGATCAGAAAAAAATAGTATTGAAGAAAATGAATTTTTTTATAGCTTCTTCTGAATGTCAATAGTATAGACAGTACCTAGAGGTTCCACTAACACAACCAAAAAGGGTCTAAACATTTACATGGCCCTTTGGACAAGGTTTTACTTTTGCCACATCTGCAGTGATCACTAAAATTTTCAATAATCCACTTGAAAACAGCGCTTGTTTGATTTCTTCTTCATCTGTGCAATTTTGAGAAGGACAGGATTGGCAGAAAGATTTGAAGGGAGAGAAACTTTTCCCCATACTATTTATCCATCAGTGAAGAGGAACTATGACAATTGGTGAGGAGAAAAGTAAGCTCTGACATGACTTTTTAAAAAAAAATTATAACATCAAAAAATTCTTTACAATACTGTTTTCTCTTTCATATGAGAGATTTTTGAAATGAGAAGAGTTTGCTATGAAGAGTTGACTCGTCATAAAAGAGAAGAAAACAATTTTAAAATCAAGAGTCTGAAGTCTAGAAAAATATTAATGACAACAATAATATGGAAAAGATGAGTAAGAGAAAAGTTCAAAAGAGCTGCATTTGGGAGGGAAGATCTTGTATTTATCTATTCTGGAGTTGGACGGCATCTGTGGAAAAAAATGCAAAGATGGAGCCAAGCTTGTCACATTGCAGCATGATATGAGGATGGGAGAGAACAAACATAACTCTAAGAAGCCCAAATTTGATATAAGAACTTTTTTATATTATCTGCCTTTTTTACCTCTTTTAATCACTGTCCTGTAGTGGGGCAGGTTGCCCAGAGAGGCTGTGCAGAGTTTGCCCTTGTGGGTTTTCAATACAAAACCCAAACCAATTTGTTCTGAGCTAAGAGTTGCTGTCCAGAATGCCTCTTCCAAGCCTAATTGTCCTGTGAATCCTTGATTTTGTTACTGCAGTATACCTTAATGCAGAAGAATGAATGCTGGCTTTTATATTTCTACTTCCTTTATTGAGACAAATAAAGGAGTAGTATTGGAGTAGTATTAAGTATTGGATTAATGTAAAATCGGTTCTGTATACATCCTAGCAAATATGTGCTCAGCTGAAGTACAGAAAGCAGGAAATTTTCTGAGAAGCTCTGTTAATCAAAGGCAATTCTGTGTAGGTTTCCTTTACAGGAGACAGTCCAAACTGAGGCCATGGAAGAAACTGCTCAGGTAGTTTAACTCTCCCTGACCTGCTTGAAACTAACAAAATATTGGATAGCAATGTTTTGATCCCACTGGACTTGCTGGTGTTAAATCAGGCAAATCCTCTGCCATGCTCTGCATGCCACGATAAACACAGTAAATGAGAGGAAAATGTAATGAGGGATTGTTTGGCAAAGCTTAGCAGAGATGTTACATCATCATTACACTCGCTGTGTTCTAAAATCACAGTTCTCTCTCTCCAAGAGCTGCACTATCTTCTGGATTAGATAAGGAAAATACAGACTATTTTGAAACAGTCTTCAGGTTTGTGGCCTGGAAAATTCTTACTTCTCTTTCTGTAGTTAATGGAGGTAACTGGGGTAAGAGGCATTCTGTCGCATAGTTTTTCATTATGAAAATATTTGGTGTATGTTAACTGTGCTACCAAAAACAAGGACAGGGAAGGCAACAGAAAAGCACAAAGGGAAAGCTTAGCAGTAGAGGAAAATAAACAGTGAGTAAGGAAAAAGGAGAGAGGGGGGAAGGGAGGTCCCAAGGATATTGTGCGACACAAGGAAATAGGGACAATGAGCTAAAAGGAGAGAGAAGATGCCCAGTGAACAACAGGGTTAAATGGCCCCAAATAAATAATATATTACAGAATCCCAAACAGATTCACAGACCTTCCACTGTCACACCTGTGCAGAAAGTGAGTGTGGCAGCAGATATTTCTGTATTTCTGCTAGATGTAATTACTGCTGTAAGCCTGCAGCAGTGTTATACAAAAGAGAAAAGTTAAAATTGCTCAGGCTAGCATTTTAGGCAACTTTCTTTGAGACACATTTCTAAGCAATGCCACAAACCTGAGGGCAAGCTAAGTAATACCAGACCAAAGTTTGCTTGTGATTCACTGCTGACTTAAGTCTGGTAAAGTAGCATGCCAAAGGCAGTCTAAAATATGGCCAGCCACAAACATGGGTTAAGTTAATGTAGTTCAGCTAAAATGTAGTGTGTGAAATAAGAGCCAGTCTAGCCAGTGTATGAAAATATAAACTTTTATGACTTCACGTTACTGAACCTGACTATAACTGAAGTGAGGAACCTCCGATACATTTTTAAAGCCCTGAGAAATGTGACATAAGGGTGATGCTTAGGCTTTAGCTGTATTCTTCCTGCCATCACTTTTAAAATGCAAATACTGTAACTTTTGGCTAGTACTATTTGACTGTGAAGAAAGTGGGAGAGGTATCCCTCCTCCTCCTGGGCATCATTTACATTCCCACGCTGAGCATGGCCAGCACAGTGGGAGTGCATCAGATCTCATAGAACAGGCAGATTCCTTGTTGGTTGTGCTGCAGAGTTCCACATACAGCACTGACCAACTTGTGTGAGGTGCAGCATGACCTCAGGAGTGCAAATACACCACTGGGATCTGCAAACTTGGCTGGAGCACACCACCATGGAGAGGTTTCAAGTAAGGACAGACTCCAAGTTAGCTTTGGGAAAGTGTCTCTCCTTCTGACACCCTCCTGACAAACCTTTGAGGAAGATGTCCATATGATCTCCACAAGCACAGAGTGGTGATTTTTGCTTTCCCAACAGGCTGCAAATCCTACTTCTAGGGCAGCAGGAAACCACTGCTGAAATTGCAAAGAAATTCCAACATTAAGAAACAAAGTGGGTAGAGGGCTGAAAAGTAGCTGGCGTTTATTCCTCCAGGGAGAGCAAAAGTGATCAGAGGCTTTAAATCCACAATTATTAATGGAGTGATTATGTAATGGTGCGGTGTGTTACAAAAGGCAGAGCTACAATTTCACGTAAAGATCGAACTTCAGAACCAAGGAGAAAGCAGCAGACTATGACAAAGGAAGGACTGAAATGAAAACCACTTGTTCCATGAACTCCAATTTTACAGTGCTCCAAAACTCACTGATCTGTACCAACTGGCATATCATCAAAACTGGGAATAACATAAAACTGCCCACCCTTGAAGCATGACATGAGGAAATTTTGCAATTATGGAATACTGAATATATTCCAACTAAACAAAGTGCCAGGCAGTTCATCTCCACCTACTTCCCATGCTCAGAATATAAATGGTAAAGGGAGCATCAGCAAAACCTGTGCTTGGATCCTTTGTTGCTGAAGGCTTTTTAAGCAACTGGAGATTAATCATCCTTTTAATCAGAAGAAGATTGAGAACTAAGGACTTATCATGAAACAACTTACTTGGGTAAATTACTCAAAGCACCTAATTAAATTGATGTACTCTCTTACCAGGATGTAAACTTTAAAATCTGAAACCCTGTAAACAGTACAAAGGTGCTTACCCATTATCCATGATTCATTTCTCTGTTGGTGGAATGGATAACAATAACTTTCTGAGAGCACCATAAAAATTAATTTAAAGAGTGTAGTAGCCACATAAAGACCCTTTTCCTTCTCTCTTTACATCATAAATTGCCAGATAAGGCACAGGGATTTTTATTAGATATGAAATGGTAAACTAACAGCAATATTTACAGCTTTGTACATCATCTAAAAGACATGCCTTGAGGTGTTTGAAGCTTTGTTATACAGTTATTGTGGCTGAAAAAATAATTGCATCTGCTCCAAAGTTTGCTCAGTTCTATAAAAGAATTAGAAGGTGATTAAGAACAAGATCTGAGTTCAAGTCATGTTACTTTATTCTATTCCCTGAGTTATCTTTTTAGAAAGTCTAATCATGATGGTTTTCTTTGCTGCTAATGGATAGCAACTGGTTCCAGATAAATCTTGTTCACTACAGAACAGAATTCAGAATCCTCAATCACGACTTTCAGTGAGCAAGTAAATTTGGGATAGACGTCTTGAATATGAAATCTTAGGTCAGATTGTGAAATTAATACTTTTTTCCATCTTTCTTTGAGAAGGGATCAAACATCTGTTCCTGAAACAGATGTCTGATCAGAACATAATCAATATTAGCTTCCTTTGAACAGGACCATAAATATACTAAAATATGTAATAAGCAGCCTTGTCTGGTGGAAGGTGTCTGTGCCTATGGCACAGGGGGACTGGAATTACATTATCTTTAGGGTCCCTTCCCACTTTAGGGTCCCTTCCCACTCAAAACATTCTGTGATTTTATAAGCATTTTGTAGCAGTGTGATGTCACAGACAGTCAGATACAACATGTAAACATTTTGCATAACCGTTTAAGTAGAAATAGCCAAGGCAAGTGAAGATGAATGCAGCTTCTGACAGGAATCATTCAAACAATGATAATTTGCTAGACAAAGAAGAAGGAAAGCTCAAATAATAGCAAGCTGATAATCCTACTGAATACAGGGAAGATGACTGGCAATACCAAAAACCAAGATAAGCAGTCAGGAGCAGATAAGACAGATGAGACTGCTTCTTTTGGGAGGGGGCCAATAGCAGCCATGTCACAGGGTAAAAGAAGATAAATCTGACTCAATCCTGCCTTCTCTAAGCAAGTGGCTCTGGAGTCTGATCTCAGCTGCCACACCCGTCGGTGGCTGTAGCCATGGTGTACAGCTGTGGTGGGGTGCACTCATCTCTGATTTAGGATATGGGTACCAAAGGCTAATAGCTCTGTGTGGTGTTAGTGATTAACAGTGTGTAAGGACTAACCATTAGCATCTGTGCTCTTAAGGAATAAATTAATTCAGCAAAGGTTTGATTTACACTGGATTGATATATCAGTCTTCCAAGTGCTCCCAACTTAGCCACCTCTAATTCCCTAATGGATATATACTTATATACATTCATTGCCACACTTGTTTTGCCAGAATTCCCCTATGTTATCTCTACCTCTAGCGAATAGCAGGGAATGTCCCAAGGGGAAATCTTGCTGTACTTCCTGTATGCCAGCATATAATCCAAACAAAACTGTCAGAATATCTCACTCATACTGATAGTGTTATAGAAATAATAAATATCAACAGCTATTCATAGTTCTAATTTATACTTATCCAGCCAGACATAAACAGAAGAAAGACAACTGTGACCAGACAAGCAGAGCTGAGTTGTATGAATTTCAGAAAGTGAATAAAAAGTCTTGTGTTTATAACTAGCATGTTTGATTTTGTTTTTCACTTATTTGCTTTCATATTTGAAAGGAAAAAAAAGGAAAAAAAGAAACATAATGGACTAAATTCAACATCAACAAGAACAACACAAATAGGAATATCTACTCTAGCAATGAAAACTTACTGAAGTTCATTTTTTGGAAAAATATCCCATTGAGAAAAAGAAAAAAAAATTTCCTGGCTGTGATATATCCTGGGCTAATTATAGATCCCCTAACAGAAATCACACATAGTCAATAGCTTTTTACAACTGGATTGGAAAATGTACTGGACAAAATATTACAGGAAAAGTTTGTCTTGGGAGAATGCTTTAGTAGGTTTATTCCATTCCTATCTTGTAAAATACCTGTAGTGGTTTAGTCTAGCTAAAAACTAAGAACTACATTACTGCTTGCTTAATCCTCTCCCAGCCTTGGATGGGGAGGATGACTTGAAAAAACAAAGGAAAACCTTGTGGATTGAGAGAAGAGCAGCTTATTAGTTGAAATAAAGTATTATTATTATTATTATTATTATTATTATTAGTAGTAGTAGTAGTAGTAGTAGTAGTAGTATTAATTTTATTTTATTTCTTATATTTTAATATAATAATATTTTAATTAATTTCACATTTTATAGTTAATGACTATTTTAATATTTTATATAATAATAGTTTAATATTAATAATACTATAACATGAATAGATAATAATAATAATAATAATAATAATAATAATAATAATAATAATAATAATAATAATAATAATAATAATAATAATCTTTATCATTGTAAAGAAAAGAAGAGAGATAAAACCCAAGGGAAACAAACAAGTGATGCTCAGTACAATTTCTCCCCACACATTGACCAATGCCCAGCCCATCCCTGAGCAGTGATTGGCAGCTCCCAGCCATCTCCCCACAGTTTATGCACCAGGCATGAGGTTCCTTGGTATGGAATATCCCTTTGGCCAGTTTGGGACAGCTGTCCTGGCCATGCTCCCTCACAGGCTCCTGTGAACCTCCTCACTGGCAGAGCACGGGAAACTGAAAAGTCCTCGGCATTGGGTGAGCACTATTTAGCAAAATCTACATCAATGTGTTGTCAAACTTATTCTCGTACTAAATCCCAAAATACAGCACCATAACACCTACTGAGAAGAAAATTAACTATCCCAGCTGAAACCAGGACAACACTGGATTAACACAAAACTTGGTGACTTCATTCTTATATCTTTAATTTCTTATGGTCGATTTTTGAATTTTGATGATTTTATGAGTGTGATCTTTAGCTACAGAGACAGATTCTGTTTTTTTTATCATTACACAAACTTTTGTGTATTTTAAACCATGTTAAACTAACTTGAAACAGCTGAGAGGGTGCTATGCATCCTTTATGATTTGTTGCTCTCACCTGGGGAAGGGAGAAAGCAATATTTATGAGGGAGGAAGAAGACACATGGGCCTGTTGACAAATAAGTACTTTTCTGCACAGAGGCAAATTGCTATGATTGTAAATTAACTCATGGTCATTGTCTTGATAGCTTGTAAATACAACTTATTCCATTTCTGCTTTTATTTTTGTTTGTTTTAATATATAAAATGTGATAATATTGTAGAAAATGTAGAGCCTGAAAAAGCCAATGAAAGAGTCAAGAGATCTCCCAAAGTGTGTTTACTTTGGCATAGGAAAGACAAAATTAAGTGTAAAGATTTCTGACTCTAATCATAATACACCGGTACCTGTCCAGACCACTGACTTATTCGGTTCAGAAAATGGGATCTGCAGCAAATTCATATTGTTCTGTTTGTGACCTTGCACTCTGTTAGAGCCAATCGTCATTATGAAGCTGAAAATTCAAGCTCAAAGATTCAATTCATGTCCTGACTGCAGGATAGCTGGCAAAAGAAGATGTGAGTACAGAAGACCTGGAAAAAAGAGGAACAGATTGTTTTTCTGGAGCTTTTTCAGGGTAGCCCTTCAAGAAAAGCTGCATTAATTTCAATAGACGAAAAGCAAAGACTGACCTAATTTAATTTAGGGTTAGTTTAGATAGAATGGAGAAAGATGTAAGGTGCAGAAAATGTCCAATGGAACTATGGTGAAAACTGATCTGTTTTTCAAGTCTTACACTAATGGAAGAAAATAGTTTGGTTTACATCAGATGATATTAAGAGGGAAAACCTGCTAAACCAAACAAAATCTTTGCCAGGTTAGGAGGTAGTTGCACTCTTCTAAAAAAGGCACACACCTTTTTTTCTTTTTTTTTTCAATAAATGAACACCAAAAATCAAAACTGATCTCACCTATGATTGCAATCTTCCAGGATACAAGGAAAATGCAAGGACTGTGTTACTAAGAAGGAGACAAGATTCAGCTTTCAAAAAAAAAAAAAAACTTGTGAATTACCTGCAACAAATCCAATGTAATAAGATGCTTTGAATAACTTTTCCCATTTCTGAAAATATATCACAAAATTAAAACCTTTGAGCTTTAATGACAGACTCTCCTCTTGCTTGAAAAAAGAAACAACTAAAATACCTACGTATATGCACTAACAAAAGAAAGTGTTAAAGCAATAGGCCAGTTTATCACTTGTTATTTTTTCTACATAATGAATGTAGATTCCCTGCTCACCTAAAAAAACCCAGCCTGTTTATTGTTTTAATGATGAGCTGCTACCCAAAAGAAACAGAATGGCATTCTGTTGACACCATATGGTGGCTGGAAAATGGATTCCATAGTATTCTATTTGTTAGAATGTCTTCTGAGTTTCTGTATCCATAATTTATGTTGGGGACTTCTCTGATTGCCAAAATATTCAAACGGCTTTCTCTTCACAGGGTAGCCTGCGTGGGGGGAAGAAGGTTTTCAAAACAGCAGGACCCGAACAATCTCCTACTGCTCAGAGGAGAAATCATTTCCAAGCTTCTGTCCTTCTGGCTGCTTTCATTGTAATAATAATTTACATCCTGTGTGAGGACACTGTTTGCATTCAGAAGAAACCTAAAATAATAAATAAAAAGAAGGGAAAAAGAAACCCAACATTTTATGTTCTTGCATGCTAATACAAGAATTTGTGAATATTAAGCATCAATTTAAAGTTGCATTGACTCCTAGACTCTGACGTAAGTAGATAGCTTAGGCTTTCATATCTTAATGGAAAGAGATATGCAGAGGTTATTGAACAGTGCAGTTTCCAAATGATTGCCTCTGCAGCTGGCACAGAGAGATCCAGAGTGGTTATGGATGAGCTAAAATAATTAAGACATATTTCTCCTGGTGTCTGCTTGGTTATTACTCACTTTTTAAGAGGCCATAATTTAGGCAAAGATTTAAGTATGACTGTGAATTACAAACAGATATTTCATATGGTCTTAATATGGTGTATGAGGCCACTTGCATTATGCAGTAGGATATGTGTGCTGCAAGCAGCAGGGATCCTGGAATCACATTAAAAGACTGAGCCAGTCCCTCCTTTCTCACCTTTCTCTTCTCGTCGATCTATCACAGTTTAGTGCTTTCTGCTGTTTGACCTGCTCTGTTTCCCTCTTGCCTCTGGGATGTTGGCAGGAGCACACAGGATGATGAATGGACACCTGAATGTGGGGGGAACTAAAACCAGCTGCAGCAGGATTATTAATGCCTAGCAGAACAGGATTATAGGAGAAGGAGACCACCTGTTGTAGGGATCTTCTTAAGAATTAGATTAGACCTGTTTGACCCCAAGGTACCCTGGTCTCAGAAGATTATTTATCCTCAGGAGTAAAATGGAGTTATATGGAGGTTTTATTTCATTCCTCAGACTTGGGAAGCATTCCTTCATTCTTGACCCTCTGGCTATCCTGGGCATACAGCTGAGGTACTCCAGTTGAGGTCTGAAAAAGTAATTTAGCCAGCAGCAAACTTGGATACCATGAAATTGAAGTTTTTATAAAGAAATAGGATGGAAGCTGGATATTCTTCCAGAGCATCTGGCAAAATGCTGCTGACAGCTTTGCTTATTCTGAAGGAGTGCTGGTTTAAAAAATGTCTTCACTGTAATGGAGATTTACTGATGTGAATACATATTTCTTGTATTAGTCTGTATAATGACAGTGTCTTAGAAGTTCAGTCAATATTTAAATCTGATATATTCTCTTCCAAATCAAAAGGAAGAACATATTCTCCTATAGGAAATGAAAGTAGAAAACCTGTGACCAAATTCAATTAAATTTTTAGAGAAGTATTATATGTGGAGGAAAGCTTGAAATACTAAAAGTAACAGTGTTTAATCTGGGGAGAAAAAAAGGGAAATTTCATTCAAGAATTGCTTCTACATATGTATTAGAAAAAGTTTCTGGAAAAAATAAAGGATGGGTCAAAAGTTTTAGCAACAGCAATAAGAGACCTAAATTGTAAATTCCTTTGCAACTGATTTAAGACAGCTCTCTAGAAAGAGTTATCCTGGCCTACAGAGCAATTATCCAGATAACCTGAATGTAGGATATCAGATAAATTTTCCTCACGTGAGCAGCTCAGTTCATTATTTATGCTAGGGAAAAGATTGAGTCCCCAGTTTTCACCTGGACTAGTGACCTTACTAAATGAATTTCCTTTATTTAAGGTTCTGTTTACCTTTCAGGCATATTGTCTTTTATATCATAATTACTAATCTGTATGTCTGTTTTTGTATATAACTGCAGTTGAGCTCAAGCCAAGTTGACTCTCAATTTGAAGACAGAATCATTACTGGAGAGCAAGGTGAGAAGACAGTCTGAAACTGTTTTTTTCCCAAGGTGATACTTGTAAAAATCTACCACACAAACCTCCAGAAGCATTAAGATTCAGCTTCAGAATAATTTTGCTGTTCACAGTGTTGGTGTTTAGATGTAATCTCTTTGTCTAAGGCTCCAGTGTAGTTATTGGTGTTCTCAGGTGGTTTCTGTTACCTAATATGGATCTCTGCTGCTGGTTGGGCTGTGAGCATTTGAGATTTCTATACAGGACTTACAGAAGCTAGGAGAGCTCTTTATTCTTCTGACACAACACTTGGAGGCCAGAGAAAATGTGAGCACAGGATCCCATTCCAGGAAAATAATGTCAATGGAGGATAAAGAGTTGGTTATCACCGCTTTAGAGCAGAGACACAAATTTTACCAGCTAACAGCTCTCTAGGATCCATGGACTGCACTGAGGAGCTCTCTCAATGGGAGCTGGGACATGTGACATGTGGGGGAAACTTAGGTCTTGTTCAGCTGCCTGAAAATAGTTTACTGTCATTTGAGATCCAGAAAGGTTCCTAGAGTGTGGAAGTACTGCTGGCTGTGTATAATGTCTGAAATAGCACCAGGTACCTCTGTTTACAAAATCTGTTTGAGTTCACGTAGTATAATATAAGAGTTTACATGTAAACACTTGCTGTTTGGATTTTGAAGCTGAATCCTCCATGACAGCAGATGTCAGTACAGAAGTTCTAGGAGTACACTTTTTTTCCTCCATTGGTGTGCACATTTTTTGTCTTTTCCAGTCATCAGGACTGTACCTGCTTACAGATATTTGCCCTGTCAACAAAATTTCAACAGAGCACATTTTGGTTCAGGTAATTGCAGCTGTGTTTTACTCTCAACCCATAGATAGATTAATTGCTGGAGAGAAGATTCAAGGCAAACAAAAAGAAGTGATAAGTTTTATCACTAAGTTATGTTTGTGTCTCCTCAATCGAACTTACAGAACTTTTCTCATATACAATATTGATGCTTTTGTTCCCTAGAAAAGCTGCAATAATTTGTTATGAAGGTGTCACAGCACTTCTAATTTTGTTTCTTCATTTTCTGTTCTCCTCTTTAATTCCTTTTGCATGCTGCACTGAGAATAGATGATGAGATGAGCTGTAACTCCTTGCAAAACTTTCTTCTTGTATGCAGAGCTGTTTCTTTTTTTTTTTCAGAGCAGGACTATGAGCTCAAGCTCTAGGTTTCTTCCTCCTTTCTCTTTCTTAGCTTTCAAGGTCATGTGTTTGAGTATTTCAGTTGCAAGTATCAGAAGTGCTACTTGATTGAGACAGAATTTTCCTTCCTTCTTGTCTCTTCCAAAAACACACTGTGATTTCAGGTATTAACGGATTAAGAAATGTAAGTGTTCTTGATTAGGGATTATAGAGATGACAATGGCAATACCCATGCAGCCTAACAATACATTCTGATCTTGGTATATTGATAAGAGAAGACTTGTAGGACTGAATTTACAAGCTGCATATGAGAATGCTAGTATTCTAATTTGGATTCAGTTTAAGACTGGAATGATGCAGGGAGGAGATGTCTATTCCTAAATACTGGGTTTCCTACCAAGCTGAGAACACAGAAAGGGACCAAGAAAATATTGATATAGTCCTCCTTAAAAAATTGATTCATGCTTGTAAGGGGCTTTGAAAGTGAAATGTTGTGATCAGATGAACTGATATTGGTGTGGGGAAAAGACCTGTCTCTCTGGCTATAAAGCCTTCTGTTAATTTGGCTCAGGAAATTTCATAGGACCCACCTTCTTAGGTCTGCGGGTAGGTTAAACACCAGGCCCTGATTTTCTTATCCTTTTTTCATCCATATCTGTTAGCTTGGTTGAGGTAATCACTGCCTCTCCCGTGCACCTCCACAAAAAAGCGTGGAGCAAGTCAAGGTGAGAGATGCGCATACAGACTTTGCCTCTAAATGTTATAATTTCAATAATACCTAGACCTGAATAGTTCCTGACCTGAGATACTATACAAGAAACTCCAACCCATGATATCTGTATTATTTTTTCTATCATGAAAACTTTATATCAGCCTACAAAACTTGACTTGATTATGTCTGTAGGCTATTATATCCACAACAGCACTGTGTTAGAAAATGGGAAATGCCCAGTGAAGGTTACATTTTACTCTTGGTAGAATACGACAACAAACAGGTTTTTCAGGTCAAATAGCACTGCTTAAAAGAAAAATCACTGAGAGGATTATGTGGGTATTCAACAACTAGATTCTGAGCAAAACTAAAGAGGATGTCTATTGTCAGGAGGGTCAGTGATAAAGCTGCAATATAATTAAAATTCTGGGATTTTTAAGTTTTTTTTTTTCAAAGGACTTGATTCTGCATTTCACTACATGATTTTAATGCCAAGGTACTTGTCTTTAATCCAGTGGAGATCCACTGATGTTATGAAGACTTATTTCCAATATTATTAATTTCTTTTATCTCTTCCTTTTTTGTTATCTGGGAAGATTAGGAAACAAAATTATAATTAATTTATAATGACGTTGATCCAGTACACAAAGATATGCTTTCAATATAGTTTGTAATGTATTTTGAAAATAATCAGTTTATTAACCATTATTAAGAACTCTAATTTTTATGCAAAAAGACCATTACTTGTGAAATCCTGCCCCCTGACAGCAAAATTGTCATTTGCTTGAGCAGAGGCAAAATCTGCTGTCACTATCTTAACTTCAAAATAGTTATTTTTCACTATTCAAAGAGAGGGAAAGTCTTGAGCCATAAAAGACCTTCAATAAACCATTTACCAATAGGGAATACAAGTTAAGGCCACATTCTCCTTTTCAAGGAGGATAAGAAATCATGCATGCTTCAAGGACATCTGAAACTGACCTAAAACATTGTGTTTAGACTCCACTTCAGAGAAATGCTGGGAACAGGAGGACCCAGTGTTGTCTTCTCCAGTCTGGAGTGATGCTACAGACATTGCACCAAGGACAACAGTGATGAGTGGAGCTTTCATTGGTTTCTGCTTCTTTCAAACCAGTTTGAGTGCTGCAAATGCTGCATGCAGAGCAAGAGAACTTGTTTGTGAAACATTTCTAGACAAATGTTTCCATTTTAAGAAGTTCATTTGTTGGACGAATTTCAGATATATATCCAAGCTCTTAGGTGTGTACCCAAAGCACCAAACTCATCTGTCACTCTGGCAAAGCAATGATGGTTTTAAGTATAATCACTTATAATCAAGTATAAACACTCTCAGTGTTAGCAGCAGAATACTGTACTTACAGACTTGACAGTGTGCCTAGTATGTTGTGCTTTGTGAGAAAAGGTAACTATTATTACCTGTAATTACCCAGGGACCAGAAGAGTTCCAATGATTTGTCCATAGAAACATAACTTTTCATTAGTAATCACTAACTGATCTGTTAATGAATGAAACATATGAACTGGGCTCATCTGCTTTGAAAAGAGCAAGGATTACCTCTGTAATTTGACACTTGATTTTCTTCATTTTTGTAAGAGTTACCCTATTCTTTTTCAACACCAATATCACAGCCCTTCATTTTGTGAATGCAAAATCAATGTGTTCTGAAGACAACACGCCAAAAGACAGGCTCATAAAAATTTAGGACTTTTATTCAGGTGCTTAACTGCAAAGTCTACATACGCTAAATAATTACCAGTAATCAACAGAGAGATATATGTATGGAGGCAATATTTCTGATCTGAGGTCTACTGTAAAAAAGGAGGCAGGAACTGATGCAAAACCAAAGCTGAAATGCTTCATGTTGATCTTAGCAGCTTTCTGAATTTATGAGTGAAACAGGACTGGAAGAGGAGTGTCACTCCAAAAGATCTGGGCTTATTTGGTCTCAGACTAGAGGAAATAATTCTGTTTATGATCTTAACTGTTTTAGATCAGTAATTTATGTATGATCTGCAAAACTTCTATCTTCAATGTCTCAGCCAAACAGTTGCACTTTGAGGGGGGAGAGCAGGGAGGAGAAAGAAGGGTGTTGAATATAACCTTTGTTAATGATTTAGTTTATTGCCAATAATTTTGTGTTGATGTTGCCTTTTCCTTATCTAGTTTTCACACATTTCCTTCATTGATATTCCCGCATCATTCTCAGCTGTTCTCTTTTTATTTATTTTTTAAGAAGCTCTCCAAAGTCTGATTTTCTTAATCATGGTTGCTGTGTTTACTGAAACCAAGGGGGTTAAAAGCCTTACATTTTTTCATTTATTTGAATTCTTATTTCACTAATTTTTATGTTGTACATTTGCAGGTTGCTTCTTTAGAACCTTTTCACATTAAGATTAACATTCAGATTCTTTGTAGTATTGTCAAGTACTCCATGCCTGACACTAATTATCAATGCTGTGGGAATGAGTGGCAGCATCATATAAAGAAGTTAAGGACAGAATTCTCAACAGAAAATAATAGTCTTACATTTAATAAAAAGAACAAAAAAAGATAGAAGGTATGCAGATGAACATCCTTGGCTGGTTAAAATAAAACTCTTGAAGACAATAGCATCAAATGAGTTTACACTTGCTGAATATATGGTTTGAGGTGTCTGTATGCTGTATGCCAAGGATAGAGAGTGTTGGGATGCTAAAAGCAGAGTGATTCCCCCAGTGATACCAAAAGGTCTTGAAGAGGAGGCCCATCGTGTGAGACTGCAGCATCTTTCCAAATGGGACTCCCAGATTCTGTTGCTGGGGCACTGTTAATGCCCTTGTCTAGGGAAAAAAAAAAAAAAAAAAAAGTTTTAAACTGATCATTCAGGCCTTAATCACAAATACAAGTTCCATGTTTACTAAGATTAGAACTACAGCAATGCATGCCATGGTTTTATTTTGAAACTGAATGGATTTTCGTTTTCTGACTGATTTGTTTCAAGCCAAACTGTCAGAGCTATATAACACAGGTTGTCATCTGTGTTCCACTATCCCTTAAAGTCTGTTGGTCATGATGAATTTTTTTCTTCTTCATCATTCTGGTTTGAGAGAAGCATCAAGTATTCTAAAGAAAAAAAGAATTACTTCAAAGGATGCTAACTGCTACAAAGCATGAAAATACCATGTAACTCAGGAATCTAAATTCTCCTAAAAATAATTTGCAAATGTTAACCCTAATCATCAGACTGATGATGATAGCCTGATGATAGCTATCATATCCCAATGTTGTGATCAAGCTAATCAAAATATTTCTCCTGAAAAAAAATAAAAATAGCGACTGTACTTATTAAAGTAGGTTTATGAGTTGTCAGCTATTTTGACCATGTGATAATGAACAATAAAACTGGGGAATAAACCATAACCTATTAGATGGCCAAGTCTTCATGTTAATGAGTAGCTTTAGAAGACTACTTCTTAATGATGTATTTAAGCTCTAGAATAAACAGTTTTATTCCTTTTAATCACCATGCAATGCATGGCATTGATTGTCAGTATAAAGATATGTCAGGCCTCAGGCCATCCTTGTATATCTATTGCCATGAATTCTGCTGAAAACATCAGTCATGAAACATTAACTTCCTAAAACAAAAATCAGACTTCACAGGCATCACAGCAGATGTGTGAACAAAGGAAATCAACAGCTGGATTTGTTAAGGTAAACCCATATGAATACATACAGAGCAGTGACTCATTCTCTTTTTTCTTTTATTTTCTTATCACTCACCATCCTGTCCTCAAAATTTTATTCTTTCATTCTTCTTCTCCATGTTTCTTTTGGTTGTTAACCTTAGCAGTTCTACATGCTCCAAACTTTTTCAGGTAAAAGGAGAAAAACTATTTTTTACTGAAGGAAGTTCTATAATTTCTGACTACCATAAAATGAGAGGTGCTATAAATGAATCATACCCAAAGGAGGAGACAGAGAAACCCCCCCTTCTCTTTGCTCTAGCCTCCAGAGACACTGTTGGGTACACACAGTGAATTTCTCATACCTGAAAGGTCCTTCTTTCTCAGATTATGCACTGCAAGTTACAGGATTTCCCTTCAGATCCACAGGGAAAGTAAAATCACCATTCTTTTCTAGAGGCACTCCCGTGCTCAGACAGAAGAAAAGTTGTCCCCAGTTTTCCAGGTTTCAGACACTAGCACTTGTGTTGGTATGCAGTGTATGTATGTTTGTAGTCTGTCTAAACCTTGGCCTGGATTAAGCAGGTAAGGGGCAGATTGATGACTATTCTGCTACCATATTGATTTCAGCTGAAGTTTGTTGAGCTTGCTGCACTTCAGTATCTGTCAGAAGAGTGCCTTTCAGATAAACCTTCAGTTATCTCATTCCAGGAACAGTATGATAATAATAAATCTTAGACATTCTTCAGTTTGTGTATGTGTCAGCTTTATACCTAATGGCTTGGATGTTCACCTGAAGTTTACCAGTATTAAAATTGCTTTGGGAGTGTTGTGCTGCCTGAGGGTGTTAAGGGATTCCCAGAACAACTGTTATCAATGCTGGAAGGGAGACTATTCCTGCCAGTTTTGGTGACAAGCCTCTTATAAAAAAGACAAATATTTTATAGAAAAAAAGCAGATGTCATGGATATTTTGACATGTCTAATAAACATCCACTTGAATTCTATTCTAGCACTGAACAGAAATTCCTGTTTTGTTCAATGAACCTGGAAGAAAAGACACATGGACAGTATGGAAACAAGGGCTGATAGGAGCAATATTTGGACGCCTCGAGGGGAATACTTGTCTTATTTATTTGCAGGTCAAAATGTGTGCCTTTAGCCCAGAATTTGAAAGTATTGATGTCAATTTAGTGTAGATTTCATCTCTCTGTTTTGTAAGAGGGTCATATTTACAAACAAATAGGGAAAAAAAGTAAATTTAAGGTCAGTTCTGATGGACAAATGGAACAGATGACAATCAGAAGTAGCTGGAATGATTCAATGTCCCAAACCTATATAGCTTATAGTTTTCTATACTTTCATGTTTTCATTCCACTCACTTGACTTTTCTCACATTGCTATGAAGCATGTTTGAATTGAAAGACTCCAAAGGAAATACACCTGGAACAATTTTAAGGAGGTAATGATAACAATGTGGTCTGAATTTGGGGTTTTTCTTCTTTCATTTTATATATGCAGTAGGATTACCAAAGTGAAATCAGATATGCAGCAGTTTAGAGAATTATACATTCAAGAACAGAAGCATCTTCAAAGTAGCATCTCTCTTTAGACTTCTGCAGTTGCATCACAAAAAAAATAACAGCATCTTCTCACTCCATTTGCTGGCACTACATTTCTGTTTTATAGCCTTTCCAATGGTAGATGTGTGTCCAGTCAGTGTGTCTCATGTTATTGGAATATTATAGTCACTATGTATTTTAAATCTTTTCAGTAGAATTGGATCAAGAAACAACACAACTGAGGCTATAAAGCTTTTGCAGGAACGTACTGTAATGTATTAATGCTTGTCCTAAAGAGACACAACCTGACCATTGATATTTAGCCAGTGTGTGGAGCAAACCCAGGAGGTTTCAGGGGATGGAGAGGGCAGCATAACAAACTTGTACATGGTAGGTTGCTAAATTTAACTATGCCACAAAAAAGATAAGGACAATTGACTTTTAAAGAGACTACGATATCTTTGTAAAGGAGGATCAGGACAAAGAACATTTAATTTGAACACAAATAAATATGGGAACTGCTGTGGTATCCTCACGAGTGCTGGGGAAGTTGACCAATGTAATTGTGAGGGCACTCTTGCTGATTTTCAGAAGATCATACAACCAGGAGAGATCCACAGGGATCAGGAGAAAGCAAATATCACTCCTGCCTTTGTGAATGTCAAGATGGAGGGTCCAGAAAACTACAGGCTGGTCATCATCACACCTGAGAAGCTGGTGAAGCAGTTAATTCTGAAAACAATTTTCAAACTCATGAGGGTCAGAGTGTTGGGAGCAATCAGACTGGATTTATAAAAGGAAAATTATGTTTGATCCACCTGATAGCTTTCTAAAATGAAATTGCTAGCTCAGTGGATGAGGAGAGTTCAGTGGTTTTGTTTATTTTGATCTTACTTTGAATACCATCTCCCATGATGTTCTCATCTGTGAGCTCATGGTTAGTAAATGGACAGTGAGATAGACTGAAAATTGACTGAACTTCCAGGCCTGAAGGGCTGTGGTCAGCAGTACACGATCCCACTGGAGGATGGTCACTCTTGGTCTTCTTAGGGGTTGATAATGTGGCCAGGGCTGTGTAAAGTTTTCGTTAATGCCCTGGATGGAGGCACACAGTGCAATCCCAGCAAGTCTGCAGATTATGCAAATATGAGAGGCATGGCTGGTAGGGCAGGGGGGTGTGCTGCTGTTCACAGAGATCTCCACAGGCAGGAGAAATGCATCAATATTCCTCATGAGAATGAAGGGAAATACCAAGTCCTGCAGCTAGGGAGGAAAGACTCACCACACCCATAAAGTCTGGGACTAGACTGGAAATCAGCTGTGCAGAGAAGGAGCTGGGGTGTCCTGCTGGAACCACAAGATGAACATGTGTCAGAAATGTGTCTCAGTCTTAGGGAAGACCAGAATCCTCCAGGGCTGCAGAGAGGAGAGCTCTGCCAGCAGAACAAGGAGGAGGATCCTTCCCCCCACTGAGCCCTGGCAAGAGCTATCTGAAGTCACAGGGGCAGTTCAGGGCACCACAATACAAAAGAAATAGGCACACTGGAGTGAGTCTACCAGAGGGCCAGGAAGATGATTAAGATAGTAGAGCATCTGATCTGCAAGGACAGGATGAAAAATCTGTGGCTATTCAGTCTGGAGAAAAAAAGGCTCAGGGGAGTTCTCAGCAATGCATAAATCTGATCTGGGGGTACGAAAAACACAACCAGTCTCAGAGGTGCCCAATTAAATAACCAGAGGCAATGGGCACAAATTTAAATGCAATGTGAATTAAATAAAACACTTTCTTTCTTGGGAGGTCAATACTGGAACTGGTTGCCCAGAAAGGTTGAATCTCCACCTCTGGTAATGTTCAAAACCTGACTGGACATTTGTCCTGGTTTAGGGCAAATTTGTTAAAGAATCTGCAAAGGAGGGCCCCTCCAGAAAGCAAAACCCACACAGCCCCTCCCCCCAACCGGTTCGGGAAAAAATTCCTCGGAGAGAGGTGGAAAGAACCTGTTTATTTGACTGGCCCAGCACCCCCCAGCACACAAAATGAACAATACCCAATGACACTGCTCTGAGAAAGATGGCAAAATCAGAAAGTCTCTTTCGGGGGGTGGTTCTGTTCTCAGTCCCTCCGGCACTGGGGCAGCTGCTGCAGCTGAACCTTCGGTGTTCCCGGGTCCCGGGTTCCAGTCCGGAGCAGGTTCGAGATGGTCACAGAAACAGGAGAGGAGAAACAGTCCAGGAAGCAATGTGGACTGTTTAGCTAGAACTAGCTAATAAGCAGAGGCAGAAAGCAGAGCAGAAGCAAGAGCAGAAAAAGAGAGCAAGCAAAAGCAGCAAGCTGAAGCTGGAAGTGAAAAAACAGCCTTATGCACCGTTTGTCTCTGTGTTCCTGATAAGAGAAACCCACACAAAACTTCCACTCTTCAGAGCCGGTCTTAAAGACACAGAACAGATGAATGGGGATATACAAGCATCATAACGTCACCCCAGGACAACATTGTCCTAAGTAACCTGCCCTGATTTAACTTGCTGGTAGTCCAAACGCTTCAGACTATTTGATCTACTGAGGAACCTTCCAGCATTAGCTGTTCTGGGATTTTGTGATGCAATATGTTTATACATGGCAGCTTTTTTACAGTTCAACTGCAAGTGATACTGGATTCGTTAACTAAATGGAAGATTAAATAATTATCTACTCAAAGGCTCAAGAAGTTCCCACAGAATAAAAATATTCTAAATGATATTTCAAATTCAGAAACTCTAAATAGGTGGTGATTTTTTTTAAATTGTGATTTTAATTTTCTTAGATGCTTATGAAAAATTGTCTTTGTTGATCTAAATCTGATGATTATGTTATAGTGAATAATACTTCTGAATATATTAATGCATCAGGTTTTTGTATCATGTACGCAACTGAGGAAAATTGCTATTTGCCTCTATGAGAATTTACTTCCTTTATCAAAAATATTGTTGCTCTTCTGTTTGTTTGCATGGTTTTCCTTTCTACTTCTAAATTTAACCTTGTTTACAGATACTATTCTGTAAAGTGGTCTCTAATCACTGCAGAATTAAGTAGTCACTAAGCATCTCTTGAAATTCTAAAAATAACAGAAAAGCCACAGGAATGTGAAAAGTGATAAACTTGATTGCACAGTTGAAGCTGTGGGAGAAAAATGTGGGTATTTGATATGGAACTTGCCTTTTTCTCATCTTCTATTCTCATTGTATTAATCATTAATATTTTTGTGAAGTTTCTATACAAACCGAATACGGAGTCCTCAGGAACTTTGACTTCACAAGTATCTTTGAAGAACCAAGCTGACTCAGTTAAACTGTCCCTATATATTAATGCTGTTTGAGTTTTATATACAACTCTTTAAAGAGAACCATTGAAAAGTTTCTCACTTCAAAATGTGGCTACAGTTTTTATACTGAAGAGATCCAAACAACAGCAGATTTTGTGGTGTTTAGAATTATCTAGGCAGTATAAAGCAAACTAAAATAGTAGCAACATTTGGAGTGTGGTTGAAACCTTTGTCCTTCATTTTAAGGGGAAAAAAATTAGAAAATACTCAAATTAATGACAGTCTTGTTGTGGGCGATATCATAGATATCACCCACGTCTCAGATTCATCACTCTTCAAAGCTTATGAAGGCTGTCAGCTGGAGAGTCAAATCTCGGGCCCAGTTCTCTTCATCTAGTGGAAGAGACACAAGCTTTCTGACATGCCCAGGGTTAGCCAGAATATTTATATAGTGTTGTGGGTTTTTTTTTCTTTTTCTGTGCTCTCTGTAGCAAAGTCAGTTTTTTTCCCTGCTCTCTCTAAGTCAGGCACTGCTGGTTTGTGTAGTTCTGCAGGCTGTCCTGCACTGTCCCTGGCAAATTTCTGCTGTACTTCTGTGATGGATCTATCTGCCTTCAATTTGTCCTAGCACAAATGTGCACTCTTTACTGTCTAGTGTCTCCCATGGCAGAATAGAAGCTTGAATTCTTCCACAATAGGCAGGTGGAAAATGGTGATGAGTTTAGACTAAACTCTCATCTTCTATATTGAAGGACAAACATTCAGTATTAGTATTCTGAGCAGCTCATTTTCCTTTCCATGCTAAATGATTAAAAACTGAAAAAAGGGGAAGATTATCTCCTCAGCATTGATGCTGAGGCGTTTTTCCATTACTGTTATTAGTTTAGTAATGTTTTCATCACTGCTGATCCCAAGGTTTCAACTTAAAGATCTTTAGCATGCTACACATGCTACACAAATAACTTAAGGGATTAACCAAGAATTTGTAATTGATTCTCTCTTTTTGGGAATACAATGCAGAGGAAAACTTCTAACTAAATAGCAAAATTTTAGCATGCAAAGCTTTACAGAAAGCCCTGTATCCATACTTTGTAGGGACATTTAGATTTGGAATGATTTTGGTATGGAGAATATTTTTTCGTTTACTCTCCTTGCACAGTGCTTAACAAGAGAGAAGCTACTACATGAATAATAAATAACAACAAAAAAGTGACTATTGGAAGGCTAATGTGTTATCAGTGATGGAATCTTTGTTTGTTTCTTTTAATACTTTAAATCAAATCTGATTTGAGTACTTATGGGAAGGGAGAGTTTGTTTTTGGGTTTGTTTGGTTTGATGGGATTTTTTCTTGGTTTTTTTTCCTGTTTGCTCATAATTGTGGAATTTTTTTGCCTTTTAAAATTTTTTTTTGTTTAGTTTGGTTTTTAGGTTGTTTTATGCGTGTAGGGGGTCAGGGTTTTTTTGTTTGTTGGTTAGGTTTTCTTTTTTGGGGATTCTTGGTGGGGTTTTTTGTGGTTTTTTTGTTAGTTTTTTGGGTGGTTTTGGGAAATTTTTTTGTTTGGTTTATTTTGGTTTGTGGGTTTTTTTTTAAATCTGGGATAATTGTCTACTTTCTCACCTGGAAAAGAATAGGAAAAGATAGCAATATGGAGAAATCACCTGAATTTTGTATTTAAGGAAGAAAATTATTCTTGCAAGATGGAATTACAGGTTGTACATTTTGTGTCTTGAAACAGTAGTCTGGTTTTTTCCCAGATAATCTAAGAAAAGATATCATATACTTTAAATCTAAAGATGTAAGGATCTTACTAATGATGCAACTTTAAGTTGCATAGGAAGGAAATTATACTAACTTTACAGAAAGAGTTGTGGAGTATTAGATCAATGACAGGAAAACAGAGAACTAAAATCCTTGGTTAACATCTTGACAGTGAGGCAATTAATCAAACAAGATAGGCAAAGATATGTGACAGTGCCCTTTTCAAACAAGATTGTAAATGCAAATACCATGTATAATGGTGACAAAAGGTAATTAAGGGTGGCTTTCTGTACACTGCTAGTAAATTCTAGTCTAAGTGGTTTGTGTCTCCCTCCTCAGTTAGTTTTATTATTAAAAAGTCTTGGTTTTTAAAAATAAAAATGGAATCTAAATATTTATATACTGTAAAAGGGAGGACAGCTCTTAAAACAAAGCTTTATTTTACAAAACTATTCAGAACTGGACTCATTATCTGGCCCCAAGGCCACATGAATAATCCTACAACCTCTTTCCCTCCAAAACACAGTGACTGCATCCAAACTGCCTACTGAGACAGTTCCCTGGTTGTGTTTACTTCTGAGCTACAGCCAGGCACTCTTAGAGAAGTTGTTTTGGCTGAAAAAAAACTGTAACTAGATGAATAATTTAGCAACACACATAATCAGGCTCCTGCATGCAAGACTGAAACCCAACATTTTTAGTTTTCTAACTCTTGTAAACTGAAGAGCTTGATCTGACTAGGAAGGAGTTAACTTTATTTATGTCATCCTGTATAGTGCTGTCCTGGGTGCATGACTAAAACAATGTCAATAGCACACTTTGTTTTGGCCATTCTGCAGCAGTGCTTGTACAGAGTAATGGGTTTTGTTTTTTCTCTAGAGAATAGGCTGTGAGGGAACACAGATGGGAGAGCTGACCCAAACTGACCCAACAGGATATTCTATATCATCAATAGAAGCTGAAGAAAGGATAAAAAAAAGGGAACTTTTGGGGTTGCTGTGCTTGTCTTCCTTGTGAATCATTCTGGGTGTTGACGCCCTGCTTTCCAGCAAGTGGCAGACACCTGCTTGCAGATGGGAAGAAGTCACTAAACTACTTATCTTGCTTTGCTTGCAAGCTCATCTGTGAGCTTATTAACTTTTTAAACTGTCACTTTTTAAACTAGACCATTTCACTTTTTAAATGGTCTGTCTTCACCCAGCAGTTTCCTGACATTTGCTCTTCCCATTCTCTTCCCTATGGACATTTGTGAGAAGTGGGAGACCAAGTGAAGGCTTTGCTGGTCAGTGTCAATTCACTAATATTCTCAAGAATAGGTCTAGTCTGCTTTCCTGATGCCTTTCCCTCAGATACACTCTCCCTTAAGACAGCAAAATTGTCATGCCTTTTTCTTACTTCTAGAAAACAGAGAGAAACATAAACAAAGCTGTATGACTTGGAGAACCCAGTCACAGGACTTAGTCATTCAGTTACTAAGGGAATTACAATGATATGATTGCCACCATGGTGATTGGATTAGAAGAGAATATTATGGAAGGGAGATATCAAGCAGGGAATGAGGCATCTGGAGAGATGATATAGATGGAAATCCCTCTTCTTTTCTGTCTCTGAAGGTTGCTGTAATCCCAGTTTTGGTCTATTAATTTCTTGAATATAGCTCCCAAAGCCAGATATCAGAATATGATCAGATGCAAACAGTCCAAACCCACAGAATAATTCAAATATGGGAATAAAATCAATGTAATTTTGAATAACAAACATGAAAGGAACTGTATAATCTCCAGTGTGTGTGTGTGTGTGTGTGTGTGTGTGTGTGGGAATGCCCAAATCCCACCTGAGTCAGTTTCAGAGCTTTTCCTAACTCATGAATGACCCTCTAATTGATAAATATTGTATCTTGAGCATTTTATTAATTTTTTTACTCTCTTTCCAATAGTGTTTTTGGTGAATCCTGAAAAGAGTTATTCACGTGCTAATTTGAATTTTTCACTAGATATGAATCCACTGAGTTTCCAGAGTAGTGTTAAACCAGCCTTATGATCCCCTACCAATTGACTTTGCACAAACTCTTATGAATGACCCCAAATCCAGCTGCTCTGAGCACAGATGTGCAGATCTTAAGGAGGACCTCATTGGAAATGCAGAGATGTCAATTGAAGCCTTTTGGTTGTACACAGGAAGGCTGTATTGAGACATCTGTACCAGGAGACTTACTGGAGTATCTATGCATATTATAAAAAGTAGGATATAACTGTTGGGAAAGAAAAATGGTAATAGTATTTTAAAATGTGAATTTAAATTACAAGCTATATGTGAATCGGAAATGTATTTCAGGATTTTTAGGGGCAGAAAATCTGTTAAGCTGGAAGATATTTATTTAAACTTATTTCCTTCTAACTGACTTTGTGGCCTCTGCAATGTTGCTAAATAAGAAAGTTCACAAAGTTGGCACCTGCAGCAAAGTTGCAAAGAGAAGAGATACTTCAGAATTCAATTTACTTTGTATTAACTTGCGATCTGATACTCATCATCTGCTTTAACTGCTTGTTTTATCTAAACTGCTGGAGTCACATGAACGGGAAAGAAAATTAAGAGATTTCAAATTTGTTGCTCTAAGCAAAATTGCTTCCTTATCTAATCTAATAAGAGGCCAGATGAGTTTCCCTGTTTTAATAATCACTGTGTTCTAAACTTCCGTTCCATTAAAAAAATTAACATAAGTTGTCTGGAGAATTTATCTTACTATAATCAAGAAAGTTTTCTTCAATACCTCCCCAAAATATAAACTTGGCAGTAGGCTGACAAACTCTTGTTACAGATTTTTCTTAGCATAGTAGAATTACAATGATTCATTTAAGATTTTGGAATAAGAAAATGTACCAGAAGGACGTAGACATCACAATGTCAGTAGCTGATGTGAACTTGGTGTGATTAGACTAGGAAAAGACAAAACTATATAAAGGCAGAGGTCTTTTAAAGAAAGTCTGTAAGGAGTATTGTTGATTTAGAATGCGATATTTGGCTACTAAGTAGGAACATTATGAAGTACTGAGACATAAATAAAGGTGTTTAAAGTTTTGGTGCTCCATGTTATGAACTCACATTTACCAGTTGGAGTCCAAAACAACCCTATTAGACTTTGGTGCTTATTCTGGAGACCATGAGATTTAAAAGTTGTTTGTTGCTTCTGCTGAGATTTTATCAGCTGCAGTTTTCAGCGTTAACAGCAGTCTATCACTCACAGAAGAGAGCTCATAAGTAAGATGATTAAGGGTAGAGAGGTCACATCCTTAGAAGAAAGGAAATAATGTGTCTCATAAACTTTGGAGCTGATTATTTTGATGGTACTGTATTTCTTTTGGCTTGGGTGTGTGACTGAGAATGGTAGAGAAACTACATGAAAGATTAAAAGACAGGTCATGACTTTATTTTTCCTGCATATAAATTTACTTAAATCATCATCAAGCATAAGGGGTGTTCTCTGTCAATGTAGGATTCCCTACTATGGGAAGGTGCTAAATTCTGTTGGCCTATTTCAGCAGTTTTTTTGATCAAGCAATTATGACATTTGCCTTGTGCTTCTAATACTGCTGCATGGACACCCTGCTGCAGGGAATACCAGTGAAGCTGTGAATGCAGAAATATCTCCTTTTAGCAATGTGTGTCTGTAAAGAAGGTGGAGAACCAGCTTTATTCCTAAACAACCTCTCTGAAAGGAAATTTCTCTTTTGACTTCTGGTGCTTTAGTCAATGCCTTAGAGTGATTGTTATCTTCACTTCAGCCTGATCAACCATGTATTGAATGGGTGCTACTTTAGCAATTTCTCAGCTGCCCTCAAAATCCAAGTGAATTTAAAGTATTTTTCCTGTTGCATTAGCGACTGTAGCAGTCAGTAACTCAGTGACCATCCTGCTTTAGTGTCCCTCTCAGCAGCCACTTGGGAAGAGCATACAATTCCTTCTTCCTTACCTAAGCATGATTTTAGACTGGAAGCCTTCAGAGCCATGAGATATTCCTTATTGACTGCTAAGTTCCTTTATGCCTTTCAGTATTACTGCTGAGAAATTTATCAATATTTAATAATATTTAATACAGCTTTTTTTTTTTTTCATATTGCCAGTAATTTCTAACAATGGAAATTACATTTTTTAAAGATTTCTTCTACAATTCTTATATTGAATATCTCTTCTCTCTTTGTCCTAAGAGTCGTGCAATATAGTTTAGTCCCAGACAGTGATCAGCAGAGTGATTCTTGTAATGACAGTTTTGGCTGTGATTCCTGACCACATGAAGGCTAGATTATACATCTGTGGCACTTTAAAGGGATCTGAAAATGAGAATAGAGAGAAGTTGTGTCCACCAAATGGACCATTATATTGCCATGAAATGTAAAATGGCTTCTGTGAAACTAAGAAATAGGCCTCTGTTGATTTTTAGGGATGAATAATACTTCATAATTGTAACATAATGTAATATTTTATGAAAACATTTACTGCATTTATGGTATGAAAAATCAAAAGGTTCAAAACTCATTAATCAATTTTAACATCTTAAGACCCAGATATATAATCACAGAATCATTTATGTTGGAAGAGACCTCTGAGATTATTGAGTCCAACCTCTGAAAGACCACTACCTTGTCAATAAACTGTGTCATGTTTGTGTTGTGAGTGCCATAGGGAGTCATTTCCTTAACACCTCCAGGGATGGTGACTCCACAGCCTCCCTGGAGGTCCATTCCAAGGTTTAACAACCCTTCTGTGATGAAATTTCTCCTGATGTCCATCCTGAATCTCCCCTGGGGCAGGGTGAGGCCGTTTCTTCTTGTACTGTCACTAGTTGCGTAGGAGAACAGGCCAGCTTCCACCCAATGTTAGAATATGCTAAATATATATGGACATGTTGTATATCCTTCTTATAACCTATGGAAATACAACATGGATTTTAATATGCAAACAAACACAGATATATATTTATACAGTTTCACACACATATATCCTTTCCAAACCTTTTGTAATTTACCTACTAATGACATTTTCAAGCTAAACCACAAACAATTTCACGGTCTCAAAATTCAGTCATGAAAAATATAGAAGGTTGCATCATGCAGTTGTTTGTCTCCAGAATAATATCTTTAAAGTCATTACCAACTATTATAAGACTTGAGAGAAAACTGCAATAATTAGCAGCATTGATTCATAAGGAGTATGGAATCTACTCACCAGAGTGTTTTGAATGTAGAGCAATCTTTTAAAGATGCATCTTGATATACTTTAAAGGAAAATTCCTTCATGAATTGAAGCTGTTCAGTAACTATCTGGAATAGATCCAAATTTGCTTTGAAAGCTAAATAAATGCATCAGAATTCAGAAGTGACTACAACGCAATGTGGATGTTTGCTGAAGAAACTTTCAAGTAAGAAAAAGAGTAAAACACCACTCAGGTTCAAGTGTTAAAAATGAGGCAAAATGTAAAGGATACAAGTACCCTGAACCTGTGCTATCTTTCACTCCTCCTAAGGCAATATTCAGGATAAGAAAATGGGTTTATTTTATTGTCGTGTGGTTTTTCGTTCTTTACTTTCTCCTAGAAGGCTTAATGCTTAAATTCTACCTCTTTATATGTTCAAATCCCAGCTCACTAATGCGGATTTTTGGATCCAACATTCAAGTACATGGTTTTCTATTGCATTTTGATCATGTTGTAGTTTAGATGCAAAATATCACTAGGGAAATGTTCAAACTTTCAGGCTACTGACTCACAAAATAAACATTGTCCAAAGCCAACTCCTGTAGGGATCCACACTGTATATATGTCTATATATGCCAATAAATTTTCCACTAATGGACTTTTATCCTGATCAGACAGAGACGAGAACAGCATGAGACTGTTGGTACTTTTTGTGTTTGCATGAATATTGAATATTGTTTGTGCTTCTGTCTGTGTTGATCTGTGTGGCTGGCCATGTGTATATTTATATGTGTGTTGTTTACTTCTGTCTCTGTGTCTACTGGGAGCACATGTTGAGCCTTGTTAGGCTGAATGTGGGGAGATGAAGCTCTTGGGCTCACATTTCTTGGGCTGCAAAATTCAGCCACCCCTACAAAACCACAGGATAATTCAGCATGGAAAGGACAGGAGTTGTTCTCTAGCCCAACTTCTTGCTCAAAGTAAGGTCTGCTATGGGATCAGACTAACTCATTCAGGACTTTCTGAAACCTTCATTATGTCTCTGGGCAACTTGCTCCAAAAGTTGGCTACCATTGTGGTGAAGAATTTCTTACCTATAGCAAGTCAGAGCTGTGAGCTTCTTTTCTCTCTGTGCTGCTCATTTTCTTCACATCAGCTGCCATGGGACTGTGTTTTGGATTTGTGCTGGAAAGTGTTGATAACCCAGGGATGTTCAGCTAGTGCTGAACGGTGCTCACACAGGGTCAAGGACTTCTCTGCCTCACACTGCCTGGCCAGTCAGGAGGCTGGGGGTGCACAAGAAGCTGGGAGGGTCACAGCTGGCAAAGCTGACCCCAACTGACCCAAGAGATATTCTTCCATCATTCTCAGCAATAAAGGCACTGTGAAAGAGTGAGGAAGGAGGCATTTGGGAGTTTTGCATATGCTGTCTGTCTTCCCAAGTATGCTTTACACACGATGAAGCCCTGCTTTCTCAGAGATAGCTAAACACCTAACAATGGGAAGAGATGAATGAATTCCTTATTTTGCCTTGTTTGCATATGCAAACTTCTGCTTTGATAGTTGAATTGTCTTTATCTCAACCCATGAGTTTTTCCCCCTTTTCACCTCTGATTCTCTCCCACTTCCCTCTTGGGAGGAGTGAGCAAACTGCCAGGCAGGGTTAAGTCACAACACTCTCCCATACAAAATTGACTGTTCTTCATAGAAGATGCCCTTTTAAGTTTTATTCCAATGTTAGAATAGCTTGAAGTACTTACCAACAGCTGACCCCTCTGACACATCTCCTGGCCTGCCCCTTGGACATGCTAAGAATAACTTTGTAGTAATTGATACGTCTGCCACACCGGCAGAGTTTAATATATGGCTTGAGGTTTACTAGATTAAGCCATAACATCCTGCTATTCAGGATTGCCCTGGACATTCAGAACTCTTTCATACATATGGAATATCACCTAAATAGCATCTTTTCTCCTGTTTTTATGCTTACATAGACATTCACTACACTGGCAGGTTCAATACAAATTTTTTGCTGGTAAAACAGTGGTATATGCCTTCAGGTTAAAATTGGGACTCCTTCCATTTACCTTTGCGGTTTGGGGCACATGGGTAGGAGGATCACTAACGTGTATTTGCTAGCTGGTGGAAAAAGAACACAGGAAAGAGCTCCTTTAAATATTTTCAGAGAGAGTCCTGGACAAGTCACACCTATTATTTTGCAGTAATTCACTTTAGTAAGCAAAAATAATAGAGGCCATTAATACTGTTTGAAAATAAACTCTCCATCAGCAGTTCCTGAAATTCATGGTCTAAAGAAATTATGTGATGAATGATGCACTATTACTAGAAATTGTTATTTCAGGTTTCCAAGCTAGCAGACAACCTATCTGTATTAAAACAAAAAAAAAAAAAAAACAACCAAAACCCCAAAAACCTGAAGTTAATATCCAAGCCATTTTTCCCAGAGCTTTCTTTCAGTGACCCAAATACTTACTTCAATGTTGATCTCATTATATGTATCTATCTATATCTATATGACTCTGTCTGTTCTTCAATATCTAGAAATGGAATTTTAAAAATACATATATCATGTGAAAGGGTGAGGTTTTTCTCAATCCTTACTGCAGGGAGATTTCCTTAGTGTTTGACTTGTCTGTCAGCTCCCAGGAAAGTCAAGACCCTCGTGCTTGTTCAGTCTGACAGCATTCCATTGTAGGGATCCTTCACTGGGCAGTCCTACTGTTTTGGAGGGCAATTTGAATTTTTCAGGGACCCTAACAGCATAAGGGGGACCCCTCAGTGGGTCCCACCACCTTGAACTTCCAGAGGGCAGACTTTGGTCTCTTTAGGAGACAGTGGAGGGAGTCCCTTGGGAGGCAGTGCTGAAGGACAAAGGATCCAGGAAGGCTGGAGGGGTTTACAGAAGGAAATTTTAGAGGTACAGGAGCAGGCTGTGCCCACAGGCCAAGAGATGAGCTAACAGGGAATAAGACCAGGCTGGTTGAACAGAGGGCTTTGGCTGGAACTCAGGGAAAAAACGTGAGTTTGTGATCTTTGAAAGAAAGGGCAGGAAACTCAGGACTACAGGGATATCATGAGATTATGGGACGAGACAGTTAGAAGGGCCAAACCCCAGCAAGACTTTAATCTGGTTAGTGCTCTAAAAGACAGTAAAATGTATTTCTTTAAATACATTTGCAAGAAAAAGAAGGCCAAGGAAAATCCCCATCCTATATTGGATGTGGAGGGAAATGTAGTAACCAAGGCTGAGGAAAAGACTGAGGTGCTTAATTTCATCTTTGTCTCAGTATTTAATAGTAGGACTGTTTGCTGTGGTTATTTGGAAAAATTTCTTTACTGAGAAGGTTGTCAGGCACTGGAACTAGCTTTCCAGGGAAATGGTTGAATCATCATCCCTGGAAGAGTATAAAAGATGTGTAGATGTGCTGCTTAGGGACATGGTTTTGTGGTGGACTTGGTGGTGCTGTGCTATTCTCAAACTCTATCTTAAATGTCTTTTCCAACCTAAACAAATCTATGACTACATGATGAATTTTTGTGATTTACAAAAATAATGTGATTTACAAAAATGTAGGCCTACATTTTAAAGGACTTCAGAGCCTTTTTCAAGGAAGAGCAGAAGAAACACAAAAGCAAGTGCTTGAAAGTTTGATATTGTAAGGTTATTTTGGCATTCTCTCCCTGTACTTTATTTTGTGAGCTTTTTGATCATTGTCTGAGTGTGAAGCCTTTGTTTTCCTGAAAAAAAATGTCACATAAATATAGGTATTACAGATGAAATAAGCTTATTAGATCATTTCATCCCCTTGCTGGTGTATTGGGTCTGGCTGAGATAGAGTTTATTTCCTCACAGCAGCCCTCAAGTGCTGTGCTTTGCGTTGTTAGCTGGAAAGGTGTTTGTAACACACCAGCGGTTTTTGGTTGCTGATGAGCAGAGCTGGCACAGCATCAGTTCTGTCTCTCAGCTAGAGAGCTGGGGGTAGACAAGATTCTGGTAAGGGGACACAACCAGCCCAGCTGACCTAAACTTAGCAGAGGACTATTCCGTATCATGTGATGTCAGCCCAGATATAAAAACTAAGAAAAGGAGGAGGAAGTGAGGCATTTCTTATGTGTTCGCCTTCTGGAGCAACAACTGTACATGTTGAAGCCCTGCTACCTGAGAAGTGGCTGAACATCTCGCTGACTGAAAGTAGAAAATAAATCTTTTTTCATTCTCTTTGCTCATGCACTTACAAACTTTCTCTTTTTCTTTAGTAAACTGCCTTATCTCAGCCTAAAAGTTGTTTTCCATCTTATTTTCTCTCCCCTATCTACCTGGGAAGCAGAATGGTGGAGTGGCTTGGTGGAAATCTGGTGTCCACCGAGGCCAACCCACTACAGTCCTTTTAAAAGGCCATAGTGGGTTCACCCTGACTAGATGTCAGGCACCCACAAAGTTCCTCTCTCAATCTACTCCTCAGCTGGACAGGGCAGAGAAAATATAACAGTGGGTTCATGAGTTAAGGACAGAGAGATCACTCAGCAAATCACAGGAAAAACAAACTCAAATTAAAGATATTAATTGAATTCATTAACAGAATCAGAGCAGGATAATGAGAAGTAAAATAAGACCTTAAAAACACTTTCCCCTCACCCCTCCCTCCTTCCCGGCTCTGTCTCCTCCCCCAGCACCTCAGGGAGACAGGGAATGGGGGCTACCAGTTCGTCACACATTGCCACAGAGCAGGGAGAGCAGTCCTTCCCCTGCTCCAGCACAGGGTCCTTCCAGGGCAAGACAATTTTCCATGAATTTCTCTAATGTGATTTCATCCCTCAGGCAACAGTTCTCCACAAATATCTCCACTGTGGGTCACTCTTCCACAGTGTGCAGTCCTTCAAGAACAGGCTGCTCTAGTGTAGGACCCCACAGCATCACAAGTCTAAAAATGCAGGGGATGTTCATGGGATGCTACACAAGTCCTACCAGGAAACCTGCTCCAGTGAGGGCTCCTCTCTCCATGAATCTGTAGATCTCTGTCCCTCTCCAGCACAAGCCTACCAGAGGTTCACAAACTCCTCTCAGGCATCTACCTGCTCTGGGGTGGGATCTTGCACAAGCTGAGGCAGATCTCTTCAGTTCTGTGGACCTCCATGGACTGTAGGGGGACAGCTGCTTCACCATGGTCTTCACCATGGGCTGTAGGGAAATCTTTGCCCCAGTGCCTGGAACACTCCCCTGCTCCTTCTTCACTGTGTCTGCATAGTTGTTCCTTTCACATATTTTCACCCCACTCTTCCCTGGGTGCAGTTTCATTTGCACAATACTTTTTTCCTTCTTATATATTATCACAGAGGCATTGCCATCATTTTTACTTGGCCCAGCCTTGGTCAGTGGCATATCTGTCTTGATGTCTCCTGGGATTGGTTCTGTTGGAAAAGGGGAATGCTTCTGCCATCTTCTTGAGCCACTCCCTTAGCTCACCCTTACAGTCAGCTCACACTTACAAGGTGTATTGGATTTTCATGGGCAGGTACCAAAACCTGCCCATGAAAGTCCAAAACATCTTGTAAGTGCAAGTATATTTCCTATGGTAAATTATCTAGTGCAGGCCTAGACAGAAAACAAATTAATTTTGTAAAAAGAGCAAAACAAAACAACACAGCAACATTCCCTCTCTACAAATATTTCAAAATTTACTTTTGTTCTGATTCAGAAGAACATTCAAAATTCATGAGACAACTAAGAGGATAGAGAGAGACCAGTACAAATCTAGTACCACCTGTGTAAAAACTCACTGGGAATTTGGAAAACTTGAATTTCTGTTTCTGGAAAAATAGGGATTTGAATGCCTTTGTCTCATACTCTGGCCAATAGGAAGGTTGCTAACACTTCTGAACAAATACATCTCTCTTAGAATTCTTCTACTTTATAACAGAGTATATTGTTTCAGATGTTTTTCCGGTTTAATTTTACCAACATTAATTTCTAGTTGGTCTGATTTAAACTTGGCTATACACTAAGACCTCCTTAAATAATTTCTTTCTGTCCTTGGTGTTTATAGCCTTTAAATGTACGTAGACAGTTAACATCTCCCTTCCCCCTTTCCCCCTCCAGTCATTGCTTAGCAAGTTATACATATTTATTTCTTTTAATCTTTCACCGTAAGTCAATCCTTTCAGCCCCTCAATAATTTATGTTGCTTTTCCTTGAATTTCCTCCAATGTGTCAAGATTTTTTCTAATACTGTGAGGCCCTGCATACTTTATTCTAGACATACACTCAACTGTTACATGGGGAGAGATAGAATATCAGTAGTTTACGTTGGCTGCTTTCTTTAATTTGCATGCTTGGTGTCTGGGCTTTTTTAGGATACCATAAACAATTTTTGTTATTTTTCTACTTAGAGTGAGTCTCCATACCGCATATATTTTCCTACATATATATTGGTCATATGCAAATTATTTCACGCCATGTCCTCCTGAAAGATCACCTGACTTCAAAAATCTGGTACACAAATCAAAGCCACAAACACAACTCAGTCAGATATCTGTCAGCTGTATCTCCAAACACAGAACTCACCTCTCCATTTCGGGGATCTTGCCAGCATTGAAATAGGTGCTCAAGTGAATATGGCTTAACAGTTTCCAGTCTTGGAAGGTGGTATGCACACAAAGGAATCTGGGATCTGACAAACATAACACAATAGTTTTTACAGAAAAATGAGTTATGTAAAGGATTGAAGGCACTGCTTGATTTCACAAGGCAGTTTTGCAAGTTGGTGTTGGTGCTGGTTCTGATGGAATGGGATTCCTTCACATAGAGAAGAGTCTCCAGACCCTGGGGATGCTTAACAAGTGAGTTTAGGATCAACACAAGATCCTTCTTTTCAGCAAGAAGAGTTGATGCTGCTGAAGCAGTGTGGGGTTTGGTCCTTGTGAGTAACCATCAGCTGGGAAGATCTCTGGAGAGCCTTAATCCATTCTCAGGTGACAAGACACATAAGAAATATTGCAGTTCCCCAGTCAAAGAGATAATTATTGGGGTCTATCTGAGTGTGCTGGTTGTGTTCAGAATGGCAGTGAAAACATTACCTCTGTGATAAATGCTAGTTAGAAATCAAAGTTGTGCAGGGTAAAGGAGGTACCAGAATGAAGAGCAGGTGATGAAAATTTGTTCCCACTTTCAGCAGCTTCATAGATGCCATTGCACCTAAGAGTAATTTAGTGGTATTCATGATTATATTAAGTAAATTGTATGATTAAAAAGAGATTCAACATTATAAATATAACATCTAATCAGCTACTCAGCATCTCTGTTATCTCTTAAACAGTATTATCATTCCCAGATGCATGAATCTCTTAACAACAAAATGCTTACTGTTTCTTTGTTAAACTGACATAATACATTGAATATTATAATTGAAAATACATATATCTTGGGTTCTTTGGGAAAAGCATAATATAATCCACCATAAAGCTTTATTTCAGTAATTTAAAAAAGGAGTTTTTTGAGTTTCACTCTTCAGTTTTCAACTGTTTATGGGTATAAGTCATCTGACATCAATGAATATTTACAATTTTTGATTTGTAAATTATTGAAAGTAAATTATTTATTTGGAGGGGAAAAAAAGGAACATTTTTACAATCATTATTTCCACTCATAATATTCCAATTACAAATTTTTTCCCAATTAATTTAAAAATTTTTTTGTTCATGATATTGGGCAATAACAAATGGATATTCAGTAAAAATATGGTTTGCACCCTTGAATGCAGAAAGAAAATAATCCACTGTCATTAGAGAGCCTCTTTTTTTTGCAATAATCTGTAAATCTTCTGTATTTGTTTTTTTTACCACATTAAATTGTCTATGTGCTTTAAATAGACAAATAGTTGCCTTTGGTGAAATGTTTATTTTTTCAGTCTTAAGATTTCTCTTCTTTCCTGTTTGATTTGTGTTTGTTTATTTACCCAATGATTAGATTTTAGTGGATTATTTTGCAGCAATTAATGATTCTTTTATTTTTCTGCAGTATGTAACATATGACCATAGAATAGTTTGGGTATGAGGCAACCTGTAAAGGTAGTTTAGTCCAAAATTGCCATGGACAGGGACACTTGCAATTGGATCAAGCTGTTCAGTGGCCCATCTGACCTGACCATGAGTGTTTCCAGGGATGGGACATTTTTCACATTTATCTGGGCAGCTTATTCCAGTGTTTCATTCTCCTTATTGTAATTTTTTTCTTTATTTTTAGTCTAATTCTACCCTCTTTTAGTTTAAAACCATTACCTGTGTCCTAGTGCTACAGACCCTACTGAAAAAATCTAGCTTCCATAGCTTTTTAAATATCATGGTGAGGGGTTTGGCATGAAGGTATATTTTCTTAATTTGCTCTCTGACCCTGTATTCATTATGTTTTCAGTATAGTAAGATGCTGAATTCCAGTACTTTATTTTTCTGATTTTTAGGAGATTCAAAATAGGCTTCCATAATGCTACTGTCCTTCTTTTTGTATAGTGATATCACTCCTAATTTAGTCCAATCTCATTTTATTGTTTTACTGCCACATCATTCTCCTAATGCAGTTTAATAGATCTGCAGCATGCACATAAAAATGCCTGATATTGAATGTTGTGATGCTCTGCCACCCATTCCATTTATACTCCAGTTTCTTCCTTGAAGTTATATCTAGCCTTGCTTTTTCACTTTCTGAATATGTTCATTTCTGCCTTTAATCTATTCCTCTAGCAAGTTTACTGACTGGAGAAATTTTTCATTTATTCATGAAAATACCTTTTTAAACAAGCTATCATACTTACAGGACACTTTACATTGTAAAGGATTTTACAGATAGTAACTAATTAATCAAAGATGACTCCATGAAATAGAAAATAGGTTTTGAATACCCCAACTTTAGAAAGAGAAAACTGAACAGAGAGATTTAGGAGAGCTGCTCAAGGCAACATTGAAATTGAGTCGAAGATTCAGAATGATGGCCCAGTATTTCACAGGCAACATTTCTTTGTTCAAACATTTGAACACATTGTTCAACATTTCCTTACTGTGCTTTGATTTCAGCCTATGAGAACTTTCTTACAATTCATTACATTGCTGAAACATGGCTCATATACAATGATTTTTATCTTTGTCAAATAATTTTAGCATTGTCAATCTACAGAAATCTGAGCTTTATGCTGCTGGAAAACAATAATTTGCTGGTCTCCTTGTGAGAATCATAAAATTTATGCACAGGTGTCACAGACCTCATTTTAATGGATTTAAAATATTTGGCATATGCAATATGAGCTGTATATATTTTCTCTTTTGGAATTCATGTTTTTTTGCACATAAATTTTGAAGGATGCAAAAATTTAACTAATGTCTTTCACAAAAAAACATTCTTCAAACAAATATGATAAATGTGATGTTGCTCAGAACACACATATGAGTTCAAGATCTGCAAGGGAGGAAAATTTATCACTATGTCCATTATATCAACACATAATTTTAAAAGCAGTACGTCCCTTCTCTCAGGAACTTTAGCCCTCTTGCCACAGTTAGCTGAACAGTAACTCTTCCTGCCAGTTAGTGAAAAGTAAGAGCATAGGAATAACTTGCCTAATCAAATATTCACTCTCTAGAAATGGTCAGCTGAGAAACAGGAAAATGCATTAGAGTCTGTCCCCAGAAAGACTTCATTCTGTTAAAATTTCATTGATCTCTCAAGAGTGAGGATTATAACTGCTCTGAAAGCATTTTTTTTAGCATAAAACATAATAGTTCTAGCTCCTCTTCTTATCAATAAACCCAAGCATTTTTTTCTCTAAGACTAAGTTTACACTTAAAACTGTTTTCAGGGAGGACTGTGACCATCTTAAATCAAGGTTCTAAGGGGAGAAAAAACCCCATATCCTGAGAGAAATAAATCCCATTTGAATGTGTTTAACTGAGTGAGGAAACACTTGGATTTTCCTGCTAGTGCTCATTGCTTATCTATTACTGGGTTCAAATACTGAATTTAAATTGAAGTGCAGTAGTGTAATGGTAGACTGAACAGGTATCATGGATGTCTTCTTTCAGGGCAGAACAGTGTTCCTGAAGGGCTACACTGCAATAAACTTCAGCCCCTCTTTTGTTGATTTCCTTCCTAAAGAAAGGAGAACACGAAGTGGAACAGTGCACAAATTTCTTGTTCTTATTGAATATTTGCAAAAGGCCAAACTCTACATCCTTGTACATGAGACACAAAGCATTCACCCTCCCTGCCAGTACAAACATAGGATTTGGAATTCTGTGGCAAAGCTGTCCCCAAACTAAATAGAACGCACATGGAAAATATTGTGTTTAAAACTGTTTGTTTCAATAAATAACCTTTTGTTTTACTTATGTGAGAAGATCAGACCTTTGTCTTAATTCTGTGAAAATACATACATTTCAGATGGTTTCTCTGTAGAGTTTGAATTTGTCCATGGCTCATGGAATAAATTTCCAGGTATATGAAAGGCATAAGTGTGGCTGGGAACAGTCAGCACAACTTTTGTCACAGTATGCCATAACAAATGTATGATGACTTACGGTTAATATAAGAAGACCACAAGAGGGCTGGAAAACTGACCAGATAATTTAGCTCAGTGTTTTGTGATGAGAAGCAACCCAAAGTTCTGAGCCTTGCACCTCTGTGGGACACATCAGCCGGTCTCGTCTGCTCACAGTGGTTTATGGAGGCTGCCCATTCCACACTCTAGACTACTGACCTCACAATCTCATTTGCTGAACATTTACAGCTGAGTTATTTATGAAATTTGGGCATACAGGGCATAAGGTGAGAATATAATTCCTCCTGTGATCTGCATGTTCCCTCCTGTACCAGATATTTCTTTATGCTTCAAAACCTGATGGGAAATTAACCAAGAGTTAACATCTGGTCTCTACCAAAAGAGAATTACAGCCATTGCTGTATTTAGGTGCTGAGGCAGGCAACAAGCAACAAATATATTCCGTAGAAAAGCCATGAAGCAATGTCTTGGTTAGAAATGCAAGATGTGATGGTATGTATTCTATTGCCATCTGTTGGAAGTGGGGCACTTATCCTCTCTTAATTGGGCCACCTGTTAAAGCCAAGTGGTGCAGTTTTCTTTATCTCTTCCAAGACCAATCCTCCCTCCAGGAAATACCTTCTGTTCATGGGCCATTGAGTGTCACTGCATGACTGATAAAATTACATCATCCCATTGGCAGGTGCTCTGCCCAGGGAGAGGAGCCAAGCATTCATACCTGGATATAATCTGAGATTTGGAACACCAGAGCAGCCTTTTCCCGCTGGATTCTCAGACCCATCTACACCACTGCACCTTCAGAGGAAAACTCCATCCTTCTACAGGATCACTGTTTCAGCAGAACCACCCCTGTCACTGCAGGATGGCTGCAGCCACCACTTAATGGGACTGCTGCCACCACCCTGACCCACAGGGTGTCAGGTTGTATTCTGACTCTGTCAGTGTTGTTTTGTATTACTGCATTTTTTGATTTGTTTTATTTTTTCCCTAACAAAGAATTACTTCTCCTATTCCCATATCTTTACCTGAGAGCCCCTTAATTTCAAAATTATAATAATTTGGAGGGAGGGGTGTTACCCTTTCCATATCAAGGGGGGCTCCTGCCTTCCTTAGCAGACACCTGTCTTTTCAAACCAAGACAAGCAACAAAGCATGATTCAGTCTCAGAATTGCCTCTGAAGCACAGTGTCCTTTGGGGCACCCTAATCAGACCTGTGGGGGAAAATACATATATAAATACATATACAAAGTATGGCTTTATAGATGTGAAGAAATCACTATGTGATCTGATAGCTCATAATCTCATTGTAGAGAGATGGCTTTATTAATGAATGCATTGTATTTTAGTCACACACTGAATTTTTTAAGCAATTAACCACTGGGGGGAAAAAAGGAAATTAAAAGCAATTGCCTTATTTTTGTTTGAATGTGATTAACTGAAAAGATGATATAGTATACAGTATATTAACAAAAATATCCTATGAATATTTACCAGGCATCCTTAATCAACTGAGAATACATGCAGTCAATGAATCAGTCGTTTTCTGAGACCTTAGGTACTCCTAGAATAATGTACTGAAACAGACTGAACTATTGAGATGTTCTCTTGGGTCAATTATCAATTTATCATAAAATGCTAGAGTCTTCATGTGCACAATAGACAGCAAACTTGAAACCAAATTTTACAGTCTGTTGAGTATAAAAACAAATTTAGAAATGTCCTGAACATGATAGCTTTATAGATACCATGAGCAATAAAGATTTTCTTACAACCTGGAATACAAAACACACACACACACATTCACACACAGAATCATAAAGCCATAGAGCAACCTGAGCTGGAAGGGAGATCCTGAAGGATCATTGACTCAGCTCCTGGCCCTGAACATGACCAACTCTATAAGTAAATCCTATGCTGATCCATGTACTAGACTGTCATGTGTTCCAAAAATCTTGTGTGATCTCCTGGATGTTTACCACTACCCAATTACCTATTTATGTCTTCCAGAGGAAATGCTGGTAGATGTTATGTTACCTGCAAACTCTAAATCTTTCCACTGTGTTAAATTCATGATCCTCATCAAGTTACTTGAACTTAAGAGTGCAATAGCTGGTAAAGGCACAACTGAGTACAGTTTGGTAAAAAGAAGGTAAATATAAGACCAGAGAATTTGTCACTTCACAACAGGATGTTGCCCTGCAGATGAGGCCCTACAGAAGCTAAAGCAATGCCCAGATGTTAAAATATATTTTAGTTTTAATAGCAGTTATGGGTCATTATGTGATAACAACATGATGGATATTCATATTACAATTACTTAATCTTTGACTTTGCATTCACCATCAGCTGGGTTTAAGTGGTGAGTAAAGTCAGTGAAGACCCAGCCCTGACAACTTTGGATGAGTGATGGTTCTTTCATTCTAAAAAATTTTTGACTCAACCCATCAAGACAGCTTCCATATCCCTTCCCACTGCTGAATCCTTTATTAACATATGAGAAGTTTTGGTCAGAACTTTTTCTTTTGTGCCTTAGTTTCCTCATGCTGTCAGCAATACCTATGCCTTTGTAATACAGCTACATAATGTGGCCAATGGGTTAAGGACTACATTTATTAAACTGAGAGACAAAGGACTTGTCCCAGTGAGTACTTGCCTGGAGTAACAATGAAAATTGATGCCTTTCAGTCATAATGTTGATATATCCATATGCACGCTTTAAGCTTTGAATCATAAATACCCTTTGGTCCTGCTTTATGACAATGAATTTCAAAATTGTATGTTTTCCTCTAGAGCTAGCATTCTAAACTGGACTGGAAGTAAAAAGCTGAAGAAGAGAATGACAAAAAAAAAGAAAAAAGAATTATCCTCTTTTGATGAACTAACTAAGAAGCAAAAACTGCTTCTATTTTTTCATCGGATCATATAATCACAGGTGCATAGTAATTTCCATTGCCTTCAGCTTCAAGCATTAAGAAGGCATTTAGTTCATACATGAGCTCAAAAGTGTATATTTTACAAGTTTGCAGTAGTATTCTCCCATGCTGATGGACACAACAAAACATACAGTCAATGAAAAACCACAAAAAAAATTAAATAAGACTCTACTTAGAAACACATTATCATTTTTACTACCTGCAGTCAGGTGCACTTTTTACAATTATTACAGATAATGAAATCAGTACAGGATCAGCTTCTGAATTCTGACTTCCAGAAAGACCTTTCCTAATTCGCATTTGCCTCAGAATATTTTGTTTCTACAATATTACCAGTTACAGATATCTCATGAGAAAATTGGATGTATTGGTAGGAATCCTTTGATAAAAGGGTATTTGCAGAAAAAAAAAAAGATTAGGAGATAGCAAAATTCCCATGGGAACTTCAGAATTTGCTTTATGAATTCAGAAAGAGAATTAAATTTAATGAGACTTAGCTGCTGAAAAGCTAGGTAGCAATAAAATTCCATTATCTTTGTTAAAGCTTTCTCAAGTTATAGAATCACTAAAAAACAGGGCTAAAAAGGAATTCAAGGGATCATCCTGGGAAAAGAGACCCAAGTCAAGATAAATCTTTGCTGCATCTTTTGGATAAGTGCTCTTAAGCTTCCTGTGAAAGGTGTCTAATGTTGGAAACAGAACAAAACTTTAAGGTAATTAATATTATTATTAAAATATTTTTCCTCATTTCCAGTCAAGATTTTTTTCCCAATTCCTTGTCTTAACCTCCATAAATTTTAAGCACAGGTTAGTTCTCCCTTTGTTTCAATCCCTTGCTACCATATATCTCAGCTGAATTTTTTGTAGATGCAACAGAAATAGCTGTTTGGGTTTTTTTTTCTGTTTTATTGTTCATGTCTTTTCTAGATCTTTCTTGCTTTTCTTTTCGATTAGGTCAACTTACTGAAGTGCTTGACATCAGCTCGTGCTCAGGCTGAAGCGTTCTCAGAGCTTTAGTGGGGTGGAGGCACAGAGTTTAAGCTTCCTGACTCTTGCTGTATATCACAGCTATGCAGCAGTATATAAATGCTAATAAAGAGTTTATTGTCTGCTGTCATATGATGACTGCTTCCTTCTTACAGCCTTCAGATGTCCCTTGAAGAACTGCTGACTAATTAGCCATTCACCTTCCTCTATTTGCCCTTGTTTTCTGCCTGAAAATAGAGCGTCATATTTTCACCTGCCATTTTTTCCCCAAGGGTTGTTTGTTCAGTTTGGAAAGGTAATTTTTGATTATAGTTTTACCTTAAGCATACTTAGAGTCTCTCTCAACTTTTATATCTCCATAATCAGTAAGTAGGCTGACATTATGATTCAAATTGTTAAGGCTGATGCTGAACACCACAACATTCGAATAGACTCTTGAGAAACCCAATCAAGACTGATATTAAGTCTCATATTGCCTGATTCATTCCATTTGTCCTACATGGTGTCCAAGAGGGAGCAAGACCCTGGAATCAGGCTTGCTTGCTCAGGATTGTGCTCCTCTTGGAGCTGACTTTACAAACTTCTTTCACAGCACGGCGATGTGGATGGACGCACTCACCAGCTGCCTTCATTTGCTGATCAAAGTTCTCCATTCTGCCACAGACCTCTCCTGTTTAATCAGCTCCACATTTCCCAGGGGTAATGAACGTGAAGCATGTGTATCTTCTTTAAAAAATAAATAGACCATCATCACATATTTTCACGTGGACGATTTTTCCACCAAGGTGCTGGATGATCTGTGGAGATCTCAGATTCTCCCTTTGGACTTTTTTTTTTTTCTGAAGAAACTTTTTCTTTTTTTTTTTTTTTTTTTTGTAAAGACACACGATATATTTAGTTGGTAACTGCATATAATTTGTTTAAACAGAGGACACAAGTGTCTTTCAGATTAATCCCTTTAACAGCATAACTTTATAAAAAAAATAATCTGCCTACCTCTGAGCACTGTTCTGTACTTCTAATCACCACTTCTGCCATGATCTGGCGAAAGTAAGACAAAATCAATTAGTAATTACAGTCACATCATTGTAAAATACATATGTGGGGTGACAGAAGAAAAAAAGCCTGCTAAATTTAATTCTGGTGTAAATGCTTATTTTCAGGAGATGAAAATGTTCTTTGGACTTGTTTTTTTTTCATTCTACATTCTAGCTATTTTGAAAACATTTTTTTTAGGCAAAGATAGAAACAGGTATGTCTGGTCAAAAGTGTTCCTAAATTTTAGGTTTGATGTGTTTTATTTGGTTATTTATTCAGTATAAGGACCTGTTTACCCAGCAGAAGTGGAAACATTAACCCCTGTGTCAATATGGAAGAAGGCATTTATTAATTATCAAATATACAAGGTATTTTTCCATATATTTTCTTCATAAAGGCAGATCATCCTTTCTAAGTAGAAACAATTTTTAGCTTAATACTGTAAATTTTTCAAGGTCAAAAAGTTCAAAAACTAGGCAAACTCAATACCAATTTAAAAATTCTGTTTCAATTACTTGAAACGCAAGCATAGTAATAGTTTTTATTTTAGATTGAATTTGAATATTTAGGCATATTTTTTTAACTTCAAGAAAGAGTTTTCAAAATTGATTTTAGATGACATGCACCAAAGAGTAAAATAACTCTATGAACCTATTTCAAACTTGTACATAGAAATTTCCTCAGGAAATATCCTTCAAACCAATCCAGTTATTAACCCTTTCGTGAACTTATAGTGGTCATGAATGTGGTGGTAAATATTTAAAGCAGCAAGCTGAATAGAGAAAACAGTATTATAGTTAATTCTTGCAGTCTACATGATACAAAATAAATATTTGGGAAAAGCAAAAAAAACCTGCTGTGAGTATTGTGGGCTGATATTCATATCCAGGAGGCTGATGGGAGTTACATTGTCTATGTTTGTATTCCTTAATCTACAGTTTCATGTTATGAAAACAGACAAGTTAGAGATGGGGCTGTAATAGGTCTTTTAAGTGACCCGTTTTAAAATAATATAATGATTCTTTGGATAATACGTAGCATAGTAATTCTCTTGAGTGGCAGTTGATTATTACCTGAAAAAAAAATTAAAAATGGGGGTTTTGTTTGAATCTGGTTGTCCTTGAATGGAGCATAACTCTTAAGCATATAACCTCTTCTGTCTGTGGGGAAGGTAACCAGCAGTGGATAAGCTGAAACAAATTTTGATTATGCTGAAGCTGATAAGGAGGTACCTCTTTAAAGGGGCCTCAAAATTAAAAGGGGAGGTGATTCATTTCAGAGGCTTAGAAAGAAAACAGGAGGCAAGGAGAGCTGGAGGAACAGTAATTAAAGTGAAGAGCAGGAAGAGGCAGAACATATCCATGATGCATGGAATATGATGCATGGAAAAGGTGCTACAAGCTGAGATCCTGGTCTTCTAAGTGATCTTTCACACATGTTAAATGAACTGGAGGACCACTGTGCGTGGGGGCGTGAACAGCCCTGGAATCCGGCTATCTGGTGAGGGGCGAAGGCCAGGGCCCCTGCGCATCAGAAGCCAGCCCCCCTCGGCGTCTTTGGCCTCGGGCTGAGCTGGGGGGATAGCTCGGAGCAGTGCGGTGAGAGACGAATTAGGAGGCGACCACTTGCTGGGGGCAAACTGTCGGTTTATTACAGAAGAACCAACAAAGGAGGGGAAAACACCCAGCAAATGGCCCCGAACAAGGGGCAGGAGAGGGTTTTAAGGGAAAAGGGGGAAGAAGGCAGGGAAACCCGGCTACCAATAGAAATACATATTTGAGGGTACGAAACATAACTGATATATCAAAGTAACTAACTGTTATAAATCATAGGAGGGGCTCCAGGGCTACAGCCAACCATAACTCCCAGAGAAAAGAAAATTCTCGAAACCTGGGAGGAGAAAAAGGGGTGATTGACAGAACCCAAGGAGGAAACACTTTCACTTTATAAGAGAAACCAGGGGAGGAGCAGTTTCATTTCCATAGTAACCTAACTGACAGGGTAACAGCAGGAAGTCCTGGGACCTTCCTGAACCATTTGATACAGAAAATGGGGGAGCAACTAACAGACTTAAGAACACACCACAGCACCACTGGATAAATCAGGGCAGAAGAGAACACAATTCTGTGACACCTGAAGTTATCCATCTCCTTGTGATTTATCATGTTTTTACATTGTATACTTCAAACTCTGTCAGTTTTCTGGGACTTAAAATGCCGTTGGGTACTGAGCCCAAGTAGACCCTGACTAGCTCAAATTACTAACACAGATGCAGCTAGAGAATCTCTAAATTGTGCCTCTACAGCACTCAGTCAATATATGCTTTTCCTTCATCTTCACACCTTAATATTAGGGGGATAGCTACAGGACAATTTGTTTACATTAATTATATAAGTCTCCAGTAGCTGAGGAGATAACCTTCAATATTCAGCTATGCTGTAGATGTTTAATAAGTGAAAAGTGAACAGAACATTCTTTTCAGAAACTCAGTGAGAGATTTTTTTTTTTTTTTGAGAGTTTATGAAGACTTCAGCATTTTCCAGATTGGCAGGACAATCAGAGATTTTAAGTACTTTGAGCATCTTTATATGTATTCCCTTGGAGTCAACATTTTTTAGCCAAGAAACAGAGGAAAAATGCTGAGTAAATATAAGATGATATGTTCTCTTCGAATATTTTTGTGGAAGATACCTGCTTTTGTTCCTTTTAATCATAAAAGGAAAAGTAAGGAGAATAAACCAAACCTCACAGCTTGAGAAGAATTTCAAGGCTGGGAATAGACATCATTATAAAACTTATCCATTATCCCAAAACTAGAAGCTCCTTTGCAAGCCTGTTGTTGAATTAATTTCCCCCTCTGTTACTGTTAGTAGGACAGAGTGATTTTTGGCATTTTTTTGGCTCCACCATCTGTATCAAGTACACTGCTCCTTCATGCACCCAGCTTCTTGGCTCTAATTCCCAAGTCAGAAGCACAAGCTTTGGTCACTGCAGATGGATTGTAATCATGGAATCATAACATTGCAGAATGGTTTGGGTCGGAAGGGACCTCAAAGATCATCTAAGTTTCAACACTCCTGCTCAGAAGAAAATCTTCATAATATTGCCTTCTGGGACAGTTACAGCTACTGAGTTTTATAACTCATATTTTACAATTTTGGAATAGTGATACCTGCTAGTAGCACTGTTCAACCTCTCCAAGAGTATGTGTGGGTTTTTTTCTTTTAAATGACTACAATCTTTTGCTAGAAAAGAGTGAAGAATGACACTCTTCTGTATGGTTTCCCTGAGCAGTTTGGGCATTTTTTTTCATTGCAATCTTATTAAGCTTTTAAAAATATTATTTTATGAAAAAAAAATCTCAAATAAACCAAACCAAAACAGGAAACCTACCGAAAACCCTTAGAATTATCAAAATATTCTTACAGAATAGGCAAGATCAACTTATATGGTGAGTCCTATTTTGAATGACTGATAAAGACAAAACTCTAGTTTAATCTTGTCTGGTCAAGGGCTCTAAGGAAGTGTTAGTAAGAAGGAATGTTTAACTTTTTTGTTTTGACACATTTCCAGTCGCTTACATTCATCTGACCAAAACAATCCTGGAGGGTACAGTTTTGTATGACACAGTCACATATTTGTATATTTAAAACATTTGTAGAACACTTTTTGTTTCAGGTTAATAGGTCAAAAGGCAAATATGCAATTTTTATTGCTGTGCAGCTAATGGCATAATTTCATTAAGGATTTCATTTACAGTTGGTACTGAAACCAATCTACCTCAAATACAAAAGGTGATTCTCCTTTCTTCCTAGTGAAGTCATTAGCAAGTCAACAGAATATAGTGTTTTGTAGAAAAATGTTTTCTTTTTTACTTTACAATTTTTCCTCCCTAGGGTCAAGAATCCTGATGATAGCAACCGATGATATACCTAAAAACAGTATAAATAGCTTAAAATTTGATGTTTTAAAGAAAATAGAGTAGGCTCTCCCTGCCTTTTTCAAAAAATCATGAACATTTTGAGGGATGAGGGGGTGGGAATGAGTGGCGTTATTGTTGTCTGTTACTTTGAATAAGAGCTGCAGTTTTTACCATAAAAAAAAAAATCCAACTTTCATTAAATAATTTTTGTTCTCCTTTAAAGAGGTATTGGTAAATCAGCTGCTTTACTGCCTATTAAGACTGGTGATCTGTATGGCATTTTTTATGAAACAATTCACAACTTTAGACCAGATAACCACTGAAAATTAATCATCCACAGAGTGCTGAACTGAACAACCCTCTGAATCTCTAAAGAAGATCACCAGTCTATTAGACTTATATATTGTAATTACATTATATTTAACTGTATAATTTAGAAGCTTTAAATTAGATCAACCATCTATCAGGCTTTATAAAAATGAAAAGTTATTCATCAGATTAAAAAGTAATAAAAAAGAAATTAACCATATTTGGAATTTACCTCCCTACTAAATAGAGCAATTAGGATTTTAGACTTTTAAGAATGATGGGTTTAGCTGGTGTCGTCTCATTGGATTTTTACAGTAAGTTGGATGGGGATGTCCTATTTTCATTCTTACAAATTCTGATGTAATTCACTGTGATATTTAACTCCTGTATAACTTTGGTTAATTTGACTTGTTCCTGTTTTGCACACATAAAAGTGGCAGATGAACCTAATCCAATAATCTTTTTTCACCAAATCATAATAAGAATTCCAACATGTACCTTACACCATCAGGTACAAGGTATTGACAACAGGTACTGACAACATAAAAGTTTTCAATCCAATTTTTGACTCTTAGGAAGAAAAAAAATTCAGTCTCGTTAAAATCCAAGCCTTCTGATAGATTTTAGGTTTTTGAAACAAAAAGTTGAGATACCAAATACTCAAACAAAAAAGTAGATCTAAAGTAAGTGAAAAGAAGGAACTATCCCTCTCAAAAAAAATTGACTAATTTTTTGGGATAATTTTATTTCAATGTTTCTATTACTATTTTTTAAAAATCATCTTGTGGCTAGGTACTTACTACTTCCAGGTGAATTACTGGGTTTATGTATAGATTGGTAGAATTTCCAAGCCCCTAGTTATTGGTCTGGGGAATTTTAATCTTTTCCACAAGGACAACAGAACTCCATTTTCTCATTATTTTTAAATTCCACTCTATGAGAAGAGCTTCTTTTTAAACCTCTGCCACCCAAAATGGAAAGGACAGGAGAAAGTGAAGCTCTCAATACAATGTCTCTGACGGAGCCTAGACACCTCAAGCTATGACATGAGAAAGGGCATTCCCTGGTGTCCCATCCAATCTTGAGGAGGCTTTATCAACACTGATATTAACAAAAAAATCCATGAGCGTTAAATATCTAATATTTGACAGCTGTACAAAACTAAACGTTCCTAAGCCAGGTAACTCACCCCTTAAAAACAAAAGTCAGTGAAACAGAGTGTAATCTTACTAATAATCCCTTGTCATAACAACCATATTGGTGAATATTGCTTCCCCTCTTAACAGGATAACCACTCAAGCAACATTCTAGCCTTAATGCAACAAGTTATTGGTAATAGGAGTATGCGTGGGAATTTTTATTTCTTATGGAATTTATCTGAAAACAGTGCTGACAGGATAGTCCCTCAAATACTTAAAACAGCCCCTGGGTAAACAACTTTGCTGTCTAAAAGATCACACTTGCATATTTTTTCATGGGTTGGAAGCTGTATGCTTAATCTTGAGAGCTCATGTTGTTTTCACCTAAATTTGTCATGTGGATTTGAAGTGTAGCAATCTGTGTCACCTTGGGATGTTTGTATTTGGATGTTTTATTGAAACTCTCATCTGACAAGGAAAGTCTGAAGCTTTATCTTAGATTTGTAGAATTTCAAGTCAGGAAGAATTCTACAATCAGCTAAAATGTCTTCCTGTGTATAACACAGAACCTGCACAACATGAGGAGTTATAATTTGGGCAGGGTGCCTAATCTGGCATTGGTTTAAACTTGGCAGTGATATGACCCTCATGCAGCCAGACATTTTGCTGGAAATGCTATAAATATGTTTTGTTCAGAATTGAGACTGACAACATTCAATCACTTCTATGGCTGATAGTGAAATAAGGTTGCTGTCTTCTCAATGATAATGCAACACTTGAATGACCTAATAATTTTAATATGTTGGAATAATTCTGATATTTAGGTTACTTTATTAATTTGATATTAACCACCATTATTTTGATTTTTTAGACATGATTTATTATTTTTCTATTAACATAGATTAGTTAAAATAAGCCGATTAATAAAATCTATATTTTCTATTAATTTCTGCGCAGAATCTGGTTTGGAACCTGACACACCCCTGAAGCAGAACACTGAGGTAAGAGAGAACTCTGTGACTCAATTGGGTCATATAGAATTGTCCTAATAGGTATTTCCAGTGATAGCTATGATGATATTTTGAGGGCAAATGTTGCATATTGATTACTTTTCCAAACAACAAATAGAAACTGCAGACTACTCTGCTTATTTGTTCTCAATTTCAAGTTTTCACAATGGGATGCTCAAGCACTGCATTTTTATCACTCTACATTATGATTATCTGTTTAAAACTGATTTTAATTTTCTCTTTTTTTTTCCTTTCTGTATAATGTCTCATATTCCCAGTTAGAAGAGGTCATGCTCCTTATTAAAGACTAAACTCTTGATTAGTTCTTAAACACCACACAGCTTCTTGTTCCCTCCCACAGAGTGTAATGGAGGAGAAGATTTGGAAAAAATTAAACTCATGGGTTTAAATCAATTCAGGCAGAATAGACCCCTGCAATCCAGGAGGAAGTTGTTAGTGGTCTGCTGAGCTCAGTATTGGGGCCAGTTGTACTTAATGTCTTTATCAGAGAGCTGGATGAGGAGAGTGAGGGCAGTTACAGGTGGTTCACAGATGACACCAGTCTGGGCTGGAGTGTTGATCTGCTGGAGAGTGGGAAGGCTCTGCAGAGGGATCTGGACAGGCTGGATCCATGGGCTGAGGTCAATGGTTTGAGGCTCAACAAAGCCAAGTGCTAGGTCCTGCATTTGGGTCACAACAACCCCTTCACTACCACAGGCTGGAAAGGTGTCCAGTGAAAAAGGACCTGGGGGTACTGGGGACAGCGGCTGAACGTGACCCAGGTCTGTCCAGGTGGGCAAGAAGGCCAAAGGCAGCTGGGCTGTACCAAAACCAGTGTGACCAGCAGACCAGAGGAGTGAACCCTGAGCTGGTAAGGCCACACCTTAAGTGCTGTGTCCGACTCTGGCCCCTCACAACGAGAAACACATTGAGGTGGTGGAGCTGGTGAGGGATTTTACAAGGAGCAGCTGAGGGAGCTGGAGGCGCTCAGCCTGGAGAAAAGGAGGCTTAAGGGAAGATGTTGCTCTCTACAGTTACTTGAAAGGAGGTTTTAGCAAGATGAGTGTTGATCTCTCCTTCCAGACAACTAGTGACAGGGCAAGAGAAAGTGTTTTTAACATGGGTCAGAGGAGGTTTAGGTTAGATTTCAGAAAAATAATTCCTTACCTGCCAGGGCTGTCAAACACTGAACAGGTGGTCCTGGGAAGTTGTGTCAAAATCTCTGGAGACATTTAAAACCTGTGCACTTAAGGGAATGGTTTAAGGGTATATTTGCTAGTGTTAAGTTAATGACTGGACTCGATGGTGTTAAAGATCTTTTCCTTTCCAAACTCAATGATTCTATGATTGTATAACTTATTTCAAATAAATTACTAATTATTGTAATCTGCAATGCAGTAAATTATTTTACAGGTAACTCAAACCCATTTGTTTCCTTTTTGTTGCTCTCATCTTTATTTTTCTCCTCTGCTTTTATTTTCCTATCTGATACCAGTTGTGAATCAGGTGTCATTTATTACCATGCTTTTTCAAGCCTTTTCTGTCTTTTTAGTCATTCTGTATTATAGATTATGATGGGATTATTATGATAATGTTTTAGTACTTACACTTCATCTTTGTCCTTCTATTTGTTCCCTGTTTGCATATATTTTGCCTTGATGTGTATTTTCTCTGTATGGTCTTCAAATATTGTTCCACAACACACTTATTTGGCATTATTAAAGAAGACTTTTTAAAGTTATATTTGTATTATGACCCTGATGTATCAAACATACCAATATAATACATATTTTTGTAAGTATTAGCTTTGTGTATGTTTAAACATCATGGTTAGAACTAGCACCTCACTAGCACCTCAGTGAATTCAGAGATTTCCTTTTAGAGACTTTATTGTCTTAGCTTTTAATGTTCCATTCTAACTCAAGCTCTTACTTTGTATTTGCTTTTGATAGGTCAATCCACATAGACCAAAAATGCTCATTAACATACTTTATGGCTTTCCCACGCAGTTTGTGATCCCACTCTTTTTTCTCTGTTACCAAGATTTTGGTAGTTTGCATATTACTTGTAGATTCTGAATCCACTTACCACACAGTTTCTGTTCACTGCTCATTATCCCAATAGGTCTATAAAGATAACAGTAGCAAATGTGGTAAGAAAAATAAAAGCTCATTATCTTCACAGATTGCTAATACTCAGAAAACTGTAGTAAAGCTATGTCAGATCCTTCAAATCCTTGTCACTCTCTTCTTCACTTAACAAGTCATTCATTGAATAGAACACACATGATTGCAGTGTAGACATCTATGTTTCAGCCAACCAGGCCAGACTCATTTTATAATCAATGCAGAAAAATGGGCTTTTCTAGCTATTAATGTGTCTTGACCTAGTTTAGATATATGAAGGAGGAGGATACAAATGACCATCTAGCAGTGCCCATTTCTTTCAGATCACAAGGACAGTGTGCAGAACTAATTGAGTGTATGGAGGTTTGCACTAGAGATATAACATTGAGGTGAGATGAATTCCCACTTCCAGCAGTAAATGGCAAACCCCCAAAACCCCTTAGAAACATATGCATATCCAAGAGATTTGAGAGAAATGTCTTGGTTATGCACAACTTCATACTTTGACAAATTATAGTTTTCAAGAATAAAGAATGTCTCTCTTGCTTTATGCAATCTTCATGAGATTTTGTTCCAGTTAGGTGCATGCTTTTATCTCACAAGTTTTGCAGGTAGAATGTAGTAATCAGGGAGATGACGAATTGAAATTTAGGCAACAAATGTATGTACTTTTACACTGTTTTTCACATATATTGCACTGATGTGTATATCACATATTTGTGATGCATTTGCTTCTGCTTCTTGTAAACTAGAATATCGGGCTCATTTTTCAATATATATAAATATATATATATATTTTTAATATATACTCATATGTTTCAGGATTTATTAATTTTAGTGCTAGAAAGGATAATTCTGTTCATTTAGTCTGATCTACTGCTTAATCTATGAGTTTTAATATTTTGTAAGTAAACAACACCAATTACAATACCCAAAAATAAGTTTGATGAGGAGCTGACTAGCAGATACATAATTTTTGTAGATCTTTATGCTAATCCAGGTATCCCAAAACAAAACATAACAAACATACAGTTGGATTGCTCATTTGTGTTAACTCCTTAAACAGTCTTTCCCTCACTCTAAATTTTTCCTAAAATTCTCACCCTATTTACAGCTTGCTCTGCTACAAAAGCATTTTCCAATCACATGGATGAAGTCTTGCTACAGCTTTCCCTCTAACCCTTTGCCAACTCCCCATTCTCAGATACATTAAAAACAAGCTAGTGATGTTTGCTTCCAAGACTCTTGTATTTTCAGGCTATCTATCACTTCTGTCAAACAATCCCCAGAATTTGTCCTTAGACTGGTTCTAGCCTGTTTGAAAGACCTCCAGAGTGCAAGAACTAAGAGCATGCCTGAAAATATTCTTCATCTTTTGATATCTTCATATCAGAAAACTGATATTTATTTCCTGTAATTTAAGCCAACTATTTGTCTCTCCTATCATGGTTATGGATTGGGAAGAACGCTCTGGATTTTTGGATGTTTAGAGACTATTACTGTGTAATTTTAACAGTTGCTTCTTTAAAGACAACATCTGGGCCATATATTACACACCAAACTCCAGACTTTCTTCAAACAATTAAATCCTTTCTTTCTTATTGCCTTTTGAGGCTGGAAGAACTCCACAAACCACTAGTCTCATTAAGACCTTCTTTTAGCCAGGCTATCAAAAAGCTACCAAAAAACAACAACAACAGCAACAACAACAAGAAAATAAAATTTGGCTGCTACAACCCTGTCAGCTGCTGTACATCAGAGTAAAGAACATTTCTTTCCACTCATCTTGGTACCTAAAATATATTTATCTGTTCTTCATTGTTTCCCATGTAGAAAAGGAGTTCTCTGTAGCAAGGATCAGTTTGGGTTTACCAACTAAAGGATCATAGTGCAATTCCTACAATTTTTCCAAAGTTCTTCTTTATGACTTGTGTTTTTCTAGGAGGCAAATAATCCAAAATATAATCAGTAATATCTATGCCTCTGAGCAAGTTTGATGAAGTTATTAAGATACTCCTAATGGAATGACATTAATACCACAAGAAAATTCACTGCTAGATTTATAAATGGTCATATATATATATATATATATAAAATTTATGCATTTGTGAAAAAGAGCCTGAATTTTTTCAGCATGTGTTAAATTTTGGTCCATTAACAGCTCTGCTAGTATAAATAAATGATAGTGATAATCAATTACTTTTTGCTGTCTGTCTTGAACTACTGCACAATAAGAACAAGAAAAAATAATTTGATTGAATTTGCACTTAGGTACTAATAAATGTACTAAAAAGGGGATTTTTTGATATTTTTAAAGATGTAATAAAGATTATCCCTGTCCCCTGACAACAGCTCATACTATAGCCTGATTCATTTAGTTGTACGAATAGAAAAATAATCCTGACTACTAGTTTTTCATGCAAAAAATAAATGAATTTAAAATGCTTCTAAAAAAATACGAGAAGAAGGTGTCAGCACTTTGTGAAATGTGAAAGCTTCCTTGGAATAATAGGCATGTCAAACTGCTGTTTCCAGTAAAAGAAGTCATAGATAAAAAGCCATCCTGTAATATGTCACTGAAAGTTTTGGCACACTGTGCTAGAGCCCAGATTCATTTGTGTATGTGTGTGTATGTGTGTGTATATATATATATATATATATATATATATATATATATATATATATCACATACATATACCTATGTGTGTATATATGCATGTTAATACATGTATGTAATACATGCATATATTAAAAACTAAGGGCTTAATTCTGACTTTAATTATCTGCTTTCTGTGTTATCACCTTGAATTTTCACTGCCTGAAAGGAAAACTGATTGTCCCTCATAGTATTGCTAAGAGTGTTTGGAGTAGCTTCATGTTTGAATCATGAGATGGGAAGAATTTGCCACAGCTTTTGCCTACACACACTATTAGGTTTTGTTCCCTGCATTTTGGTTGTCTATACCAGGTTTTCTATCCAGGTTGTCCAGATGCTGATTTTCTCAACTATATGTATTATTTAAAATTATTTGACAAATTCTGCAAAACATCTTGATCTGGAAAAAAAAAATTGCTACAGGTGTTTTTTTTTTTTTACAAACATCCTGTCTATAAAGTATGATTGTAATTACATTGGCTTGGGTTTCATCTACAAATCATATGACTTTTATTTTTATCTTCTGATGCCTTACTGTATGGCACATAATTTAATTTCTGATTAGAAGCCTTTAATATGCCAGGAAATAGCTTTAACTCAATATTCTTCTTTGCAAGGTCTTTCTATCAGCATTACTTTTGGTAGATACCTCTACGAAATTATTCAACCTTTACCAACTTTGGATAGCCCTTTCTTCTCCACCAGCTTTATTCACTGTGTGAACACAAGTGGAATGAGAAGTTAACCAGAACAAGCAAGTGTATTCCAGCTCTTAACAGGTGAAATCTGTAATTCTGACATTTTCTGGTCTGAATAGAAAACCTTGGAGCTCAGTGTTCTGACGTCATATAATAAGAGAGCTGGAAAGAGAGGATGTGTGTGATGATGTGGTCAGCACCCAAGTGATGTTTATTGTGGATTCTGTGGTAGGATGCTGAGAATACATCCCTTGAAAAATCTGTTATTCAAAATAAGCCACATGCAAACTTCCTAAACGTTTTAAAAATTACTTGTCTTTTGGATGCATATATTCATATACACTTGCATAATCACACCCACATATGAACCTGGAAGTATGGTTATAATAATAAATTTTTGGCCCCCTAATTCTGCTTATTAAGGGTCCTTAGTAGTTGAAATGAGATTTAAGGTTCAAATCAGATTCACAATAGCTTTATTTTATCTTTACTGATCTGTAATAGAAAGGCAGAAGGGACAAATATCATAACATGTAAAAATGTTTCTGGACTCAGTAGTAACCCTGTTGATTTAATTAATCTCATTTAGGTACTACTATAATGACACAGAAAGTGGTGGAAAGTTCAGAAACATTAATCTTCTTATCTGTGCACTGGAACTCACTCTGAAAAAGTACATGAAGGAGGACTGATGAATGCTGCTTCATTAGAAGAATTTTGAAATGCAATTTGTCTTCATGAAAACGAGGGATTGCACATTTCCAGCTCTCCCCTGTGCCTCTTAGAAATATTTTTTAAGCAATAACCTTTGATGCAGAATAGTCATTGTGGTAGGACAGTAATAATAATAGAAGAGAGGTATGTCCTGGTCAATCTTTGTGAATCACTGCAGTGGAAAATCTTAGACCTGCAGATTCAAATTTCCTAAATATGATTATGTGGTATCAGAAACCAAAATTCCTTTTAACTAACTTGGCTCTATACTCAGTAGATTACACAGAAGATTTTCATAGTGCTTAAGGCAAATGGTGCAGGTGATGAGCTAAAACTTGATTAATCCTTGAAATTTGCAGGAATTAAAGAGTTTTTTACCTAATAGAATATTGGCTGCTAAAATAACTTTGTAATAGAATAATGGATACTTTTGCTGTTACTCATACCTAGTTAATTCCAGACTTCCTAAGAGCTTTATTATAGGACTGTGCAAAATGTGGAAGAAAAAATGAACTGAAAAGGTGCAGGTAGGACATCTGGAAATAGAGATCAAAACCTGTCTGGGCAAATGCATCTTGCTGGGATAATGAGATTTCAAAAAATTGCATTGACTGATTGCTCATTTCCTGCCTTAGCACGTATAACCCTTGGACATAACAGGGATTTGAAACCAAAGCCACTGAAGCCAATGGATAGATTCTCATTAATGAAAATATGTAATAGACTAGAACTTATATCAGAGTTTAAGAGGAGGAGTGGTGGACTTGGCAGTGCTGGGTTAATGATTGGATTCAGTGATCTTAGAGGTCTTTTCTAACCAAAGTGGTTTTATGATTCTGAGCATGCCCTTGTCTGGCATGATCAAAGTTCACTGTTTTCCACCTTACCTGCACTTGCTTGGATTGTCAGCCTTCTGCTCAGAGGTATCTTTCCACATTAATCTGCCTGATTCCACTTACAGTGCTCTCTAATAGAGTTGCAGAGGAAGAAAAGGCTAAGAGAGGAGACACTAATCCAACTCCTCTACTGGAGTGGGCTTTTATGTCCCTTTTCTGCTGTGTATTCTTCTTTTCTCTTGCTTTTTTTTTATTCCATCTTTTGTATGCTTCCTTTCAGTGTACCAGTTCACCAAAAAACCAAAAACCCAAAAAAAAGCCAAAAAAAAAATAAAACAAAAAAAACACACACACATGCAAAAATCTTCTGGTAAAATTCACAGTTTTTCTGCATAACAGAAATGTTTATTCTTAAATAACCACACCATCTCGGCTTGGTATCTTCCTACTCATGGTGCCTTTTAAGTGAATTTGTCTTAAGAATTCCCTACACAGGCTGAAGCCTTCTCTACCAAAGACCAAAGCCCCAGTGCTGCTGACCAGCCTCCACCTCTCCCTTGATTTCAACTCAGTTGGAAGCTCTTGTCCATGACTGCTGTCACCATGGCTGTCCCCAGGTATGTGAGCAGTGGGTCAGCATTATCCCTGACTGGCCCCTCAGGAATTCATGTGAGGAAAGTCTCACTGGTGTGATCTAGGAGCCTCCTCAGCCGTCTACCCAGTTCTAGGTAGACAGAGACGTACTCACAGATGTTCAGATGGTTCAAAATCCTTTGCAATGTGAGGGCCTGGGAGTTGGACACGGCTGTTCGTTGTTCAAGTCCCCTGTGTCCTCCTTGTGAGGTGTTTACAATACATCACCATCTTAACATTCACTTTATGATATTTCATTGCTCTTCAGTTCTGGAAATATAAAATGGTAACCTGCATTCTTCAGATTATTTCAGGGGGGCTTTGTGTCAGGCTGCTCCAGACATCATTAACTGTACTGGAGAAATGAACCTGCCACACACTATATTTTTAATATGACTGCATTATTTATCTTACCTTTACTAAATTCTTCCTCTCCATCTCACTCCTAGTACTGTTCCCCCATTGTTAAAGCCTTAGCAGTATTGGAAAGTAGGTGGGAAGATACTGCAAAAATGAATTCAAAATTTTAAATATAGGAAATGGAGTGTAGTATTGAATAGACAAAAATTATTCCAGGCCTAGGCAGAAAGAATCTGAAAACAAGATGTAAGCAGCCATGCATAAAATGTCTGAAACCACAGAGGAAATAGCCGACAAGATGAGTGGTAACAAGGTGAGCAAGGTATCAAAGTGAAAAAAAAACCCCTCTAGAGAAGACAAGATGGATGAAGGAAGAAAGTTACTGTATTTGTGAGAGTGTGTTTAATGTACTCAGCTGTGTAAGAGCTTCGGGGAAAAGATCATTGACGTTATCAGAAAATTAACTGTTATTATGGACTAATGCTTCTATCAGACAAAGGACACTGTGAAATTACAGGTGTATCCTTTCCCTTTCCACACATTCCATAAAATCTCCCCATGATAAAATTTAGCTGAGTTGTTCAGATCTGGAATCATCCAGGGAGTTTGAGAAAATATAGCATGTACAGGAACTGTCAGCCCACCTATAGAAATGCTATAAATACACACTGGAGATGGTGGGGGCCATCTTTGTGTCTGTTTTCGAGGAGAAAGGCAGCAAACAGATCAGGATACTAAGACTAAGTAAAAACAGGAAGCCAGGTGAAGGACATCTCTCTTTTCTTTGCCCCATATCCTGCATTTTTATCTAAAATCATCTAATGCTGATTGTCTAAAGATTAAGATGTTTTTTGTACAGTTATGCTCAACATTACACTACATAATATAATGTCTTCCACTAGTGCACTGATCTTGCTGTGTGGATTTCAGCTTCAGAAACTGTGAGAATTATGGCAGGAGCTCTAAGAATGTGTCAGCCCTTTGATTACATCACACTGTGCATGTATCATTTACTTTGATTAGAGGCTTTTTCAAAGCTCCCAAGGTTTGACTCTTTGTAATGCTACATCTCTAGAATGAGTCAACATTTGTGAGAATTGTGACTCCTTGGCAATTATAAAATTAAATTTGGAGCCACATTCATTACACACTTCTTTTTCTCGTAATTTAGAAGGACTGATTTAGAAGTAAAGCAGGGTGGGAAACAGCTGACCTTAATCTTAGCTACTATGAAGACTTCTCTGTTCCTAAGCTATTCAGGAAATATTCTGTGGAGGCATTCCACTCTTAAAATAGGCTGCTATAAGTATTGGGTCTGGCTGTGATGGAGTTAATTTTCCCCATGGCAGCCCTCATAGTGCTGTGGTTTGTATTGGTAGCTAGAAAGGTGTTGATAGTACACCAGTGTTCTGGCTGCTGCTCTGCTGAGGAGTCCTGGCAGACCATCAAGGCACAACATCAAGGCTGTTCCCCCTCATCAGCGGCTTGGGAGTGGGCAAGATCTTGGAAGAGGTCACAGGCAGGACAGCTGACCCAAACTGACCAAAGGGATATTCCATACCATAGGATGTCTGCTCACAGTCAGATCTAAGAGAGAAGGAAGGGAAGGAGGGAGGACATTTGCCAGTATGATGCTTTTTCTTCCAGAGCAACCACTGCATGTACTGAAGCCCAGCTACCCCAGAAGTGGTTGGACATCACCTGTTGATGGGAGACAGAGAATAAATCTTTTGTTTTCCTCTGCTTTCACATTGTGCCTTTGTATATGCTTTATGAAGCTGCTTTTATCTTGTCCTACAAGTTTTTTCCTTCTTATTTCCTCCCCTACAGTGTTATGATGAGGAGAGAATGATGGAGCAGCTTGGTGGGCACCTGGCACCCAACCAAGGCAAATCCACTATGCAAAGTTAGTGAGTTACCCTCTAGAAATTATTTTTCTCTGCTTCAAATATGGATCTAGATCATTAAGTCCCAACATAAGGATCTCATATTAAAGTCACTGTGAATTCTTGGAGCAGGATTTTATCTGACATTGAAATATCTACATTTGAGTGTCCACCACAATTCAGCATCTAAAAGTGCTAGAAGTTTGAACTCTAGTAAATCACAGCATTGTAGAATATCTTGAGTTTGGAAGGGACCCACAAGTATCCACACTCCCCACAAGTCCAGCTCGTGGCCCTGCACATGTCACCCTTAAGAGTCACATCGCATCCTCCCACGTGACTTTACACCATGAAATCTGTGAAGCCAGAAGAAAGATATGTCTTAGACTGAGGAGATAAGTAAGAGGTAATTTATTGGTTGAGATGCCCCGAGGTCACTGAGCTGGCAGCTCTGACACACGAGTTACAAAACTGCCCCAACATTGTCTTGACAGCTAGAGACCAGATAATATATTCCATGATGGTGTATAAAAATGGACACTTACTTGGGTTCAAGAAGCTGAATCCTGCCCCTAGCAACCCCCTAGAAATCTATATACAGACATTTTAAAGTAAGCATTTTAATATCTGAGTAAATCCTCCCTCCCTTAAACTAAGGACATAAATCTTGCTTTAAACCACCAAAATTAAATTTAAGAACACAACCTTGATTCTAAACTCTGGCATATATTTTGCTTACATAGCAGCATATTCCCCATAATTTTAGCTTATGATATAAACTGAAAGCCAAAATAACACCTATATACTTAAAATTAAATTTATATGTAAATTGGGTAGCTAAATCTAAAGGGATGATGTCAAAAATCTCCTCAAAATGCTTAGACTTCTGAAATCTGAGTCCACATACACCCCTTAAATATACTGCTAATGACCATCATACTCTGAGACACAAATGTCCTGATATCACAAGACAAAGGAGCAGATCAAGCTTCATTTGAAATTAAAATGACAGTGGTGTGCTCCCAGTCTTCAGTGTGGCAACCTACCTCTACAAAGCACATTGTCATCAGAATATCCTCTTAAGGAAACATTGCCAGAAGGACAGTGAGCAAGCTGGAAATCCATCTGCCTAGAAAAGCTTTGGGATTTTGTCAATGGGTTTTTCTTACTCTGCTGCAGATTGGCTGCAGGCACTCCATAATCTACATATTGTTTACCTTCTGCCCATATGTCTGCCCTGTGGACAGCCTGAAGATCGACTGTAGACAACTTTTCCAAATAGTTCTGCTGGCACACTAGTGAGCAGTGGGCTCTACAGCATGTCTGGCCCTGTGCTCTGGATTGGCTTCAGGCTTGCTTCAGGCTTGTTCCACAGGGACAGGAGTCTACTGGCGAAAGGTAGCCCCAGGATATTGATAAGGGGCAGCATAGGCAAATTGGCTAACCAGTGTCATTTGGGATGCCCTGGAAGATCCCAGGCACTCACACATGTCTGCAATTTACAGCACAAGATTGTATCCTTCTTGACCAGCCTCTGGGGGCAGCTGGAAAACTATATCACACCTGAATATTAGACACCTCTCCTCAGGCAACTGTATCTCAAATGACCACAGTTCTTATAAGAGGTGGCATGTACAAAATTAGCACACATATTTGAAGTCATTATAGGAAGAAGTCAAAAACATGCTGTGACTAAAATCCTCTGTCTCTCTTGCCTCATACTTAAAGATGGATCTTAGCTTATTTGCTGCTGTCACCCCTGAGAGAACACAATAAGGTCTACAAAGTGTTTTGGGGAGAGAGTGATAAAATAAAACAGAAACTTTAAAGCCTATGTCATCACTGGCCTTAAATATGCCACAAAACTCCTACACTTGCTTATAAGGCAAAATGAGAAAGGTGGGCAGATCCCAGTATATTTGAAATGTGTAGATATAAATACAATTTAATATAGAAAATATAAGAACATTGGAATAATTTAATTGAAAAGTAATGTAGCTATCATAAACTAAGAAATAGCACAGCTGGAGGATTTTAAAAGTGATTTGGAAGCAAAATCCTCTCATTGAATTAGAGAATAAAAATTCAGTTAGGGACCTTGTAGAATAGCAAAGCTGGTAGAGCTTCTATAGCTAAGGGCCTGTCAGCATTTCTATTACATACCAGTAGTTTCTGGGGATTATACTTCATCCAGAAGGGTTTGATGTGGAATGAACTTGGGATGAAATGCCTCAGCATTTGAGTAATGTAATGGTAACTCTATTATAAAAAAAATCTGTATTCACTTTGTTACAGTTGAATCTACTGCATTGCTGCACTACGCATTTTGATTTAAAGATACCTGAGCTAATGCTGACCTAAGGAAATATGTCCACATAATGTAGCTCAGGCAAAGATTTTGAGACAAAATAGCTCTACTGGTATGATGCTATGCACAAGTTACTCAGCCAAAATTCTCAGCCTGGTTCATTTTCTCAGGTGAGGAGTTTTTTTCACCAGGGATATTTCCATTCAACTTGCTCCTAACTCATCTCTGCAGCTCATCTGTGTTCCTCCTCTATGTGCTCAGATAAGTGGGATAAAAAGAAGGTTACCAGTTAAACAGTTTAAGGTTAAAAATCAAAAAGAAAGTCCTGGTCTGTTATAGATCTCTCTAGGGAATTAAAATGGAAACACAAAGAGAAAATGACCACAGTGGGTATTTCCAATCCCATATTAACATTATTTAGTCTTATAAGGAATTAAGAGATGTAAAACCTAGTGCGTTATTCTCTTTCAATTTATAAAATCATAGAATCATGGAATGGTTTGGATTAGCAGGGGGCCTTGAAGATCATCTCACTATTTCCTGCAAATTTTTCTTATCTCAAACCTTTGCCTTTTGTGCCTTCAATTCTTTTCTCCAAACTGCTGCAGGGTGGGGGGAATAAGGGAAAGTGGAGTGAGCAGTCTGTGGTTTTCATATGAGCACTACATTGGAGTGCACTACATTCCTAAAACAAAATAGGTCTGAATTTATAAACTGTTTTTCAGAGGTTCTTCATGACCAAGCAAATATCTTGGTTGTCTTGGGAAGAAGCTTCCAGTCTCACTGGATTTGGGACAGCTCTGTCATGGAACTTCATCACAGGGGGGGCAGATTTGCAGAAATCATGATCAATGACATTATACAAGGCTTTTAAATGTATATTTGTCTTTGAAAAGCAGAGATGGGATGTGGGAGCAGAGTAGGCGCAAAAGATTCCATTTTTTCACCTTCTTCATGATCCCTTTGTATTATAAAGTTTTAAATTTTAAACTTTTGGGAGCTATTTAGAAATTTACTGAGGATGACAGGTGAAAGGAGGAAAGTATGGATGGACCAAAAAGAGAAGGAAGACTTAGGAGAAAACAAATAATTCCTACTGATGAGGAAAGTAATTGCATGGAAAGATGAATGTGATAACTTTAGTACATTCCCCTTTGGGAGCAAAGTAGTTTGCTGTGGATTCACAACACAATGGTCAGAGAATAAAAAGTCCATTATTTTAAGCTTTTTCTTACTAGTATTTTAAGCTTTTTCTTACTAGTAACTCAGAAGTAAACTGCTTTAGCTATGAATTCAGTTTATTTACCAGAGATGGAATACCAAATATAATCTTACAGTGACTTATTCTCTTTTACTTTATCCATATGAATTTTTCACATATTTTCTTTTTCAGTAGGTATTTTCACCTCCTAAACACATATGAAATATCCTAGGCTAATTGTTACCAGTTTTCCCAGGAAGGAAAAGAATTTCCAATCAAGGTTGTCACAACTGTTAGAGAAAGCAACATTTAAAAGTAATAAACATAATCTGACTTCAGACAAAATATCTAAGAACTAAAATTCTCTGGGGACCTTAAAATCTTTCTGAGGTTGCCAAAATAGCCATGACCTGGGCTATATTATCAGGGAAGTAGTCTCATCTCTGCCTTTCATTCCTACCAGCCTCACATCTCTGAATCCCATGTCTTGTTGAATATGTAACATGTATAGTCTTCCCTGGAAACAAATGTACTTTTTTTTTGCCAGACTGATAAAACAGCACTGTAAGTAAGGTGGTTTTATTTTGGGTAGGGGATACTTTGGTGGTGGGGTTTTCTTTGGATTTTGGGGTTTTTTTTGGTTTTTTTTGGTTTTTTTTGGCATGGCTTTTTCTCTTTAAGAAGGGCTTGCAAAAGTTTTCCCCGTTAGAGTGCTCATTAAAGGCCTACATGTAGTTTTAGAGAATGGCATGACTAAAAAAAAAGAAAAAAAAGAAAAAAAAATCAATGTTTTGTTCCCGCTGTAAGGAAGAACTAACCTTTTCTTGCTAACCTTTCTCTATTTTGAAGGTTAGTGACTAGCTGAAGTAGCTTGAGAGGGAGTGAAGTTGGATTCCTAAATGACCCCTTGGTAAGAACATGCACTGTGAATATAGAATAATTACTTAGGTTTAAAGGTAGATTTCAGAGCAGCCAAGATTCCAATCACGAATTAGTGTTGGAATCTGACCCTTTCTAGCCTTCTCATTTAATTTTTAATATGTAAAATAAGAATGTAATTTATTATCAGATTTAGCAAAACAATTATATTCCTCTGTGTACTGGCTGTTCAGCTAAGATGGGACAGAGGCTCTCTTTGAGCCTACTATGCAACAAGAAATGCCACTATAAAATGGTTCTTTTTCAACTGTTGTATTTATACCCAAAATGTGGAGCAATTTCCACAGGAGAAAGGAAGTGTACTGTTTACTTACACACATTCTCATTGCTGCGCAGTCTGCCCTGCCAGAAAAGATGTAAAATGAGAATACTCAAGCACCTTTATGAGTAAAATTACTTAAAGACCATATTTAGCATATTCTGAATGACCACTGTAAATCTTCAAGTATTTTGCAAAAAGATGATTGGAAACTCCTCATGTTTGATTCACTTCAGTTAGCCCCAGAAAGTCACTTGCTTAGGACTCTCTCTTTAGAAACACAGAATTCCTTCAGTTCACTGTGAAAAGAGTGGAAATACTTAATGGGCTGCCCAGACTGTCCCTCTGAGATAAGGTGCCCTGGCTCAGTACACAATGAACACATAGACCAAGTTACAGTGCCTAGAAGACCAAACACAATTTCAGATTAGAAATAAAGCCTCTATATATAACAAACAGAACAATTGAGCATGAGAAGAACTTCCCAAGGACTACTGTAGATTTTCCATCACTAGAAATTTTAAAATCACTGATGTTTGTGTTCCTAAGACATATGCTCTACTTCAAAACAACACTAATTGGCAGTCTTTATAATGACCTGCATCATGCAGAATGGCATGCATCATGCACTGTTAAATCTCTTTTAGTTTTATGCTTTGAATCTTTGAAGGCAGATGTTTCCATTAACTGGAAAAGTAGAAAAGAAGCTTTTGTCAATAACAGCAGCAGAACATAAAAGCAGAGGTTTAAATAAGCATAAATGGAACTGTTCGTCTGCTGCTTCTTCTGTACTAAACATAGCAGAGAAGATGCCCATGTCCACTCTCTGGACCCTCTGTCCTTTACTCATCATGTTATATTCCTGATAAACTGAAGAACATTCATCACCTCTGCCTGGGGGCAGAAGACTGCTTGTAACTTGTCCCCAAAACCAAGAAAGCAAGCCCTTTTCCTTCTATCTCTCTCCTAAATAAATTCATAGGAAACATATAATGAATGACAGAAAATAAAATTGTTAAAATGTGGAAGTTAAAAGTGACAAAAGTTTCTTCAAGATAGTATATTGAATATTAAAAAATATGCCAGTTCATAGGAAAAATAATATTGTAAAGCTGCCATAGAATAGGGATGGGAGAGAGAAAATAAAGGAGGGAAAGAAGAGAGATACAATGAAGGAAAACAATCTTGAATTCACAAACTAAGATGAGGTTTTGCTAATTTGCAGAGGCCCTCAAAAGGCTGCCCATTGATGAAATAAATAAGTAATTTACATACAACCATCAACAACTCTTATGAACACAGTGATGGGATCACCAGACTTTTAGCCTCCAAATTATAGAAGCGACAAGAATCCAGAAAACTATTTAGATTAAAACACCCCTTGACACAACAGATACTTGATCTTGCAGGTTTTGCAGAGGTATTTGCTTTCTTTTATCAATGTCTATATGGTGATATACCACATTACAATTACCTGGAGAGATATTAAAAATTTTATAGATGATAAAGTCAATATACTTTTATTCATTGCATAGCAGAAACATATGTGTAAAGAATCTATTTCCAGAAAAAAAGCAGAAGATACGATTATAACTTCTAAAATGTAATAAAGTGCCAAGCCTGGTTCAGCACTGCAAGTACATGAAGGCATTAGTGAAGGAGTATTAGTCCCTGTGGAAAGTGGGTTTGGGTATATATGAAGCTCAAGATTCTGTCTAAAGAAAAGTTCTTTTGTTCTAATTTAAAATCTGTGCACTATAATCCTAAACAGGTCTGGGAAGAAATTTTCCCATGAAATTATTTTTGATGGAAAAGCCAAGCTTAGGAAGAAACAAGATACTACAGAATTTGCACTGAGTTCAGTTTAAATAGTCATGAATTCAAACAATTTAATTTTATATGATTGAATGAGGCCAATGGCAAGACAGTAGTCAATTGTAGATAAAATCTATATTGATAATTTGTGCCTTCGCTAAAGGGGGTTATTCATTTTATACTCAGCAAATTACTCCTTTAGACCTGTACTATTTCAGACAAAATTAGTAATAATTGTATATCAAAACAAAGTACTTTGGTTTCTTGACAAAATTCTTAAAAATCATCCCCAAAAATTTTTTTTCTCCTCCTGCCCATTACTCTTCAAAAGTAGAGCTCCTCATACTCTATTTGAGAGGAAGTTGCTTTCTTGCATGCTTTCCCTTGCATTTCCCTACACTAAAAGAAAATACCTAGTTCTAGTGCATGGTTTGAATACTTCTGTAGTCCAGACTTTGAAAACTTCTCTATTTCCACTTTATCCTGCTGTGTGTATACACAAAGCAGAAGCTGTACTAGTGCTTGATTTATGTTAAGGAAAAGAACGAAAAATCCGGGTTAGCTGAAATAAGAGAAGCAGAATGTTACTTGGATTGTCTGAACAACACAATAGGTGCACTCTCCCACTCTGGGTGTGTGTCTGTGGCTCTTCAGCTCCTCAAAGAACACATTTCTTCTTCACAGAGAAAACAACTATTTTCTTCTCTGCAAAAAGAAAAAGTGGGGCAGAGAGGAGGTTACACTTCAGGGAAGAAAAGTCTCTTCTCACACTTGAATTAGTTTTGCAAAACCAGGTGAGAGTAGATCATAATACTTCAGTGTTAAAAGAGTCAGAGAACTGCTGAGCTGCTTGGATGTTGATAAATCTATGGGACCAGATGGGATCCATCCCTGGGTGTTGAGGGAGCTGGCAGATGAGCTTGTGAAGCCGCTCTCCATCATTTACCAGCAGTCCTGGCTCACTGGTGAGGTTCCAGATAACTGGAAACTGCCCAATGTGATACCTGCTCACAGAAAGGGTGGGAAGGAGGATCCAGGTAATTATAGGCCAGTTAGCCTGACCTCAGTGCCTGGTAAGGTGATGGAACAGTTTATATTGAGTGTCATCACGCAGCACTTACAGGATAGACGGGGTACCAGACCCAGCCAGCAGGGGTTTAGGAGGGACAGGTTGTGTTTGACCAACCTGGTCTCCTTTTATGACCATGAGACCTGCCTGGTGGATATGGGAAGGGCTGTTGGTGTTGTGTGCCTGGACTTTAGCAAGGCCTTTGACACTGTCACCCACAGCAAACTCCTGGAAAAGCTGCAGCCCACTGCTTGGACAGGAGCTCTCTGTGCTGGGTTAGGAACTGGCTGGATGGCTGGCCCAGAGGGCGGTGGTGAATGGTGCTGCATCCAGCTGGGCCAGCCACCAGGGGTGTCCCTCAGGGGTCTGTGCTGGGACCAGCTCTGTTTAATATATTCATTGATGACATGGATGAGAGTATTGAGTCTTTTATTAGTAAATTTGCAGAAGACACTAAGCTGGGAAACATGTATCCCTCTGTTGGAAGGTAGGAGGGCTCTGCAGAGAGACCTGGAAGGTTGGATGGATGTGCAGGGTCCAATAGGATCAAGTTTAATAAATCCAAGTGCCAAGTCCTGCATTTTGGCCATGATAACCCAAAGTTATAGTCTGGGGATGGTGTGGCTGGACAGTGCTCAGGTGGAAAGGGACCTGGGGGTGCTGGTGACAGCCGGCTGAACGTGAGCCAGCAGCGTGCCCTGAGCCAAGAAGGCCAATGGCTCCTGGCCTGTGTCAGGAACAGTGTGGCCAGCAGGAGCAGGGAGCTCATCCTTCCCTTTACCCAGCACTGGTGAGACCACACCTTGAGTGCTGTGTCCAGTTCTGTGCCCTCAATTTGGGAAGGACATTGAGACACTTGAGTGTGTCCAGAGGAGGCAACGAGGCTGGAGAGGGGCTGGGAACACAAACCCTGTGAGGAATGACTGAGGGAGCTGGGGGTGCTCAGCCTGGGGAAAAGGAGACTCAGGGGTGACCTTATCACTCTCTACAGCTTCCTGAAAGGTGGCTGTAGCCAGGTGGGGTTGGTCTCTTTCTCCAGAGAGTTACTGACAGAACCAGAGGACACAGTCTCAAGTTGTGTCAGGGGAAATATAGGTTGGATATTAGGAAAAATAGTGCCATAGTTTAGTTGAGGTGTTAGGACATTCATTGGACTTGATGATCTTGAAGGTTTCTTCCAACCTAGTGATTCTGTGATTCTGTGAGTTCATTTCTGAATGCAGCTACTGGAGATGGAGGAGAGTAGCTATTGTAATTACAAAAAAGGACCCTCTTTCTGTGGGGCACACCAAGCATTATCTTTATTAAATATTGATTTTAAAATCTTTAAGTCACTAAGAGCTTGGAGACACTTATTAAATTACTTGCTAATCTAGAACAAACTGGTTTGTTGTAAACAGAATCAACTGAAATAATATCAGGAGGTCTCTTTATGTTATGGATAAATAAAAGAAACAACTACATTTAGGCTTAAACACTAAATTAAGTTTTGGAACTGGTGAACACACAACATTTTGATAAATTCTCTCCTCACATGAATAGTCATCTGAATTTAACTCATAAATTTATGTCAGTCTGGCTTTACCTCTCTGTGTAAAGTAGATAAATTTGATTAATAATTAATTATATCACTGAAAAGTAAACACACATGCCACTATCTTCAACACAACATTAAACTAAGGCAAGTTCTAGCTTCTTTTTATTGCTCATGGTATGTTTTGGAGCAAGCTTTGGCTTACACTGTTCACAATTTTTCTTCTGCAGAGGCTTGCAAACTGGGAGACAGGCTCAGCACTGACAGGTATTATTTTTGAGATCTACCAGAAATATTTTTCTAGTACTTTAATTAAAAAAAAAAAAAAAAAAAGGCATGATCCAGTATTTCAGACGCAGCCCTCTCAAAAATTTCTTTTCTGGGCTTATGTACTCCATTCTTCACCTGGCTAACTTGTTAGGTGATTCACCCTTATGGTAGCTGCTCTAATCAGCACTTTCCCTCAGATGCATTTTTACAATGGCTTAATGAACTTCTTAATTTATTCTTCATCTTTGTAAGACAATAATATGCAAGTGCAGTTTCCAATATTGAGTATACGCATAAAAATAATATTAAGCAAAGATAAGTTAGAGTTGGGATTCTGAATGTTTATTTAGGCTCCTTTACAGTAGAAAAAATCCTCAGTATCTGTAGGTCCAACTTATGTCAGAAGCTCGGGTTTCTCAAGGTTGGTGAATTTAAGAATATATAAGACCTCTACACAAGGTCAACCAAAAAAAACCCCAAAACCTAAACTAAAACAAAGCAAACAAAAATAAAAAGAGTAGATGATTTGGGAATTAAATGCATTTGTACATGCATTAGTGTAAGAAAGTAGTCTATAAGAAATACTGTATTTCTTATAGAGGACATTTTCATCATAATGTATCTGACTGAAAATAAAGGCTTTAATCTACTGGTTTTATTGCAGATACTGAATATTTCTAGGTAATTATTGGTCAATTTTTCTTTTTCCTTTTTTTCTAAATTTAATCAGCAGTACTAATTAATTATTTGATCTAGTCAGGAAAGAATATGTAAATGAACATTTGGTGCTATTCTAAAGAATATAATCTAGTTCAGTGAAAGGTCTTAAGCCAAATACATGGATTACTTATGAAAAACATATATTATCTAGAAGGTGAGATTTACCTCTATTGAGTTATCTATGAAGACATTGACTTCAAATTTTAATACATATTCACTGCTTAGCTCTTGTGAAGTCAAAGGCATTTGGATCATCCCACATAAAAACTATATATTATTGTTATTTCTTCCCATTAGCTGAGATCTCAGTGGGAACATAACTACTAATGTATCTCTAACTTAGACTGTTGTAAGTGAATTCAGAATTTTATCACCTTTTTCAGTACTGAAAAGCTCCCATCAGTGTTGCTTTCTGTCATGTCTGTATTCAGTGTGACTGTTTTCAGTGTGCACAGTACTGCTGTGATAATGTGTCATGAGATTCTGGTGCGCTGCAAATAATTGGCTTTATGCTTATTTTTCTCATGCCCTACAGTTTCTTTCGTTCCTGTCAGATACTATTTGCCATTTTTTAATTTAATTTTTAATTAAACAAATGATAAAACAGCAAAGTCTTTTCCCTTCCTTTATAAAAGCCCCATATTAGTTGTTCTTCAATCTGCTTCATGAAAATTAACGATTTCCAGTAGTCTAGTAGCATTTTTGTATCTTTCTTATCTACCATCTTTTTTCATTTCTGACAGCATGGTGTCTCTTCTATTTTGAGTCCATAATTCCTACAAAGCTCCTAGTACTTAAGGCTCCCAGTTCTGCATTTTATATTCCTCTCTACTGAGTCTGGTTCATCCTCTTACATATGATTAGTAGGTTCTGGCCACATAAGATTCATTATAGATTTACATTTTTTCTATAATGTCTCTTTCCCTTATTTTTTGTGAGTGAGCTTATGTACATCCATAATTGAACGTTCTGAGTAAAAACTAGTTCCAGCTTGAGATACAAGTGTTTATGAATTTCTGCGTATATACCTATAGGACCCTTCGGGGATTAATTTAAGTGCATACAAAAAACCATTTATGATCTGTAGGTGCGCCTTAGGTTAGGCTACACAAGGCAGCTAATCATGCTGCAGTACCATGGGACTCTCCTGGAGCAGCAGCTGAAGATCACATAAGTTCCTTAGAGCACCATAAATGTTGTTGGATGTTCACATTCGGCCAGTGGTGGCCAGGTGCAGCTATGGCCTCTCACAGAGCCCTTGAAATGGCAGGACACTCACACCTGGAGGTACATCCCTTCTCACTGGACACAGGGAAGCTTGAGCTTTTCTTGAAGGAAACATCCCTGTTTTTGTCTGCTGTCTGAATTGTATACTTTCCATTGAGTATAAAGGGATGTTAGACATCTTATGAACTGGTTCACACCTAAATCTACTTTTTTTTTCTCAGGTTTACATTCCATTTAAAGCTTGACAGCTTCTTTTGTAAATCTGTACATATCTCTTCTATCTCTGTTAATTATCTTTCCATTCATTTCTAACTACAAAACTCATGATTGTGTCTTTACAGTGACTTACTCTCAGTGGTATTTCATTCTTCTTTTAATGTTAGAACTTTATCCAGGATACATTAGATCCATTTTCAGTTGTTTTTAGAGTAGTCAGTTACAACAAAAGCCTGCTCCAGGACATTCTAATTCACTTGCAGCCTATTGGGCTGTTTCTATTGTCATTGAGCTTGTTCACATTAAAATCATGGTCTGTACCTTGCAAAAAATTATAAATTTAAGCTTGCTCCTTTGCCCAAATCTGTTATACCAATACTTAAGCCATGCACTACTGCCACAAAAACATTTGTGATTCAATCCTTTTTCACTGCCTTGACCATATGTTTTATGATTAATTTCCCATTTCCCAAGAACTGGCTGTTTGTCTGAACCAGAATTGCCTTGGCATATCTTTATCACTTCATCAGAAGTTAAGTATTATTAAAAGTTTATAATATCACCTTGTAATGTTTCTACAGTTTTCTTGTCAACTATTAGTTGTTATATATTAGTTACTATAACTATTATAGTAACTAATAGTTACTATTTCACATAGTAACTCCTTTCCCATGTAAATTTGCTATGCAAAAGTAGTTCTACTTCCATTTCTTGTGGAAAAGTCAATAGTGGAAATTTGTCAAACTCAGCTAAGTGTGGATTACACATCCTTCCCTATGATCCCTGTTCAAATGTGGATTTTCATTAAATTTTTTCACCTTTCTACATTAAATCTATTTTTATAATTTTAAAATAATTTATGCTGATGTTGTTTCAATGCACAGCCATATGAATAATATGTACCATTTCTGCATTTTCTGCTTTTATTGCTCCTTGGCCCTGACAAAACATGATGTGTTCTGTTGGGTGCCTAAGAGACTTTGGGGAGCTGTGATTTACTAATACCAGCAACATTTCTACTGCTCTGAACCCCCTTCTTGTGGCCACTGGTATTATTTCAACTGCTACCACTGATACTTTGTGAAGAGGAAAAACGCTTTTTATCTGTTTGAATGGGGTCCATGCAGCTAAACAGCAGAGCCGGTGTATGTTGCTCACAAATCGTCAGAGGTCTAGAGAAGGAAGACTGAGGGTGACATATTTGAATACATCATCTGAGAAAACGAGTCCTCTTAGTAAAGTGAACTGTATTGAATAAACAATGGAAGGAAGATAATGACTTGTTTGTTTTCATGAAACTCAAATTTTTCTTTCTGTTACCCATGACAGAGTTTTATCTGACTCACCTGAGAGGACAGGTGTCTCTTCTGTGTCTTCTTTAATAAGTATGAGTGTGAGACGGAGCTCGTTTTCACTGTATTTTTATCAAGGGAGGAAGAAATTGCTGGCTGCTATACTTTATCTGAAAAGTGTATTTAAAAAGCAAAAAACAACAAACTCATTAAAATTGTTGTTTTCTTAAGTGAAGAGGTAAAGCACTGGAACACAGCAATTATATTAAATCAGGTTGCATTTTAAACTGCTTTGTGCTCTCACAGGAGAGACAGGGTTTTAAACAGAGTTCGGTAAATGGGCATTTTGAAACAGAACACTTTTAAAAACTGTCATGCTTAATGATACCTACAACAGAATGCCAAGAAGAAGATAAAAGATCAACTCTGTTATTCCCACTTAGGCTTTCAGAAAGAGTTCTGCAAAGTATCCTTCAATCTTTTAGAAATCTCTAGCACTAGCTGAAAAGTTTTCCACATTAAATAACGTGAAAAAAGTTTCAGTTAAATTGAAGTGTTCCTGAAAAAATGTCTACTTTCATGAATAACATCTGCTTGGGTTTTCATGAAACTACATAAAACTGTGAATGGAATCCATTGTTAGTGGAAAAATTAGATGTAATATTTATTAGAAAGAAATAAAAAACCTCTAATCCACAGAATGGCTCTCCCTATGCTGTGCACAAAAAATAAAATTTTCTGATCAATACATTCTAGAAATTTTTAGAAATTCTATACAAACTTAGAACTGGATATTGATAGTTTAGAAGTGAACTGTTCCAGAATAATGCCAGAAGGTAATTAGAGCAATGGTGAGATAATTCTACCCCAGATATTTATGGGTCATATCAAAATCTCATTAAATTCCATAGAAATATTTCTGCTGAATTCTGATAATGTTTGATGAACTACATTTTGTTTTTATGAGTCTATTAGCAGAGGTTTTAACACAACTGAAGAAACTGAATATTTGCTACAAGACAATTCTTATAATAACAATTTATTACAACAATTAGATAAATAACTTTATTTAGAAGAATATTTTTATTTATTCTTAATTTTAAGACAATGGCTATGAAATTTTGGCACCTTCTTGTTTTTTTCCAGGAGTTGGAACAGAAAACCATCCAGATATGCAGACTTCACAACAGGAAGATTACATTTAGTGATTGCGTTGCTAAATGCAAAGTTTCCACTCACTTCTAGCCAGAGTATAAGAGAAAAGTTGAGATTAGTAGAGGCATATTATTTTGATTTATTGGCTTGCTGAGTTTATTCATTATTTGTGAATTATTATTTTCTGCTGCTACATAGTTCTAATTAATTGTTAGGGTACTAAGAGGGTTTCTGCATGAACATTTTTATCATCCTGTGTCACAAGAAATGAATTAGAAAATAAATATTAATAAATGGTTTTATTTCAGGGTTAACCTTGGTGAAGGCAGCAGCCTTGTCATTTTCTTGTCCTGTTTTTAGTATGACAACACATCTGTTGTCAGCAAAATCTTTACTTTTGTCATTCTGTTGTATATCCTAACTGCTGAGGATGTTATGGTGTCATCAGGGATTTTCCTCAGCCTTTAGCTCACTGTGAATGAGGTGTGGCCCAAACAGAGGCTTGTCCAACAACATGTTAGAGGTTATTAAGGCAGTAAGAAAGATCAGCAACAAGGTGGCCATACTGTAGCTCATCCAAATCACTGATAAGCAATACAGGATCAAAAGCAAAGCCGTGGAAGGCTGCTGCAGACCCTGACATCACACTGCAACACCTGTGAATTCTGTTCATCTGGCAGTCAATCAAGCAAATGCCTTTTAATTGCAAGTAAGAGTCACAGCACTCCTTGGCTCCACCAATACCACAGTGATTTGGGAGAGCGTTGTCAGCAGTGTGCTCACTCTGACAATGCTGGTCAAGGGTCAGGCTGACTGGAAGCAGGGTGCCAGGTGGTCAGACACCGGAGCACGTTGCTCAGAGGTGATGTGGAGTCTTCATCATTGGAGGTATTTAATATCTCTCTGGGCACAGCCCTGGGCAACCTGGTCTAGATGACCCTGCCCTGATCACGGGGGTTTTGACTGAGGGATCTCCAGAGGTCACTGTCAGCCTCAGCTGATTCTGTATTATTTTAAGTATCTCAAAATAAATTAGAAGACATGAGTCATGACTGATTTTGAAAGCAGGAAGAAAGAAAAACACGCAGAGAAACGTAGCAAAAGATGACCAATGATTCATATTGTCAGGCCTATTTAAGGTATCTAAAACCATACCTCCAGAAATTTTCAATTTCTGATTGAAACTAGTGTTAAATAGATGCCTTAACACTTTTAAGGCTCTGACCAAAGTAATCACTGCAAGATTAGCTGATGTAACTTTCTTTAGTTTTACAGCATTATTTCAATTCCTTATTAAGACACCTGTCTCTTTGTTGTTCATAAAAGCATTGCATCTCACTTTCTATCTTTCTTTTTCCAGTGCAGACTCCCAGTGCCATAATTTACTGAGCCAGAAGAAGACACAACAACATATCAAAAGGTGGTATTATTCGACAAAAAGAAATTTTTATGCTCATGGGAAGAGGGTATAGTGACATTACATTTTTTTGATTCTCTCTTTTTAAACATGATTTCCTTGAGTTCCTTGTTGGACCGCAGAAGGGGCTTTACCACCTCTTAAGGAAAAAATGTTCCCTTTCATCTAATCTTCTGGTTTTCACTATATTCTGTCAGTCAGAGTTCAAGTCTGAGCCTTGACAACTCACAACAGTTGCCTTTATGGCAAAACATTTGTCCACAGGCCCCTCTGGCCACCTGAGCATGGATTCCTTGGTGGGAATGGGATAGATGATGCCCATGGTTGATTTTTTGTGACACTATTGTAGAGCACTATGACTCTACATTGTTGCAGATGGAAGAGAAGATGCAATACCGGCAAGGGAAACACTGAAAGCCACAGGAAGGTTTCCATTACTTCTGAATTGTATGTGATCCAGAAGAACTGTGTGATCAAAAAAACCCTGGGACTGAAAAAAGATAAAGTACTCATCTCATCTATTCTGCAGCCCCAATACAAGATTAGCTGTCCTCAACTGTTCCTCACAGCTGCACTCTTTAAAACACAGCTTTCCTAAACTTAGTGACAGGACTCATAGATTTTCTTTCCTTGCAGTTGAAGCTGAATGTCTATTGAACCAACTTAAACCCATTACCCTTGCTGTAACCACAGGGGGCCTGAACAGTCTAGTCTTTTACTCTCTGCAGCTACTTTTTACGTTATTATGTGTGCTCTCAGTCTTCTCTTATACAAACTAAACTACTCCAATTGTTTCAAACTCTTCTCATCAGTTTTGCTTTCTAGATCACTGATAATTCCCGGTTGGTCTCCTTTAGCTTCTTTTGATACTGGTCCACACTTTTTCTGAAATGCAGTTCAGAAAATGAAGCACAGTGTGCTTGCTGAGACTGAGCACAGTATGCAGCACTGAGGAAAATGAAAGAGCTATTTCATATCGTACAAATGATATTGCTCTTTACACGCCTTAGTAAGTTGTACATCATTTTTTTTCAACTTATTTTTAAGATCATTCCACCAAATTCTCAAGAAAATTCTGGTCTGGTTCTCCAGTATATAAAGCAAGGAAAAAAAGTCACTGAATTAGGACCCACTCTGTAGTAAAGGATCTTGGTCACTCAATAGTTCACAAGCTGAACACAAGACATCTGTGTTAGGTGGTGCCCATACACATAAATGTGCATTCCATTCCAGGCAACTGGAAACACAGAGCAGCAGCAGACCCAGAGGAAGGCCTGTCAGAAATTTTATTGTTGCATATCCTAGTTTAGTTATGGCTAAAAAAAAGAAAATATTCTAGGTTTCCTCTTGAATGTGAGACAGATCAGACATTTTCTTTAAGTTTTCTTTGCATTGGTATCCAGATAATAGAAAGCTTTCATAATTTTTTTTTTTTTTTAACTTGGCAAATATAAAGCAAATGTGGTCTTGTTTTGCTGGAATTTTGAACAGGTTTAGGTTTGTTCTGGCTGAGCTCTGAGATCAGCCTAGACCTGTGAAGATGTTTTTGCAGAGTTTTGAGACCAAACTGATAAACCATATCCAAAGTATCAGTCTGAACTGGGCACCCCTCTAGCTCTTTTCACAGTTTTTAATTGGTTCAGTGTGAAAAGCAATTCAGTTTTGCCTCTGCTAAGGGAAAAAGCCAACAAAAATCCCTGCAAGGGAAAAAAGCAGTGTTGTGATGCCTGTCACAGGGAAAAACTCTTCAGTTCATGTAGCTAAAGCAAGAATAGGATTGAAGCAGTTTATTGATTTATTAACAGCATGTAATTAACTTGCAATCAGTGAACTATGTATTCAGGATCTGTATCAGCAAAGCAATCGACAAACCACAATGGTAGATACAGAATGTTAATGGACACCTGCAAATTTCCAAGCAATCCTATGAAGCACATCTCAAGAAGTTCTAATCACACCTGTACTCACACAAACACATGAACATCCACGTGGCTCCATGAGTCCCCCAGGCCCCCTATTTCTCTCCCTCTCTCAGGTGCAGTTCCTACATCTCCACATTTCTGAGGGAAATGCAGATGCTCCAGTACGACATGGGCCCATGCTGCTCCTTGCAACCCCTGTGCATGTGACAGGAAGGAACCCTTGTAGTGGTGAGTTGGGGTTCTGCTGGTGCTGGGAGGACATCAGCACCCATGCTCAATGACACCAGATTTAAATTTGACTGATTTTCTCCAGGGGTCACACTTCGGCGATCATCTGTCCTTTGTGCATCTAAACAGATTAACCAGTGACTGTATTTTTGCCAGTCACTGGTACTCAATAACATACCATGTTGGCCCTTTTGCATTTCTGTTTGGGATGTATTTGAATGCAGTTTCTTTGTGGTTTTCATATGTATGTTTTGGAGAGACGTTTCCTTTGTTTTTAAAGAAGTGGGACAAGAGATTGAGTAATGGTTTCCTTTTAACCCCCTGGAAGTTGTTCAAGGTCTATTCTTGTCATTGAAAGAAACTGCTTAACTAACTCTTCTAATTCCTTCTAACTCCCGCCAGTTGTATTAGGTCATACACAAATGCCATGCTAACTCATAATTCTGTTGGATTGTCTTACTGAAAATCACAAGGTTATCTATTATCCCTCCCTCTTTTAAATTTCTTTTTATTTTTATTGTGGAGGATTTCCAGAAGTATGGAAGAGTTTCCGGAGGGTTTTTTTGGGTTTGTTTGTTTGTTTTTTTTTCCTGGGGAAAATATATGTAGATAGTCATTAACAAAAAGAAGATTTTTCAGTGTGGAAAAAAGTAATTAAGAGCATTTCCACTTCCCTTAGATCCTTCTTACCCTGAAACAGCACACCTGCTTTTTTGATGTTATTTCTATGTTTTTCGTTTTCTAGGTTTTCTAGTTTCAGCAAAAATAATTTCTGCAGGTGTGCTACCTCTGATTTATCAGTTTTTTGCTTTTTCTTTACTCATCTATTTTCTTCTTCATTTTCAGTTAGAGGTCAGACAACATTACTTGCAAATTTCTGGACACACCATTGTGATTTTTTTTAATCTTTCAAGTTCACTTTCTATCAGCATTCACCTCCCCATCAGTGCTTGGCTTAGACTTTTGTGTACCAGACATCAAAGAGGTACCTGCTGGGTTTTTTATGTTTTTGTAATGTTATTATCCATATGAAGAGCAAGCCAGGGAATGTAGCCTTGGCTTAAGACATTGCTTTACTTCATCTATTTACAGCTCTCTGCTTGTGATCATCCCACAGTATAATTAACAAGAATCATGCAGGATCACCTGGTGGATGGTAACACTAGAATTTACTGTCAGTGAAAAACAAACACAGAAATCTGCAAAAGAAGGAAAGTTATTGTAAGACCTATTGAGTGGTTTGATTTCTACCAGGAGAGAGAATCTCATAAGAGGGCTGGAAGTAGTCAGGCATTTGAAACTGCTCTAAAAGAGTGTCTTAGAAAGGCTAGTACCCTGCTGACCATGTGTGACTGAAAGTAATCTTCTGAGATTAGAGAAATGAAGGTGTCTAAACCAATAAATGGCTCAATGATTTCAATCCCTACTTTCGTCATAGAGTCAAGAGGTCAGTTAAACTCAGTATTTCACAAATTCAAGATCAAACTTGTGGAGAAAAATGCTGCCATACATAAGGTTATGCTATATAACATGCTGTGAGATAAATTAAGGGCTTGGATATTTAGGTTTGATGGTAAAGGAATATGTTGGTGAAGATCCCTAAAAAAGTCTTATTTGGGGAGTCATGTCATCACTATAATATTAGTACTTTCTTGCATTAACACAGAAAATATTGGGAAAGAAAATTCAAATATATTCACATAATTCTTAGAGATATCAGTGAGTGAATGCCTATAAAAACTCCTGTACAAATGCATGGAAAAAATCAGTCTCAAATATAAACATTTCACAGCCTAAATATGTGCGCTGGTTTTGGTTGGGATAGAGTTGATTTTCTTCACAGCATCTTGTATGAGTCTGCGTTTTGGATTTGTGATGAAAGCAGTGTTGATAATGCAGGGGTGTTTCAGCAATTGCTGACCAGGGCTTACTTGGCATCAAGGCCTCTCCCGTTGCACCTCTCCTCACTGAGGTTGCACATGAATTTGGGAGAGGGTAAAGCTGGGCCAGCAGACCCCAGCTCACCAAAGGTGTATCTCACACCTTGTGACATTGTGCTCAGCAAGAAAAGGTCAAGGAAAGAAGGAAGAAGGGAGGATGTCCAGAATTATCCGCATTTGTCTTCCCAATTAATGCACAATGGAGCCCTGCTTTCCTGGGAATGGCTGCCTGCTGATAGGAAGCTGTGAATGAATTCCTTGTTTTGCTTTGCTTGTGCATGTAGATTTTCCTTTATCTATTAAGCTGTCTTTTTCTCAATCCCTGAGTTTTCTGATTTTTTGCCTTCTGATTCTCTCTCTGTCTCACTGAAGGGGAGTCAGAGGGTGGCTGCATGGGGCTGAGCTGCCTACTGGGAACACATCACAGCAATAAGATAAACTAATGAAAGTTTGATTGATCACTTCTTTAGATACAGGGAACTGAGAGCCAAAAAGAGTAAGTGTTTAAATTTAACAACCTAGATACTTTGTATAAAGATAAAATTATCAACCTTGGATTTTATCTGGTCATGTGAGAAAGGGGAGAGCCACAAAATTTAATCTTTGAAGCAAGGAACAGTTTAAGACGTTAAAAAAGACAATGATGAAGATACAAAATATGAAAAGGTAAAGAGTAGGCTGCTCCTTTAACCTTGCATGAGAATTATTCAGTAGATGAGTCACTCATTCAGTGTGGGACATACAAACTCACAGAATATCAGGATAACCACACTGAGTAAATCCAATTTATCCTACAAGTGGAAAGCCAGCACAGACCTATTGAATTAAGATAGAAGGTCCTCTGTAGAGCTATAAGGTATGCCTTCCAGATTTGGTACTGATGTATCTTGACTACACTGGTGCTTTCACATTTCATTTGCAGTATCTAATCTGGTCCAAAGGGACATTTAGCAGTTTATAGCTGCCATGGGTTGAGGCTGTTCCTAAGCTTTTGGCAGTATAGTGATAAGATAATAGGCTAGAGAATGGGGATTTATGTGAGTACACCTGCATGGACTGTGCTCATCCTAATCTGACAACTCTGGTTCAGAGACACTCCTTGGGATGTGGAGCTGACTACAGATGAGCCTTGGTCCTTGGTCTGTGCTGCTGCTGGCAGAGCCCCCATATGGCCCTGTGTGGATCAGTGGTGTTGGGGTGGCAGAAAGAACAAACTCAGACAGGAAGACCCCTGACCCAGGGACAGCATCCACTCCCTTCCACAGAAAGGAGACAGATGTCTGTGCAAGCCAGGGATCTTCTGAGACAGTGTTCAATTTCCAGAGAAATCCTCATTTGTTCATGTACATCCCTAACTTTTAGCTACACTGCTACCTAAAAAAATAGCTGAATAGTCTTGCTAATCTTTTGGGGTACATGGAGATTTAATCATCTTCTCAGCCAGTAATGTTGTTTATTTTGAAAGGAGGATTCACCACCCTCAAAGGTTTCCTGAGATTTCCTACTCTTTTTCTTTCAAAAGCTAGAGACAATCATTCCTTCAATCAACATGCTTGTGGAGATACTGCCCCTCTTCTTTCATGCAATGTTTCAGGTTAATGGAGCACTATAGATGTGGAAGGCTTACATTTCAATAATTACCTTTCTCTGATAGGGTACAAGTTCCATTTTAAATGAAAGTTCCAAACAATAAGTCATAACTTAATTAGAAAGAAGTGGAAGTAATAGGAAAACTGTTCCTCCTTCAGAAGCTGTTCCCTTTTATCTCTGAAATCTGCATTCATTTCAGAAAAGTGAAAGTGAGCTCTTTCCAAAGGGGAGAGAAGTTTCTTTCATTAATAAAGAAAGGAGGAGAGCAATTTTCCAGTGCTGTTGTTTGTGTATTTTACATAAAACACTAAACAAATAAATTAGTTAACTATCATTTCAGGAAATGCATTTGTATCCAAATCTTCATGCTCGGAGCTATACATGCCCCTATCTATGTTATTAAACTTGCAAAGGCAGGAAATTAGTCTTACTCTTCTTGACCCCTTGTGTGACTTATTCTTCAGTGTCTTTCAAGAGAGACTGAGAGACTAAATTCATTCCTGCTTCCTGGCTTTAAGATATAGTTCAATTTCTGGAGCATTCTCTGAGAGTCAGAGAATTTTAAGCTCTTCAGACAAGGGAAGCCCATCTTGAGTGCCTATTTTAATCCTTGAGTGCACAGATAAGCTATTAGGGAAACATCCCCTTTCCCTTTCCCCTTCTCTTTCCCTTCTGTTGTTTTATTTTCCCTTTCCCCTTTCCTTTCCCTTTCAACTGAACTTTTGGTTTGGAGAAGGAATAATTTTTCTGATGACATGAAAAGGTTTCAGTTTCAGTCAACGTTTGAGTGTCCACTTACGATCTGAATTTGGATATATCTGCAAACCCACAGGGCCAAAAAAAGTTTTGATAACTACAGCATCAGCAAAGACTTTAGGTGATTTTTAGAAACCCAACTTCATAAATGGGACTTGGTGGAATTTTTTTTTTCCTGTTAGTTAGTAACTTAGAGAAAAGCCATAAAGAAAAACTAAGATATCAATAATTATACTCAAATTTTCTTTATAAAATTGCCCAGATTTTCCCACCAGGAAATCTTTTTAATTTCAATTATTTAATTATTGTTGATCCTAGACAAAGCTAGACTAAATATGAATGCAATGTGCTGAAACTAGAGTCTCAAACTTAAGTATTACTCTGTTAATCATTCTATCAATTTATGTTTCTTTTGTAGAATAATTTGATACGCTTTGTCTGAGAATGAAACTCCAGAACAAAAGAAGAAGAAAACAAGAGAGAACATTTTGCCCAGACTAGTTTAACATGGGCTATTTTCCCTTGGGAGTTAGAATAAAATAATTGTGAAATAGTGTTTATTAGTATCACATTGGATAAAGGTCAAATAAAAGCCATGTTTTATTATAATAGCTTTATTTTTCACAAATTAAAGGGAAATCAATACAATTCATTAATAGTGATTTAGGGCTCTGGATCTCTCTAAGGTGCTTATAGGGCCTTGATTAACACAGTGCCTGAGCACTTACTAATCTAATGTATTCATCCTCCCAACACGCAGCTGCAAGCTAGATTTCTAATCCTTATTTCATTTTGCATTGGAGCATATTCCAAAAGTTGTGGGGAGTTGTAAATGAAGGAGAGAAGTTAAACTCTCCTGTGTCCCAGGACCCTGGCATTAATTAATCATTGAATTGTACAGTGGTACACTAAAGCAGGTTGGAAAGATCCTCAAGAAGTCCAACGCCCAGCTCAAAACAGGGTCATGTCATCTTTGGGGTCAGACTAGGTTTGCAAAGCTGGATCTTGAAAATCTTCAAAGATGGACACTACACATCATATCTGTGTATTGTGTACCAAAGCCTGACTGTTCTAATTCAGGAAACTTATACCAGTAGTAGACTCTGGATTGATGATAATGTCTTTGATATCCCATATTCTGTATAAGCCCTAAAAGTTTAGTGCTTTTTTTTCTCAGGGAATATGGTCAAAACTTAGCTACATAATTTCATGGAGCTCTAGTAAGAGAGACCGAGATTGATTTTAACCCTGAAGTTAGAATTACTCATGTAGAAAGCTCAGGTTCACAGCCTCAGAAGTAAAAGGATCAGCTTCAGCCATCTAAGTGTCATTGTAGCTGGGATTCTCCTAATCCTGGGGAGAATTTTACAAGTAAATCTCACATCATGGTGATCTCTATCTGTTTTACATCATTTCACTTGCAATTAGTTTAAGGTGGAGATGCAGCTCTCTGACTGCTCAAGATCCTTTCTTGAGGAAAGGCACTTTTGTTACCCCAGTCCTGGCCTCCTCTCTCAGGGAGGAAAATTATGCAGGACAACTACAATTGCTGAGATTTAACACTGAGCAGACCAATGCTCAAGTACCCTGAGCTTTGTGCCAAAGTGATTTGCCCATGGGGAGGAACACTGCCCACCAAAGCTGTTTGGACAAAGATGTTGTGCAGAAGCTCAAAGTTCCCTGCAGTTGTGAGTCGGAAGGTCTGACAGAGCAAAACCACATTTTGCTGCATCATGAAGACAAGGAACCTTGGAAATATGTGTATGTGATAGCTGTAAAAGTTTTAGACGTTGTTTCCCTTTGCACCCCCAAGCATATGATACAACAAAGAGGAGGATGGTGAGGATTTATGATATCAGCTTACCCTGTTGTGTGTGTAATTTTTTTAAATGCCTCTATTACAAAGAAAAATGGATTGGAAACATTTTAGAAATTGAAGGAATATTTCTATTTCAAAATACAACCCTAAACATATGTCCTTCTATTTTGATTTTTATCAATTGCAATGATGTGTAAGGAAAGGCAGAATACAGACAATGTGAACAAAAGGTGACAGTACTACCTTAGGAATTCTTTGTACAAGAATGAGGTAGACCTTAAGATGGGTGGAATACTTGTCAAAGAACAAACAGAGAATTTATTAACTTTAAGGTACGCAGGTTCATAAGCCAATATGTCACTGAACTGTAATAGCAGCCATGGAATAAAGAAATAAAATAAATAATAATAAAAAAACCCACAGAACAAATGTCAATAATGAGGCGAACATATAAAAAATAGGATTTAAAGTGACTAGCATTTCACCAAGAAGGCAAACAAGAGCTTCGTGTAAAAAATAAACTTGAGAAAAATGCATCACAATTCAGAATTACACTAAGAACAAAAAGACTCCATTAGGAGAAATTATTCAATTCCTATTTTATTCTCAAAATGTACACTTATTGTGGGGATAAATTAATTAAATAGAAGAGGAATAACATGATGAAATCTTGCTATGCAAAAAAGATTTCTGCAGCATACATTCAGGATCCTCTGTTTTGGGACTGTTTATATTTACATACAAAGTGTGAGAATGAGATTGCAAGAAAGAAGTGTTTGGCGTCTAGTCCACTACTGATGGCCAATATTTGGAATCAAGATGCACTCACAGAACCTGGAACTGAGCAGATTAAAGATAAGATTTTGGGTACAAATAGGAGGAGAAGTCTGGCCCAGTGGCCCCAGATTTCACGCACGACATGCTAGGAGTCAGTCACAGTCGCTGCTTGGAGTTATTTTCCATGTCATCTGTGATATCACCACATCTGTGACCCTGTTTACCAGCAGTTCTTAGCAAGACTTAATTTCAAGAGCTCGGTTCCCAAACCATTACCTGGGAGCTGAAAAAAAGAACAAAAACAGAGAGAGAGAAAGAAAACAATTAGAGAGAGATGAGTAGATCAGGGATGGTTCCTGGACCAGGAATTAAACCAGAGAAAATCTAGCAGTGCTTTATCTAGCCCTAAAATTTAAAATAAATTAAAGTCAGGTTCAGAAAGCAAAGATGGATGATCTCCTATGCGATATTCTTCTTTTCCTGAATTTGCACATATTTGATATCCCATTGGCCAGATAGTTTTCAGAAGGTCACATAGGGTTTTTTCAGCAGGCAGTATGTTGCACATAAATGCAGTAATTTTTTGATGATGCAGAAGGTAGCAAGATCAAGACAGATTATTTTTTTCAGGGTAGAGGGTGAAAAGCAGTAGAACATGACCAGAGTTACCTGTCAGCTCTGACAGGGTCAGATTTACTGGACTAGCACAAAACAGTGAAAATTTAACATGTGAAATCCACCTTGAAGAGATGTTGACACAGCAAGGTGCACATAGAGATCAAAGGTAAAGTTCAGATAATCATTAATCTTGTCGCAGTAGGCAATGGAAGAATTCAAAGACTCTCAGAAAGTAAAAACAAAACAAAATGTTTCCTCTGCTGCAGAAAGCTACACAGAATGGCCAGGGAGACAGGGAAAGATTCTATTCTAAATATAGGGTCTGGGAAGCCAAAAGAGTTTGTCAATAAATCCACAATCATGAATGACTGTGAAATCAGTGCTGTCCAGAGACTCTGCTGAGAAGAAAACTGGCATCCCCTTTTCACATTAATACAGCCAAAATTGAAAAGAAAGGATTTATGTATCTTTACTGATACAGGATATCACAATTCTCAAGAAATACAGAGCTATTAAGCTTTAGTATATGGAGAAAAAATCATTTATTCACAACAAACTTGAGTAAGATAGAGTTGGCCATAAAATACTACAGTTTTAGTAAAAAGGATCAAGACAATAGATTATGTTTATGACTATAATAAATTAATCAGTTGGCAGTCTATGGCATATATGGGATTATAAATATGCTGTTTGTCACATAAATATACAGAATCACAGAATCATAGAATAGTTTGGGATTGGAAGGAACATCAAAGATAAAGCTCCAACCCTCCTGCCATGGGCAGGGACACCTTCCACTAGACCAGGTTGCTCAAAGCCTCATCCAGTGTGGTCTTGAACATCTCAGGGAGGTGTTCTGCAACCTCTCTGGGCAGCCTGTGCCAGTGTATCATCACTCCCACAGGAAAGAATTTTCTTCCCAATATCTAATCTGTGCCTGCCCTCAGTCAGTTTAGAGTGAACTATTGATTACACCAAAGGATAACAACTCTTACAGTGAATTTTTGTCTCCCTCATGGCTAATTTAAAATCCTCTTGTTTCATCTTGTTCTCCTTGTCCATCTACTGTGCGCCACTGAGGAAAGCTTGGTGCCATTTTCTCTACAATCCATTATTAGTCAATAGAGGACAGTGGTTACATTGCTCATTAAATTTCTCTCATTCAGACTAAAGTCGTTCAGCTTCCTCAGACTTTAAGTCATGTACTAATACCTCCTAAACACACACATACACATTTTTTCCTAATAAATTTCAAGTTACAAACAATTTGGGGCTGACTGAAACTTGGTAGTTTCTAACATAGACTTCAGCATTTGACTGAAGTGCTTATGAGCAGCATACATTATGCAGGAACGCAAATATCTTAATCCATTAATATAAAATAAAAACTAACATCCAGTTTAATCTGGTTTTACTGAAAACCATAATAAAAAAGTAAGTCTCAATCTCTACTAACTACCAAGAAAAAGAATAGGAAATTGCTTAGTTGCATTCCTATGTAATTTCTAACATGCTACAAGGAAAATATATTTGAGAGATGTACCAAGATTTTATAAATGGAAATACCTTAACAAATTTTCATTCATTTACAGCAATGAAATATTGTTAGAGCTGCTAAAATTGTTAGCAATTGTCTTTATTCTCTTAAGGCTCATCAAATAGCTGAAGACATTTTAAGATTCAAAACCTGGTCCAGCAAGAGAAATTAATATTTTTGAAGTTTGAAAGTTCTTTTTCTACTTTTTCTTGATCTTTATTCTCACTTTCCTGAAAAAATCTAAGTAGAAGATAATAATATCCAAAGTAATGTCACATCTACGGCTAACAAAAATAAAATCTCACAGTGGACCATGGACTGCCAAGGCAACCATCTTTTTGTCTGATTTAGTGAGCTTGTGGAGACCTGTGTCAGTAAAGTGTCTCCAAAAAAGAGTTTTAAACATAAAATTTTTCTCTTTAGCTTTTAGTGCAGGTAAAATACAGAATGTAAATAATGATGCACAAGTTGTTAATTAGGAAATGGATGGCAAGAACATTAAAAACTTTACGAAAACCTTAAAAACTGGCATTGAGCCTTGCAGATTTGGACAAAACATGGGTAAGATGCCAAAAGGTGGCATGTTTTGAGTTTATGGAATTGCAACCAATTCTTCAGAATCCAATTAGCTTGTTGGCAATGTAAATTCCCAGTATCACAGGATATCTCTCTTATGTGATGTTCTTTGTCTGGAGAGAGACACATTGTGGAAGGATGTCATCATTGTCTCACAGCCATGGAAAAGGCATCAGAAGCTTTACGCCCTCTTTCACAGAAACTCTCTGGTAGCAGCCCAGTACCCAGGGCCTAAGTCAGTACCAAGACCTAAATTTGTGGAGAATAAAGGAGCTAGTGCCACTTGGAAGCACCATTCCCCACATACTGGGAGACCAGCAACTATGTTGTCTCAGCTTCAACTTACAGTAGTGAATTTGTGAATGTTAGTTAGTGAGTGCTGTTTCATTTTGAAATATTTTCTTTCCCCAGTGTTTATTGTTGCCTGGTGACAGCTTTATGAGATGGGTAAGAGCACCTTCAAGTGGTGGTCCTGACTGCTGCCTGGAGCTACTCTCCATTGCAAGGGGCCTTTTGTTACATGGAACATGAAGGGCATCCAGCAGGGTCACTGGAATCTCTACATATTGCTAGAATTACTGAAAAAGGGAAAAAAAAATATAATTAAATCCAAGTCTTTGACCAATGCTTAAACTGCCACATAAACCTTCCTTCCTTTGGGCCTTCAATGTGGTGCATAGCTGGAGCTTGATAGGACAGCACTTCTTCTGTTCATACTTGCTTTTTGTATTACCCTGATTTATCAAATGAAGAGATAACATAAAATCCCTGCTTTTCCACTCATACAGAGGAAAAGGTTTTCCATCAAACTCTGCTCAGTGGAAAAGGGAGAATAATGACTCTACTCACCCCCTTTTCCCATGGATAAGGGAATAGCATAAGGACCTTGTCTAGGCAAACACAGTACTAATGAATACAACAAACTAGGAGAAAAACAAGCACAGAACTGGCAGTTAATTAATTTCTGTATTTCCAGCTGAAATGTCTAATGGGAGAAAATAACTAATCATTATCGTTTTGTTGTTTAGGATTAGAGATATGTGCAAATACTTGATTTAGTGGTGAAATTTTTGATTTATGTTTTAGTGAAGATAAATGCTATAACTCCAAAATTAGGCAGTATTATGGAAACAGATGGGATTTGAAATAAACAACAATAAAGTTCCAGCATAGAAAGACTGCATGTCAGCTCTCTAGCCGAACTTTTCAGGACCATTAATAAGAATTACAACATTCTTAAATATGCAATTTTAATGCATCAAAATTTCCTATGGGCATCCTCTGCTATCCAAGCTTTATGGATCAAGCACCGGATTGTCTAAGAACTCTGCTGTTATTGAACAAAAAATACTAGTTAAAAATGCAAAAATCTGCCTCTGATGGCCTAACCAAAGGTAAGACTCTGTCTATCCATGGATATTGGGGCTTGTCTTTCCACTTGACTTTTTTATTGAATTAAACTGAACCACAGAATGAAAATATCTGTGCATGACACACTGATTTTGTTTAAAGGGCTGGAAGAAAATCGGTCCCATTGGGTTCTCCTCAGATTTATTTAAACCTCTGTCCTACACACCATAAAATGTTGTTTAGCTTCAGTCCCACAAGCATGCCCATTATTTAAAGGTATTGTTCAGGACTCCAGGGGAAAAAAAAAAACCCGGGAATGTGTCTTTGTGGAGAAAGTTTTCTAGTTGTCAGTCCACATAAAGAACTCAGTCCACATAAAGAAAGTATTTATTATTTTTCTAAGCACAAAACTTGCAAAAACATAAAATCTGTGTTTTAGTATCTATCAGACTTGATGAAAATCAATTCTATCAAATGCAGTCACTCTTGAGCTTTTCCAAAAGCAAGAAATTGGAAGAAAATATTATTTCCTATGATTATGTCTTTGGATGGCTGGAAAATATGACAATTATGTTATTTGGCCCTTTTTTGACAATAATAGCAGTAAAAGCCTTTCTTGAGTTTGGTGTTACATATACAAAGACAAGTATCACTCACATTGCAAAATACTGAACTTAAATTGCATCTTATGGGCAAAAATGAAAAATCCTGAACTGATAACCAACTGATGTTATGAAAGATTAACAACACCAATAACAAAATAGTTTAAAAAAGAAAAAGAATGAAAACCCTAGCTCTTTAACTTAGTCATATAGGAGCTAGTTTTGAAAGGGTAGAAGAAATGTAAGAAACAGATCAAAACATATCTCTGAAAGAAGATCTCACTCTAAATGAAATAATCCTACTGGCAAATCAAAGTAAAAATATGTCTGAGTCACTGAAGAATAATTTCAAGCTTTAATTTACTTTCTAGTAATCTTGCAGATGTTTGAAATATATCTCAGCTAGATCCACAATTTGAAAATTACCACAAGGCAAAATACCTACAGATGCTTGAAAAACAATAGAATATTTTATGTCTCTATATATTTATGTGTATTTTTAAAGCAGATTTCAACCAATAGAAAATTTCAATATACTCCATGGCAGAAGTGAGCCAAGATACCTTAGTCTCCAAAAGTCTTAGCTTTTCTTGCTACATTTTAAAATATACTTTCCTTATCACTGAGTTCATAGAGCTTGTTCTGATTTCCAAAGAATTCTTTTGGAAGCTTTCTGTGAATCAATTTTTTTATTTCTTGTTCTTCTGTAGTTATCATAAGTGAGATTAAGGTTTTCCTTTGTTTCTATTTACTATTTGTATTGCAAGACGTCCCAATTATAAACATATAAAACCCAATAACATCCTTCATGTTGAAAAAATACATATTTTAAAATTATGCCTGACCCAGAGGATTTTCAGCCTAGGTAATTCTATTGTGTTGAAGACATTTTATATACATAGCTGGAGGATGATATTAGTCTGGGCTACATTATTGATTGAAGTACTGCTTAGAACAAGTAATTTTGTTTTCCTATTTTTTCTCGAAACCTGGAATGAGAATAGCATAATATTAACTCCTCTTTCCCAGGAGAGTGAAAGAAAAAATCACTACTGAATTCCTGTCTAGAGATTTAAACCAGCTGAAAAGGGTACAAATTTTAGGGTTTCTGACTATTAAGAGTTAATAATCATCTGTCAAAACAATTCATATGAGGCATGGATGAAAAAATAACAATAATTATATTTTGTCACATGTTGAAGTTTTCAAATTTCTTTTTGTTCTTTATATTTATAATGTCTTCTTTTCTTCAAATAATAGAGCTATTCAAAACCCATGGGGTTTTGAATCTCAGTAAGCTGTGCTTCAGCTAGGTCTTGTTATTGTTCTTTTCCACCATTTTCTTCAACTCAAAACCTTTCATAAGAACGAAAATTGCCTCTTGAAATATTGCCTCTTGAAATATTTAATTTATGTATTTGTATTATTTTTCCAGTTTATCTCCTTCTTGACTGGACAAAATTTTCCTGTGATCTAATTATAAAATCTGTTGTCTTCAGCTGACTCCAGATGCACCACATCTTTTTTTATCCCCTGTGTATTTTTGTTCTACTGCATTTATAAAAAGAATCACATTTATATTAAGGAAAGGATACAGTGTGTTTTATTTTGAATAGGTTATTTGTAGCATAATAATCCCGTGAATTACCAATATGCTGCAAAGCAAGGGGAAAATGTGATTGTAAAGGGCATGATGGTGATTCAATTGGGTTTGTGGTCATAATGCATCCTTTCCAAACAGCATTTCAGCCTTTGTTCTGTCTTTGTGTGCATTATCTACTTCTTCTGTATATCCAGACAATCTCTTCTGTAGCAGCTGTGCACTTTTTCTTTCATAAGAATGGTAATTACCCACATTTGGAGTTTGTTAGGGACATTGTGCCTTTTTGTGTGATCCTGCTCTTGCCAGCAGCCTTGTGAGGGCGTAGTGAATTCACATCCATCACACCACCCCAGAATAAAGGACTTGTGTCGTTCCCCCTCCCTCTATATCTACTGTCTTGTTCCTTGTATTTATGGACAACTCAGCTCACCTCTCCTCAATGCATATTTTCTTCCTTCTCCAACAGAAAGTTTTTTTTGTTTCTTTCTGTTATGTCATCTGAATTAAATCAAAATGCTTAAATACTGACATAGTCTATACATTTGAGGGATAAAATGGGCCATGTCCAAGAAAGGATGTTAAACTAAAATTAATCCCTCCTTTCACGGACTGTAGATGGAGTCCATATAAGCTCCTTACTCTAGAGCTAGAATGTAAAAGAGCATGGCTGATTCGCATATCCTATTCCCTTATTGTGTCTCAGAAATGCATTTTAAAAATTAGATTTGGAGTTCTTTTCTGCTTCTCAGTCCTTGACACACTGTTTATATATTTAGGTAAATTCCTGCCTGGTCAGAATTAAAGATGCTGAGTGCTTATGGGCTTTACTGTTACTCACCTTCCTCTTGCCATTGCATGGCACCATCTCATTTTCTGTACAACCTCTGACATTGGTGACAAAGCAACTGTAAGGAGATAAAAGTCACTGTTGTTAATATGGCTGAGGGTGTTGACAGAAAGAAAAACAACTGGAACAGAGACAGTCTCTCACAGCAGTTACTTCAGAAGCTGAGAGAATATGCATCGGACAATGGTAAAATCTCAATTTCTTTGTTGAGAGGATTTTGTTTTAGTTCATTTTATTTTTCTTGAAATGAGTGATTCAACATATCTTGAAGTTTCTGCATCAGGATTTGTGTAGTCTAATGACTGGATAGAAACTGCTGTGCTGCACTGCTCCTGTCATATCGTATCAGATATTTTTCTTTTCTTGGTCCGCTTGTAGGGGCTATGGATGCTTTTAATTTGCTCCTCTCATTGCAGGAAAGTGCCTAATTTCAAGTCAATATTCAGCAGTACAATACTTGAAAAGGTATTTTAATAAATAGCATATGATGATTTTCATAATTTCTATTTCAGCCTTTCAATTAGCACAGCTGTGTGGACAAGCCAAGGTGAAAAATGACAGACACAGAACGAATGAGGGAGCTGAGTTAGTCCTGCAGCTTCCACTAGCTATTTTTAATCAAATAAGAATGATTACATGGAGGAACAAAACTCATTGATTAGGTCTATTTAGTAGTTAAAAGCCTTTACAACTTATACACCACGGCACAGTAAAGTGCGAGGAGCAAATTGGCTTCTTGTTCTTGCAATAGGTGAAAACATGAATGTTGAGTTTGAGCACAGTGTTATTTATGCACTAATATCAAAATTACAGCTATGTGCTGCGTGTGACACTTCACAGTTGGAAATCAAATTATACTCCTGCTGGAATATTGGCACATTGGTATCAGCTATAGCAGCTGCTTTGCCTTCTCTGACTTTTCTTACTGCTGCTGCTAATGAAAAAGGAGGCTGCTGTCGCTGCTCTTAACAGCACTGTTTTTCTCTTCACTTGAAAAGCAAGCAGACAGTCTGTGTCTTCTCATGGCAGAAAAGGAAAGGTACATTTAATTGCTGCTGAAATGCTTGTACAAAAGGTCACCAAACAATACAAGTTCTTATTTAGTACTGAACTTTGAAGTGAAGAATTATGGATTGTTTGAAGTGATCCAGCAGTTAGATGATGTACCAAATCTTCAGTACATGGAAAAGAAGGAGAGAAAGAGAGCTAAATTTGGTAGGAGTTTCCCAGCCGGCCAGGAAAAAGCTTGCCATCCATCTGTAATGGAGATGCTCATGAGGCCTGTTTGGGGAAATCATTGTAATTCCTCATCCATGGCCTCATACAGGTACAGAAGGAGGAGCACTGAGTGACTGACTATCCAGCAGCTGTTGGCATTAAACCCAAAAGAGATATGTATTGACAAATTCACAGCTTCTCAAAGGTGGCATAAGGCATTAACTTAAAAGTACCTAAATACTTATAAAGCTTCTAAACCATCTGGCCCAAGGGAGTAGTGAATATGAAAAAATCAGTGTCCCATTCAGTAAATTCCAAATGTTCTGGTGTTAAATCAATGATTAATTAAAAACATGGAGTGACTTCATCTTGCAAACAGTGACAAGAGATAAATTGAATTTCTTTACAAATATGTAATTTTAAATTCATGTTGAGCATTAAAAGAAACCTTACCTGAGGGCTTTTGCCTCCTTCATATTAATAAAAAAAAATCTGTGTAATCAATATCATGACAACACATATTTTGTCTTTTGGCATTGAAATTTTATCTTCAATTAAGGAGGGCTTCATTATTATTTTACTATTCATAATATATGCCTTTGTCTCTGAGGCACTTTTATTGTATTGTCATTGCTTTTATTTTCCTTAGGAGTCGAGACACAAGTGACATGTGATTAGCATTGCATGTTTGCTATAGTGAAAGGATATTTTCAGAAATAAAAACTTATTTTATTTTCAGAGTAAATCAATCCCACAGCCTCTGCAGCTCACAGAGTTTTTTCTTTCTTTTTTACGTATTTTCCCTACTCGAGGATTTTGTGATATGTACTGTATCTTGGCAACACGCAGAGAAAGAAAGGTAAAGTCTTAACTTGGTAGGAGAAAACTGAAATCATTGGCAATGTTCTGATTTGCACCAAGTATTTGATATAGGAAATTGAAATGGCTCTTACTATTTATTCACCATCCTATCTGCCATCAGCAGATAGGTTGATGTGATTCCTGCTTGTAAAGATGGCAAACATTTAGCAGTAATATAGTGCCTGCTCTGTATTAGGAGACCCAAACCAGGTTATGCCTATAATTTTGTAGAGTCACATATTTTGCACATGACATGTATTAAATATGACTTTTTCTCATCTTCTTTTTAACCCAACTAATACAGATTCTAGAAGATGGAATCAAGAATATGTTGTATTTAATTAAAGGTCTTAATCCTTTCTTATGACTGATCTGGAGTTTAGTTCTACCAATTACTTTAGCAGAATATTTAAACCCTTATGAGCTTTGCATTTGCAGCTCTCTGCTCTTAGGTCCACTTGATGAGTGGGAAATTCATCTTGATCTATGCTTGATAAACTCATACAGTTTATAAGTACATAAAATTGTCCTCCTATATGCAAAATACCCTCAATAAAACATTTTTAGGCATGAGCAGACTCATGAGACAACCACATGAAAAACAACTTCTCTTTCATTCTGTTGAGGTGGGTATGAAAGGAATCTTCTGGAAAATGTGTAGAAAATAAGAGGATTGATTTAAACTACGGTGATGTAATTACATTTAAAATGAAATTCACATTTGCTCAAACCTTATATTAAATCTAAACCAAACTGAGTCCCTACAACCAATAAAAGTGTCTTTATTTCTAGAACTCATGGAGTTAATTCTGCAGAAAACTTCTTTATTCCTCTCTTATTTTTCTCTATTATTCCTGCCTTCCCAACTTGAATAAAAGAAGTTTCCAAGCAGAGAGTAATATTAAAGCACCAGTCAACTAAATAGCTTTATCAGCATCTCCTTCCCCTTACACCCAGGAGGATGACTCTAGGTGTATATTCTAGTGAGTTTGTTGATCTTTTTAATGCTAATTAGCCGTTGATTAGAATCCAAGAATCAAGGTAACAGGACCAGATTTTCCAACCATTGATTGATGAATTAATTAAAGGCATCTGTATGGAATTTAATGCTGGAAGTGTGCCATGTTGATTGTCCTTTAGCATTTTGAAGGAACATTTTCAGCATTATCAATCTAAAATTGTTGTACAAGATTAAGTCTTTAGGTTAGAGTGGTGGGCAGGTATCTGAGAAAGTTCCTCTGGGAAAATCAGTCTCCAGCACAGGAGAGAAATAGACCTGCAGAAATCCTTGCAGCGACCTGATTTTCAGAATGGATGAAAACCCACTGTTCTAAGTGATTCTAGCACTGCATTTTGCATACTCACCTAGCGAAAACAGCACCAAGCACATGCTAAAGCATGATGAGAGCAAAGTGTGTACAATCTTACGTGAAGAAAATATCTCTATTGTTGCATCCTGCATTGGTCTAAAGTCACATAGTTCCATCAAAGTTATGGATGCTTTGACAATTAATACAAGACAATAAACTTGCTTTATCAATTTTCCTGCTTGAAATTAACCTATAGGTATTCTATCATTCAGCAATACTTTTTTTTCATTATACCTTTCTGAAACAATTACAAAATTACTAATTGCCTCTTGATAATAGAAAAAATTTGAGAAAAGATTATAGGTTGGAAAAACTGCAGGAATTACTTTTTCTTCCAGAGGTAATAGAGACAGAATAATTTATAACAAGAGAGGCAAAACAAAAGCTACATGACTGTTTTTAAAATTGCACATGTGGTTTTTCCATTTTAGAATAAAAAGATGCATCAGCAGGTGTTAATCTTGTACAAATAACATGCATCTTGCAACAATAGGATTGATTTGACTGGCATGGATAAACAGTCAGACCTAAATCTAATCTCATAAAATAAATGAAACCATTATTAAATGATAGGTGGATACACCATGGGTTAAAACTTTGCTGAAAAATGTTCTTCTGCGGCTGCTTTTAAAAAATCATAATGTTCTATAAAGTTGCCAGAAGAATGGTACTTTTTTCTTACTTGATTTTGTCTGGCTGTGACAGATTCATTCTTGGTATGATTACAAATATTTTTACTATCCTCAAAGGATATTTTAAGAAACTGCAGTGTATTTGCTACAGCCATAAAACTCACATATTTTTTAAACATGACAGTTGGATACATCCCACCTACTTTTATCAGTGGGATTAATCTCCCCTATTTCTAAACATCTTCAGTATATCTGTACCTGAAAAAGTTACAGGAGATCCCATGTGTAGCCAAAGAAGAAAAATCAACACTGCTAGAGTGTTCCATCTGTTTTGTCTGTCCTGTTATAGAGAACCAGTGGTGGATGGGATAAATTGTCCCTCGAGACTGAAGGGAGAGATCCCAGCCCAACTACAAATAAACAGTGAGAGATACAAAACACAAAGGTAATTCTCTCCGTTCAGCTTTTGTACTATCAAATATGATCAATTTTACCAAAATCAATCCTGTCACTGCAAGTGAGGGATGACCAGTACAGAGGTAGTTTGACATATAAATATGAAAAATCATTGATTTTAGGAAATTGGAAAGAAGTAACACATAAGTTTGTAGTGTTTTCTTTATGTTGGTGAGGAATTTTTACACAGCTTAAGCTATTGAGCAAAGCTTGACTCTAAAAATATACGCAACTATTTATTTTATTAATACTAAAAGCTGGTCAAATGTAATTTATACTTTTGTGGTCAAATAAATAAAAATGGTGGACTGTTCAGTTTTTCTTGAACAGAAGCTAAAATGTTTTGGGTTTGGTGCTTGGGTTTGATGCTTTTGGAAGTCAAAATAAATTGGATAGTGAAAGGTACTCTTTCTACTAAACCAAGATATTTCATTTCACATGGAATTTGTGCAGAATATTTTCTCAGGTCTCTTTTTTGTTTGTTTTTTGTTGTTGTTGTTTGTTTCTTGTTTTGTTTGGGTTTTTTTCCATTAGTACTTTTTCTAAGCAGAGTACGCCCTTTTGAAAGGTCTATTCTTTTAAAATGGTAAAGGTACTGAAATGACACTGTGTTACTTTTTGTGTTTGTTGCAAACTGGAGAGCAGCTGCAGTAAGGTTGAAGCAGCTCCACTTGGTTAAGGGAATAACCATTCTTAGTACCAGCATTAAGGAGACTTTCTAGATGTTTCGTCTACTTCCACGAGCCTTGCAGTTACTGCATGAGACTTTCACGTACTGCAAGGCAAAATTATTTTATTTTTAGGCCTGTTAGACATTGTATAATTATTGTTTTTAATTGAAGAGAAGAAGACAACAGTTTCACAAAGAGATCACAAAATGAGTATTTGAGTTTGGAAGGGACCTTGGGGAGTGCCTGGGTCCACCTCTCCTGCTCAAGCAGGGCCACCCAGAGCTTTCCCAGGACAGCTTCTGAATGCCTCCAAGGAGCAGGACTCCACAGGCTTTTGGGAAACCTGTGCATTTGGTGATTACTGAGGGGCAATATGACACTCTGGAATTTGAGTCATTCCCACTTTTGCATAACCAGTAAATTTGTCCACTTTCCTTCACTATTAACATTTAATGTTTAAAGAATCACAGTGTTTAATTGTTTCTATAAGTATTTTCCATAGCACAATTCATAAAAATTAAAAAAATAGATTTTTTTCATCCCATTGAATAAGGTTTTTTATTTTATGGAATTATATATAATGTAAGAAACCTAACAAAACAAAATAGGGGAACAAACAATATAGTGGAATGGAACATTTGAAAAACCCCTGAAGTTGAGGTTTGGACTGGTTACTTAGTTCACTCAGTCAGTTACTTCCCCTTCAATCATTTTTTTGCATGGCTGCTGGAAATGTCTTGTTACCTTATTGAACATTGTCCTGGAACAGCTGTTAAAATTTGAAGCTTTTATATTACTATTTTTGCAATAAAACTCTTTTTTCATAAAATCTTCATATTGCATTAGCTAGAAATGAATACTAGCAGCACAGTAAAGATGACACATTATAATGTTTCATATATTAGATATCCTAAGTGTGCTACAGATTGTAATGTAGCAGCAGTAGCAATTGGCTATATAAAATGAAAGATAGGTAAAATAAAAAATCTTGCCCACATGAAATGATAGATCTCTCCATTCTGTAAGGACAGAAATGAGGAATTTCATAATTTTGTGGCTGAAATGGAGAAAACTTTATGTCTTAGTTTGCCATACTATTTTGTAAGCTAAATTTTATGCTACATTACTAGTAATCTAAATATATATGCATATATATATACTGTGTATATATATATATACACAACCATTGCACAATGGGTTAACAACAAACATTAAACATCTTTTACATTTACTTTGTTATGTTCCTTGTTTCAGCTGTAAACTCCCGCCATTACTGAGGTGCAGTGTGTTGTCTTTTATTGTTTTCAACTATGTCAGCAATTAATGTTTGATATGGTGACTTAGAATATCAATAAATATTTCCCCTAAAGTATCCCAGAATCACTGAATCTGGGTATGTTTTTAAAGTAATAATTTATTTAAATGCTCAGTTATGTGACTTTATAGTTGCAACTAAAGGTACAGTTTTTCAAGGAAGCATCCTATTTGCATCTAGTGATCAGCTATAAAGGTGATTACAACACAGAAAAATAATATTATAATTAATTACAAAAATATGAGATGAGATCAAATACATAGACTTTAAGTTTCAGAAGAGTAACTGGCTGATAGTCTAAATCATCCTAGTAAACCAAGCAGTGCAGACACTAAAATCTGTCATCTTCACAGAGATTAGCACATTACTAGTACAAAAGTGGCTCTATGTGTGTAGAATAATTTTATCATATTGCAATGTATGTTCTGACTCAATGATGCTCTTCTTTACAGCGTAATAAAACAGAAAGCAATGTAAATCATTTAGTCCAATAAAGTGTAAAAAGAGAAAGGACAAACCAATATGCAGGATGCATAAGAATGACAGCAAGACATTTTATTTTGACAGATTAAACATAATAAAATATTTCTACTGGAATATATCTGAAGTGCAATATCTCAGAAGGAAAAAATATTTTCTGATTCCTCAGGAAAGACCTTATTAGTAGATGTGAAATAACTATTGAAAATGCAAAAAATATAACATTTTATTAAATATTATTGCATTAAACATATTTTGTTCCTTTTTGATTTATTCAGAACTTTGTTCAAGAAATAAAGGTCAAGAAACTCTACTGTACTTCAATATACCATATGAAAGAGTTTAAACGTTATCAATCTTTCTGAGTTTAATTTAAACATAGATTGAAAATCTGAGTTTCAACAAGATATAGTCCATTTAAGGACCTATCTGTTATCCAGCTATGACTTAAAAAATGTAACCTGTAAGTTTTGTAACAAGTTTTATTTGTTAAAATTCTAAATCTGAAACTTTTGAAAGTATTGTACACTTAAAGCACAGACCTACTACCCCGGAAGGCAAGGACAATGAGGAGATTACAGGAGAGAACAGTGTTCCTTGGAGAAGTCAGGATTCATGATCAACCCACTTTTAAAGCATGTGAGAGATAATTAGGTCCTTCAGAGGACGAAAAATTGTGTTTGGAGATATGCAATAAAACTTGAGATAGTTTGTAAGGCTTAATAAACTAATGTGACATCACCTTTATTTTTATGATTTACCAAGAGTTTGGATCTAAAATGGTATTATAAGGCCTTGAATCCCAAACCATTTTTTTTTTCTGAATTGATTAACACCTTCTCTGAGATGGGTAATAGTTTAGACCTCTCTAATTAGTCAATAGTTATCTAAGAAAAGAAATTCTAAAGTATAAAAATACTTGAAGACTTATGACTTTATGGTCAATAATTTATTTCAAGCCATAATAATCAGCAAAACAGAAATAATCAACTATATATAAGATTATTATTTGAGAAACCTCTCTATAGAAACTTCTATCATTCCCAGGAATGTGATGCATAGAGAAAAAGCTGTATGAGCTCTTTAAAATACGCTTGTGTTTGGAGAGTAGAAACAAGACTGGTAGAAAGAAAGTATGAAATAAAAGATAAAATACACAGAAGACAAAATGTGACTGTGTATAAGGAAAATTTTAGAATTATGAGAGCTATTATAAATTTCAAAATAATTTTGAAGGAAGTGAATTTCTAGCACTGTAAAACTGGACCAGAGGCAGGGGGTAAAGTATGTATACACACTCAGATTCAAGCATGAAAGACCCAAGTGATGAAAAACTCCTTTGTATTTTGTGGCTAAAATACTGAAGGACTTAGATATCTTAGATATCAAGGACTTAGAACCATGCAGGAGAAGCACAACTGTAATAAGTGCTGGTGAGATGAGCCTTTGTCAGTGTGGATGTAATCTGGGCTGGGGTTTGACAAAGAGGAAGTTCTAAGCAAAAACCTCTCTTTCTAAGGTGTGATTATAGTATTCCAGCCTCTTTTGTGTATTTTCCTTCCCTACAGTTATTCTTCCTAGGACTGTGCAAGACACCACTGTATGTGATGAAAGCAGTAGGAGACTGAAGAAACTGATTCTAAAGTATTTATATAGTGGGACTTTCATGAAACTAGTAGAAAGAAAAAAGTGATGGATGATCTGTTAAGCCAATTCCTCTTCTACCTTGATTAAGAATATTTATTACGGTTTTTGTCTCCTGCATGAAAGTGAAGAATAAAATTGAAAACAAGTCTTGTCTTGAGGCCTTTTGCTAAGAAAGGGAAAAATTATGACATATTTGTTGTGCATGAAAGGTACTAAATTAGATGGCAAGAATACAACTGAACAAGTATATTGAAAGAAAAAAAAAGAAGAAAAATACCAAGAGATGTTAGATCATTGTCCCAAAGGTTTTCTCTTCCTATCAAAGATAGGAAGATCAGAGAATAAGATAGATAAAATATTACAGGATAGAATAGGGAATTAAAGTATAAAAGTTAGAAATACCCAAAGTCCTGTATAAAAGCTTTTAAAATATGTATTAGAACACTGAAATATGCTGACTGTCTGTGCTTTGCCCACCATGCATCCGTTTTCCTGCAAGGCACTAAACTCAGAAAATGGAGTTTTGAATACGAATGTGAAGCCAATGGATCATGAGATCTGAGGGACTTTGCTGCAGAAAAGCTGAGTGGTGCACAGAGGTTTGTTCTTTAAGTAGAGTTGTACTTGTAGAAGTGACTATCTGAAGTACTTACAGTTTCCCATTTCTGCAGTTAAATAGTACTTCACAATTGTTAATACTTTTAGTATCAGAATATCTTGGAGAACTTGTATGGAAATCTTGTTATACATATATTAAGACAGAGAACATAAAGGTGAAAAGGAAAAGAAAATATTTAACCACACTAAGAAAATTTTATTTTGTGACTAAAGATACTATTTATAGATCACTGAATTTTAATCCAGTTTCTATGATGGGTTGACCTAAGGCCTTTTGCCTACTTTAGCAGTAAAAATGTTGATTGCCTAAAGCTAGTTACTCTATACTTGTTCTACAGTAAATTGAGAGAAGTAATTTACAAAGGGCACTACCTGTTTCACTTACGCAGGGAAATAGCACAGGTGGAATGAATCAGCCTGTGACTTAATCTATAAAAGGAACCTAAAATATCCATGTGTGACTTTAATGTCAAAGTTTCATACATGTAGAAAATTATTCAGTTTCATGAGCAGTGGTATCTGGTACCATTTTAAATACCTGAGGGCATGCAAGACCTCTTGCAGATACAGCACAGAAGCACAGGATGTCATTGGGAACCAACAGCCAAGAGCTGACAAACGCTGCACTAACAAGGGCAGAACCAGTACTTATACAATTGTGTTTCTCCTGCACAGTTCTAGGTCCTTGATATGTTCTTCAGTATTTTAGCCACAAAACACAAAATGAAAGAGAAGCAAGAGCACAAATGAGTCAATGCATATAACCATGTAATATGATTTGGTGTTGGGGACTGGAACCTGAGATCCCTCCTGTTCAGGCATCCCAGCTCCAGCTCTGGGAAGGATTGCTTGAATTATTCACACTCTCAGGTACAACTCCAAATTCTCCTGCAGCAGATCACTACTAAGCCTCTCACTCTTTAATGTGGGTCAGCATAAGTGCTGAACAGGATTTGGTTTTGAGGCTCTGTAGGTGCATATTCCACTTTTCCAGGAACACACAAAAATCTGGAGAGCGTGGCTCACACACCACATGCCTGGTTTGAGTCTGAATTCTAATAAGAGTTCATGAATTATGTAGGCAACACAATGAGAACATTTGAAATGGTGTTTGCATCTGCTATGAGACTTAAAATTTAATGGATTTTTAAAGTAATTAGCATGAACTATTTACCACACTGAGTTATACTGTAGGAGTAGCTGAATATAAAAATAAATATGATAATTATATGCATAAAATGCTCATTTCTTGCTGCCTTATATTTTATTTTAAAAGGGCATCACTTAAGCAGACTATCCAAATTGACAGAGATAGTATGAAATAATGTCTTTCCTCTGTCTTGGGTTGTTTTTTTTTGAAAAAGAAATATTTTGTTATTTACAAGATGACAGAGTAGTTTTACAATATCTTTAATGTGACATAAGTCAGTACATCTATCTAGCTTGTTACAGTCATGTTTAATACACATGGTATATGCTCAGTTAATCTAGAATGCTCAATGAATTATCTATTTTTTGCATTTTCCCGTGGGGAGCCCATAGCTCTGCAGTTAAGGAAGAGGGGTGGAAGTCAAAATTGCCTGACCTTTGTCCCTCTGTGTGCCATTAGGTCGTTTGAAAGGACCACTCTTTGTATGGAGAAAGGCCTAGCAAAAAAACACCAACTAGAATTTAAAGGGCATTTCAAATCAGAAGTAATATGTAAATATTTTTTAACTATGAACATGATAAATTATTAGGCAGAAGTGGAACACTGGTAAGTTCTCCTCCTTATGTGATAAGTGATTCTTTAAAAATGTCTTTTTCTTATGATGGGCTGTGAAGTCTATATAATAAATTACCAAATATATGATGAACCTGCCCAAGCCGAGGGGAGATTCCATCATTGTCTAATGATGGGCACTTGTCAGAGCAACACATTCAAAGCAAAAGCAGGGAAAGACATCTGGAAAGTGGAAGGTCTTGATTCCAGTTTGACTCTCTACCCCTTGGGTTAAGATAAATCACTGAGTTTCTTATAGACATGTAGAATAAAAAGTAACATATTTGACAGGAATCTAATATATGGGGATCTAGACCCTTTCTTATTTTTATAATTTAGACTAGGGAGTTTCTATATGAATGATAAAGGCATAAATCAGGTCCATCACTGATCACTGACCACTGAGTTGCTTTTTTCTCTAAAGATTGACACTAACACTTTCAACAGGAAAAGTTATAATTCACGATATAATGTCTTCTTATCCACTCTTAGGGCACCTGATAGCAGAATGAGTGAAAACTCACTGGGGAGGAGACTGCCCCTCTCCCAGGAATCCCATTTCCAAAGCAAATGTGATAACCTATTCTCCATGGCAACAGAACCACCATGTCGTAAAATGGAAGCCACATTTCCCAACTAGAATTAGTCAAAATATGATGATGATGATGATCATGATGATGATGACCACAGAGTCTGGGCTTGTGTAACAATTTAGATTTTGTGTAACAATTTAAATCAGCTAGGGATGCTGTTGGGCTTTCACAGTTTTCTGAAATCTTTCAGAAGAATTAAGGAAAATTTGTTAATTACTGAAGTATACAGGAAAGTTTTCTGTAAAATTGTCCAGTTCTTAGATAGATCTTGATTAAATTAATGGATAAAATTATTCTTTTATTCTAACAGTTTTGATTCAAAATTTATCAATAAAAATAAAAATATAAATCAAACATATAAAATGTACAAGTCTTCAATATGAATTCCAGTCTTCATCCTTAAAAAAATTATATAGCAAAAAATGGCCTTAAGGCAGTTGAAGGAGAGTAGGAGAAATTCCAGAAGATTTAGAAGAATTGCTCCCATCATATCTGAAGATAAATTCAGTTCCCATTGGTATCCAGTGCTCTACAGGTTCCAATAAAATTTGCTCAAACATACATTTCAAGCCATTTTGGCACACAGGTTTCCAATTTGTGATATTTATGACTTAAAATGTTTCCTTGTTTTTTTTTTTTTTTCCCTTGGGCCAGCAGGAACAAATAATACAATGGAAACGTGTGCTGGCCTCAGAGGGCTAAATGCTTTTCACTCTTTCACAAAGACCTCTTCTGAGGGACGCTGGCAGTGACACTGGTGGGATCCAGGAGGAGCTATTTTCAGCTGCCATTCTTGAGCTGTAAAGGTGGAGCTGCTCTGTAATAGTACATTTTGTGTAGAGAGTACAAATTGTCAGTGATGTATTTGTGAGGATGCCACAGATTCTTTAAAATGAAAATTTATCTTCAGGACTCTCTCAAGTGCTAAGGACATCCTTAATAACTTTATCTTCCATGAACAATTAAATAATATGCCTGGAAATAATAACAAAATAAAATACTTGTCAAGGTCAAATATCTTAGTCTAAGAAGTAAATATAAAATAAGGCATAGTAAGAATATGTATTCCAGATCTTGTTTTCTATAGTATTGTATTTTAAATTTGATGTGCATAATTCTTTAAAGAGGCAAGAATATCCTTAATTGCCTACCTAGCAAAATTGGCTTTGGATATCCAAGCTGAACCAGCTGGGAGGCCTGAAATTACTTTTAAAATAATTTTGTGATTTTAACATATTTCAATTTGTCAGCAAAAGAGTTTGACTCTTACAATGAAATGTGAGTGCTGGAGAAAAAAAAATGGTATTAAATTACTCCAACATCTAAAAGATATATCATCATAACAAAACCAAAGGAAATGGGTGGTTAAGGGAGCAACTCCAGCCATTATATCATCTTCACTAACGCAGGGTTTTGCCCCAGGGAAGCTGCAAACACCCAAACAGCCTGTTTTGCAGGATGCTGCAACTGCAGTAAGGTCAGGTGCAGGTTGTACGTCACTGCCTTGGCACTTCAAGATATTTCCAGCCAGTGACAACGATTTCAGACTCTTTCAAACTATATTTATAGCTGCAAATGAAACAAACCAGGGACAACACTGGCGTGTTACATTTTGACCAAGATCATGTAAAATGTTCTGGTTGTCTGCATCTGAAGGTTGCTGAATATGACATGGGAGGACAAGGAGTGTGGAATCAGGGAGCGGGATATTTCCCCTGCTCTGCAACATGTCCTCCCTTCCTGCAATCTGTTCTTTCTATAAAGGGATTTAATCAACTGGCACACACTGTTTTTTCTTCTTTAGGAACCTATCTTCTCAGAGATCAGCTGACTTGTAACCAGAGAATATATTAATTAGCTAAAACCGACCTTTTTCCACCACAAGAGGCCACAGAGCAGAGCTCTACACTTTTGTTTGCAAACAAAATTGCCACATCTGTCTTGTCATTTTGACTGGAGTTTTTAACTAATCTTTTTTTTTTTTGATTACTACCATAGTTGCAGGCTGGTGACTTTCTGACCCATGAGAAAAAGACAAAGTGTCACAGTAGTGTTTAAATAGCTCCCAAGCTGAGGATTTGATTGATCTAGTCTGAGCTGGAATTAATTATTCCATTTATTAATGTTTTCTGTTGAGCTGAAACTCTGAAAGCTGAGGATCCTAAATTAATTCAGATTGAACACAAGACATGATTAAAACTGTGACAAGAAGTCCAGCAGAAAGAAGGTGGCAGCTGAACCTCTGCTTGACAGGCCTGTGCAAATCAGATGCTGAATGTGGGAAATCTACTCAGGGAATATTCTGAGCTGTTTATTGTTTTGGGTTTTTTTCCCACCCTCACATGTTCATTAAAGAAATGGCACTATGAGGAAGAACATGATCCAATACATAAAGTTTTCTTTAAAAGCCTGGGACTGTGGCCAGTCAGTGCCATCAGTTTTGTCCTGGAAAGAAAAAATATAAAGATTAATATAGGAAATCCCTCTCCATTACAGTGAAAAATGTTGGAATGCTCTTAGAAGAAGAATGCTACTCCCAGTTATAGGTCTCTTCATTTCTTATTTTGAATCTGTCTTACCAGTTTTTTGCATTTCTTCTCTAATAGACACAAAAACAGTTGCAAGTGCTGAGAGAAGTAATAAACCGATACTGTAGGGAGCCTACTTGGCTTATCTCTTTTCTTGCTACCTATTATTCAGTACCAAGGGGTCAGCTCTTCTGATAGCTGCTCACATCTACTTGCTAGATTTCAAAGAAACAGTCCCTGGCTACCTCTTCAGCTTGGGAAAAGATCTTAAAGAACAAAGACACTTTGTTGTTCTCCTTTATATCCCATCTTAAAACTTTCCTTTGTCACGTTGACTGCGATGATGCTGAATGCAGTCTCTGGGGCTCAGTAGATAATTTGCCTCAGCAATTGATACAGCCTGCATTGACTTGATTTTTGATGAAAGGCTTTGAAACCACGCCCATTTTTTGAAAGCTTATTTAAGTGTATCTGATGATCCTTTAGATTTCCTTCACACACAAGCTGTTCTTGGTGCTTTCAGAGACAGACATTGTTTTAGAACTCTGGCTTTGACACTCCTGTGGGTGTTGCATAAGTTGGCAAGTTTCTAAGCCTTTGGTATTGGTTCACAATATTTGGAAGAAGCAGTCAACTTTCATGGAGACTCCTAGATTTACCAGCCTAAAGGTCCAGTCCCAAATTTAAGCAAATGTTACAAAAGAAGCAACAATTATACATTTAAATCAAGCACTTGTCTTGGTCTCCTTTCCTCCACAGATATCTGTTAATTCTGTTAATGAATGAGTGTTAAAAGCTCTGTGATTGGTTCCTAGAACCTCTTAAAATGACAACTGCATGGTTCAACCTTGCATGGGCCAACTTTTAGCTCAGTGCAGTAATTCCTACTTATGTAGTAAGGAGTAAGATGGTGGTTATTACCTTCCCTCCCCTCCTTGCAAATTTGCTGTGCTAACCTCATCATCAAATAACCAAAAATTCTTGAGCCCTCTGACATGCCTGATTATCAGCATGGTAACCATGATAGTCACTCAGTAGTTGTAACATTGGAATTTTGTCCCATTTAATCCATTTGAATGTGTCTCAAACTTAATGGGTTTAATTATGGAAATACATAATTAGTTAACATATTAAAGAAAAAGACACTTCCTTGAACTGCTTGCTATTGCTATACATTTTTAGAGGCATCTTTTCTGAGGCATCAGTGTGCAGAGCTGCTTAAGTGGGTGCCTTTCTGTGAAATCCTGGATTTTCATTATACTCTCTACTCTAAGAGCATACCTTGACAAGAGAAAAAATGATGTGAAGATTCAATATCAGCTCCTGTAAGATTAAATAAAACATCTGGTATGAAAAAAAAAACACCCTAAACCTGCATTGCCAGAGCAGAAGGGGTCAAACAATAAAATTCCCATCATCTCCTGTCAAAGTAAATCACACTAACAGGTTGCTATGGCACAGGCATTATGAGATACTTGATAGCAATATTTTTAAGATGTGAAATCTATATTATCTAACAATAAAGGAGGCATGGAGAGAAGTGTTTATCTCAGGTTATGAACATGCATCTAGGAGAAGGCAGGTGACATGTATTGCCTAGCATGTGACTTTAATTTCCTGCAATCAGTTAGGTCTGTATTTTTCTCCTCAAATTCTTTGATAAAAAACACTGCTTGATAATGTTGTCTGCCTTGATCCATAAATTTAGCAAAAACTTTTTGCTAGTTCCTACAGGCCTCATGGTAGTAGAAGGATCGTCTGCATGGGTCCTGCTGGAGCTGAGCTACCAAATGGGCACCATCAATGCACTCTTGGCCCCACCAGTGCACTTGTGGCTTCCACAGATTTAGTAACGGGTCATGAGAAATTCCTTCTCTGTTCCCCCTGACCTGTTCCATGTGACAGATATTCTGTGAAGATGTGTACTAATCAGACCCCATAACCTAAGCCTCAGAGGGACCAATTTTATCTCTGATCCATGGAAGATGTTTGAGTAAAGGGAGGAAAAATGTTCATTCACTGTCAATTTGACCTCATGAAGCCAAGCTAAGGAGACAAAATACCTTTTTTGTATGTGTAGTGGTGAAGGTACTGGAGTAAAGACAGAACAAAACTTATTACTTTCTGGATTAGATTTAGTGTCATGGTTTGAAAAGATAGGTGTCTGCTTGAGGAAGGTCGGAGCCTCCCCTGAATGAAAAATGTAAACCTCCTCCATCCCAATTGTTATAATTTTAAAATTAAAAGGCTTTCAGGCAAAGATATGGAAATAGGAATAACAGTTCTTTACCAGGAAAACTAAAAAATGCAATTGTAATAGTACAAACAAAAAAAACGCCTATTGACAGAGTCAGAATACGACCTGACACTCTGTGGGTGAGGGTGTTGGTAGCAGTCTGATTGGATGGTGGCTGCAGCCCTCCTGCAGCGCCAGATGTGGTTCTGTTGGAGCAGCGATCCTCTAGAATAGCGTAGGCTTCCTCTGAAGATCCAGTGGTGGTGTAGATGGGCCTGGTCTTCCTCTGGGAATCCAGTGGAGAAGAAATCTGCTCCTCTGGGAATCCAGGGGAGAAGGCTGTCCAGGTGCCCCAAAATCTCAGATTACATCCAGGAAGGAGTGCTTCGCTCCTCCATCTAGGCAGAGCTTCTCCCAGTTGGATGATGTAATTTTATCAGTCATGCAGTGACATTCAATGGCCTGTTAACAGAAGATACCTCCCCAGAGGGAGAATTGTTTGTGAAAGAGATAAAGAAAACTGCCAAATTAACAGAAGATAACTGCTCCACAGATAAGAACAGAATACACACACCCATTTATAACTAAGACATTCAGCAACTTTGCGTTTTGCTTCTGGGTAATGTTTATGACTGACTTTAACGGGCCAGGGGCCCAGGGTGGTGCTTCCTTGCTGGGGAAGGCACAGTTTTGCCTTATGCTTCTTGCTCTATACATACCTCACCAGTCCTTAACCCAACAAGCTGGTTGAGTCATTGGCTTCCTCTCTGTTTTGTTTTTACACACTCAGCATAATCAGAATCTGTTCTTGTCTTTTGGAAATGATCTACCCCAAATAATTATTAAAGTCTTTGATTACTCTGCTGCCAATTACCCACCTGAGAACATCTTGTAAGGAAGACCTTAAGTAGGAATGAAGAAATGACACACAAGGAATAAAATTGATTCAATATTTTGAAACACAATGTCAGTTTAATGTCAGCTTTAGACCTGGACCATTTCATTATTGTGATAGCTTTTTTATTAAAATTAAGAGTATACTGATAGTAAGCAGGCAGTGAGTTTGCATGCACAGATTTCCTAATTGAACAATTAGTTTTAGATTTTGTTCTCTTCTCTTTTTTTTTCCTAACTTTTCCATTTTCACATCATATTTTTCACTGCTCTTCTAAAATTTCACAAAAACTTCTGAGATCTTTATTCTCCCATTCCACGCCTCTTGGAATCTGCATGTCTGAGCAGAACCAGAGTTTGCATTGCCAAAAGAGCAGACATGGAAATGAAACACTTCTGATTTCTCTCACCCAGAATTTTTTAGCTAGAGTCCATCTGCTCACCAGTGCCTATTTAGGAATGCACAACACCTTTTCCTTCTTCCATAGCAGCCAAACTGAACAAGAGTGGGTGGAAATATTAAAATGACACTTTTGAACCAAACTGTATATTTTTATTAAATGAGAGGGGGGGAAAAAAGTGACATGTCTCATTTATAGTTTCTGAGCTGTAGCTGAAAAGGCAAAATCTATCTGGCAAAATAGTCCTGGCTATATTTTCAGTAGTAAATAGAATTTTGCATCTGACATAAAAAAATAGCCTCTAGAGTAAACAGCTCATATTTACTGTAGTCCATTGCTTAAAAAAAAAAAAAAAAGAGGATCATTTAAAGATAAAAATAATTTTTACAGGGATTGCAGATTTCTGGTTAAAGATGAAGGGCATGACTTGGTTCTGCTGAAGGCTAGAAAAGTGATACTTTTTAAAGTTTAGTTTTCAAATGATTCACATAAAATTATTGCATGTGATGTTTCACCATAAAAAAAATATGAATGCAAAATTTGGCACTGATTATGAAATGGCAGTTAGAAGCAAGACAATGAGCTTGAATTTCAAATGTGCACAGCTTGAAGAAAGGAAATATTACTTATTCTCACATTTCTTTCACCAGTCCATTATATCACAGAATTCAAGCGCTTCCCCACCTCTGTAGGGAAAATTTTACTCCACTTACCTGGAATAATTTAACTGGCATTACACAAAGCAACTGCTAGACATGTTAATTTACTGTTGCTTTCACTTCAGATTGCAATGGCTGCTGTCACAATGTGCTGCTTTTAAAGGTGTACCTCTGTTCTGCTGCTGCCATGCCTGTGCTTCTTGTAAGAGGTACAAACCATAAGCCTTGTGCACGTGTGGTCATAAAGAATCTCATTCAACCAACTACCTACATCCTTTAACTATTACTGTGAATGCCACAATAAAACTCTTACTGCTCTGAATATTTTCTGAGGTCCAAGAAAGAAAAATAAATTTTTTACCCATCACCTGAAATGTGGTGTCTTCAAGTTACCATTAGCTACACAACTGAAGATCAACATCCTCCAAATCATTAATCATTTTGATGATGTCTGTTGAAGATTAACAGTGATAGAAAAGTGAGCCAGATTAACATATGTAGCACCTGTAACAACGATGAATACCAGCACCTACTTTGGATACCTGCAACCATTTCAGATGAATAAAAACCTGTTAATTTAATTGACTATTTTTGCCATTTCACCTTGAAAATTGCATCTGAAATGTCGATGTTGCTTATCCATTGGCACCATAACATGATGCCTGAGTTTAAAAACAAAAAAAGAGCTTCCTCCAGTGCTTCCTTCCATGAGAAATGTTGTATACAATATATCCTCATATAATGAAACATTAAGTAAGGAATCTATGACTAGAATTTGAATTTGAAAGCACCTAGAAAAAGATCTGAGATTTTATAGAAGAATGCAGAGGTTTATTAGTAAAGATAATAAATCTTTACATTAGCTTTTTTTTTTTTTTTTTTTTTTTTTTTATGCAGAAATCTGTGGTATTAAGCCACTTGTGCTTAGCCAGGAAGTTCACTTTTGTAATTGATTTACACACCTGAAAGAATGACTCTAATCTGTTCTTATAGAGTGAGCATTCAGCCACAGGAGACAGGTCACCCTGCCATGATTCTGGTTATGCTTATTTCCCTCCACAGGTTGGAAAAGAAGACAAGCTTGATTGGTCAGCAGATGGTGAAGTCTGCCAGGTCTCAATAGCAAAGCTATGGTGGTCAATCCCACCTACAGTGCTCTGAGTTTCCTTAGACATAAAATGGTCCTTTTTAGCCAGTTTGTTTATCTAGAAGCATATCTTTTCTTTGGCATGTGAACAGCAAGCAGATCCACCTAATATATGTCAAAATTCAATCTCATTGTAAAATAGTTGTAGTTCTTCAAGTATCATTTATCCACTGACTCACCAGATACATACAACTGTATAATGTATTGGTTTTCCTCCACTCAAAGCTTGATCTTATAGTAAAAAAAAAAGACCAGAGAAAGAAAAAGAATTCATTTTATTCAGTGGGCTTCAGACACCTTAAAGGACCCTGAAAAAACACTTTTGTTATTAAATAAACAATCCCTGCTGTTCTAGCATTATGTAAATTGACAGTAGAATTGTTTGTTTTGAACTGCCCTTTATTCCATTGTAACCACTCTTTATTTGCTCTTCTGCATCAAATGCTGGGTGACAACTCCTTGACATACTTCGCATTAGTGATTAAATGATGAACATCGGAAGACAAATAATCTCCAACCTTTCATTGTCCTTACAATAACCCTTTGAATAGAATGTTTTGCATGACTTTCTCTTTCTGAAAATGTTGGGTTGCCATTCTTCTGGCAGGTGGGACATAGTCCAAGTAATTCACATGCCCCTTGAGCATATGACTCAGTGAGTGGCTGGTTTTTTTTCTATATATAAAATGATATCTTATCATAGCTTCATTATAGGAAGGCTTGGATAGAAGCTCTTAACTGTGTCACACTTGACTGCTGTTATACATAGTACTGAGTCCCAAACCCACCATAGTGTGTTGGGTCAGAGATGCAGATGTGCATCTCTGCATTTGGTTGATAAAGATTTCTGTATAAAGGATTTCTGGCTCCTTGCCTTGCAGATGTGGACCTCAGTCATTCTCCTTGAATGATTATTAGCTTGAATTATTAGCTGACTACTAGACTAGACTTGCTGGAAAGTCTGTCTAATCACTGTTTGAGGTTTTTCAAATCCTATATAATATCTCAGAGCCATAGGGTGACAGACCTTGAAAAACCTACAGTTTGGAACAGGAGTTCCTGTTGCCTTGGAAATACAGGGAAACAGTTGAAGCTGAAATAAGGCTGATGGTATCAGACAGGATTGGTGTCTGTTAAGAAATTGGAGTAATAAGACAATTTAACATTTATGCCACATGTTCATTTGCAGGTGAGGTATGTCAAGATTACTATTGTTGCTAACTCAATTTTCCAGAAAACAATATTAAGCCTGCAAAGTTGAGAGACTTAAAGAGAGGCTTTGGAGTACATACAAATCCCTGCATAGGCAAATTAAGATCATACTTGAAAAAGTTATGCTCTGAAACATTTAAAAAATTGTAACATTATATATCATCAAATTAAAAAAAAGTGCAACATAAGTAGATTTAAATGTCAGTACTTACCAGATGATGCAAGGATTTCTGAACTTGGGTAAAGCCTTGTGTTTAACCTCCCAGGGAAAAAAACAGAGTAGTATGGGTGAGAAAAAAACCCAAATTACCTGAATGTGCATTTAGGGCTTAGTGCTTCCTCTGTGTTTAACAAGGAATGTTCTTACATTGTGCAGGGAGGCTCGTTTCTGTGGCTGGCCAAGGCCAGACACATGAAGATGTATATCTAAGTACTCAGCATTTGAAACATTTAGGAACAAGAATGGGACAAGACACAGACAAGCTCAAACAACTCCTGTGTCTCCTATCTGATAGTTTGATTTCTGTCTACTGTCTCTGACAGGTCCCTCATCTTCATAGTAGGAGACTGAAGCAAAATTATGTGTACTGTGGCATACCTTCACAGATGTGCTTAGAAGCACACCATCAGATTTCAGCGCTTCTACCACTCCTTAATTTCTTGCCAATCGTTCTTGGTGTGACTAACCTCGGTCTAGATACCTAAAACTTAGAGATCTAAACTGAGCTAGGCACCCCATGCTGTCCCTGCAATCATTGGGGAAAATAGCTCCAATGTGTAAGTCAGCTGAAGCTAGGACATATGACTACAACAGGTAAAATTCACTATCCTATGGAGGATCCTATTTCTCTCATTGACTATAAAACGGTCTGAGAATGACTTGTTGAAATTCACTTCCCATATGTATGTCTGAAATTAATTGTGATGAATCCCACTGCTTAAGCTTTTGTAATCCAGCCCTGACACCTCAGTTAGATAAATTCTGGAATCAGTGTTTACCAAAGGTACAGAGGTTATAGCAGCTGTGGTGTCAGAAAGTATATCTCAAATTTTAAGGACTAGCAGACTCATCAGAGCCCTACCTCACCTCTGATTTCCTTTCTGTCATTCTCCTGCTGTATCTTCTTGGGGGTACAAATTCCATGACCTCAGGATCAGAGGCCACAAACTACAAAAGAAGATAGGATGGTTCTGAAACAGCTTTGGTCTACAAGACCAAATAACCTTATGGCTAGGGTTTTCAGAGATAGGATAGGGAGCTTATTTCTGTTGCTTCATTTGGAAGAAATAGTTGAATCAGAACCTACCGTTATTCTCTACCAGATGAGAGCATCTTCTTAAAAGCATTTCTATTTAATAAAAAAAATCTACATGAAACAGGCCTTCTGTTTCCTGGTTTAGTATTTTACAGTATAATTTACTGGTTTTAAGTGAATAAGTGACTGCCATACCTCACTGTCTATTCACAGCCAATGTGTTTTCAATTGCTTTAGTAGTAAAGCATCCACAGACAGCCAGTAAATTTGTAAATGCATCAAAATAATACAAACATATTTTGGCAAATAAAAGTAAAAAAAAATTTCTTTCTTGGTTAAAGAAAAAGAACCAACCAATCAAACAAACACAAACAAACAAACAAACAAACCTAAAACAACAACCCACAGAACTCAATTAGTTTTACATTATCTTGTCCAATTTTCCTTTTACCTTTTCTGATGTTGATCTTTCTTCAAGAAAAAATGACATTTTAAGAAGAAAAACTTAACAAAGTTTCATTAAAAATGTCAAAATGAAATGTTATGACATTATGAAAATGAAACGTTTAATTGAGAACAAATGTAAGTATAATATTTTCACTTTTTAAATTGCCTCCTTTTTGTGTAAAATTGTTCACTTCATTTGATAATCCTTTATACAGAGGAATTACTCTTCACAGAAAAAATTGTCACTCAATTCTACAAGAACCCTTCCCAGAGAATAGGTGCAGGCCCTATCTTTCTTTTCCACTAGTTTATCCTTCCTAGTTCTGGTGTTTCCCCGCTTATCTCGGTGGTTTCTGCAAATCCCAGTTTTATCTGCCTGAGTTATCCATCTGTCTGGAGTGTTGATGTTTAACTCAAAGATGATACAATACTTGGCAATAGTGTGCTTAAAAATGGGTGTAGCACTCCCCCTCATTTCATTTATAGCTGGCTTTTTTAGAAGCATGGAGAACATTGCCAGCTCATTGAGACATTGCAGTTAAAAAATATTCAGCCAATGCAGAAGTTCAAGTTATGTGAAATCACAGCACTGAGAATCTTGCCCACCATTTCTGGTGTGAGAAATGAGTCTCTGAAATAAATATGGTCCTTCCCACAGCTGTCTGTATAATGTTGTTATTCTACTGGCAATCATTTGCAAATATTCCTCTAACAGTCAGCATTTGGAAGGTTGGGACTAAAGTTTTATGTAGAGCATTTCTTGGAATAATGCACTTTTCTTTCAGTTGCCTTGGTGTTGCAAAATTCTGTGTGGAGGATGACATTTTGTTTTTCTCAACAGCTAACAGATTTTTATTCACATATTATTCTTGTGAACTTTCAGTTCCTTTTCCTTATGGAATGAACTGCCACTCACATTTTTAAATGACTCATTCTCTCCTTGGGTGAAATGGTCTATTTCTTACACTGCTTGTTACAAGATACAGCCCCTTTCTTTTAGCTACATGCCATCTAATCTTTGCAACACTCTCAGCTGCCTGGTTTTCTCCTAGCAAGAATATTCATTACATTTTTCCCAATAAAAGACTTTTGCTCTATCCCAAGGATATTGTAAGTGACTTTAAACTTAGCTGTAGATCTGGGGATGCCATGGCTATGTACCCAGTTGCAAGAAAATCATCAGATAATTTTGATTCTCCAATAAAATAGGCCCAGTTTGTAGTCAGTAGAGGTTTTGAATTGCTGCTTTACTTTTGTGAATGTTATACATTATTCATGCAGTAAATATCTTCAAAATGAAATAAAGTAGCTGCCTAGACTGTTTACACAATTCACCTCCTCTTCCTGGACTACTCTGGTACATTTGCAAGAAGACAGCACTTGTGATTGATATTTCCAGCTTTTGTTCCCTACGCAGCAAATTTTGGTACAGACACTATACCAATACCATTATATTTATAATACAGTTATATTTATAATAACAATACCGTTATATTTATAATAACAAATGTCTTCTACTTTGAAGTTATGGGATGCAGGTTCAGTGTTTATTAAACAGAGCCAGGAGTTATACAACTTGAAGCGGTTGATGGTACCTTAATAGTATAAAATGTTATCAAAAGGTATAAGTTCATCTTAATCCTTACATTTATATGATGATAACATCAATTGAAGGAAAATTAATGGTAATCAGGGTAAAATGAGATAAGGCACACGATGAAATGGAAGGTGATACAATACAATCAGCTCAGCTTTGCCAAGGGCAAGTCCTGCCTGTCTTAATGGCCTGGTATGATGGAGTGACGCCATCAGTGGACAAGGCAAGGGTTACACATGTCATTTATCTGGAATTCTGTAAAGCCTTTTGGCACAATCCCCCACAGCATCCTTTTCTCTCAATTGAAAAGACATGTATTTGATGGGTGGACTGTTCAGTGGATAAGGCAGTGGTTGGACAGTCACATCCGGAGGGTGATGGTAAAGTGCTCAGAGTTCCAATGGACATCAATGACAAGTGCTGCCCTTCAGGGGTCTGTACTGGGACCAGTGTTATTTAATATTCTCATTAATGACACAGATGAAGGGAGCAAGTGCAGATGTGCAGTAATTTGCAGATGACATGAAGCTGAGGGGTGCTGTTGGCACACCTGAAGGATGCCATCCAGAGGGACCTGAACAAGTTCAAGCAGTGGGACCATGGGAATCTCATGAGGTTCCAACAAGACCAAGGACAAGGTGCTGAACCTGGGTTGGGGCAACAGCCAGTATCAGCACAGTCTCAGATTCAGAGCAGCCCTGCACAGAGGCACTTGGGGGTGCTGGTGGATGGGAGGCTGGTCATGACTCAGGCATGAGCACTCCCAGCCCAGAAGGCCAAATGTGTCCTGGGATGAATCCAGAGTCCTGTGGCCAGCAGGGTCAGGGAGGAGATTCTGCCCTTCTGCTCAGTCCTGGTGAGACCCCACCTGCAGCACTGCATTCACCCCTGGGGTGCCCAGCAAATGAAGCTGTTGGAGCAAGTCCAGAGGAGGGTCACCAAGATGATCAGAAGGATGGAGCACATCTACTATGAGAACAGGTTGACAGAATTAGGATTGTTCAATCTGGAGAAGAAAAGACTTCAGGGTGACCTAATTTTTCCCTTTCAGTACCTGAAGGAGCCTGCCAGAAGGATGAAGAGGGACTATTTACAGAGCTCTGGAGTGATAGGACAAGTGGGAATGGATTCAAACTGAAAGGCAGCCACTTTATATTAGATATTACGAAGAAATTCTATATTGTGAGAATGGTGAGGCACCCAAACAGTTGCCCAGAGAAGTTGTAGATGCCCCATCCCTGGAAATGCTCAAGGCCAGGTTGGATGGGACTCTAAGCAGCCTGGTCTAGTGGAAGATGACACAACAGTGAGAATGGAATTTAGGGCCCTTCCAACCCAAGTCAACCTGTGATTCTGTGAAATGCTAAAAAGAGGTGTCGAAAACTTAGTCTGTCCAAGGTAAAATTTCACCTTATACATTCACAGAATAGGATCGATATTATTGTCCTTCCTTCAAAAACCCAGACTTTAGAGAATGTGCAGACATTTCTCTCAGGCAGTGTTGTTTGAGAAAAACAATTATTTCCTCTGGGCATCACACTTATTTCTTGTGTTTGTTGGCAGTGAGGGGCAAGGACAAAAGAAAGGCTGCCTTTCTCATTATCAGTCCTAGTTATAACTCAAATTAGTGTTTAAGAAGTGCTTTCTAGTCCATTCCAGACCAAACATCCAGGTAGGGGGGCTCCCTAGGGTGTGGGAGTCCTCACACTCATGTGTAGGCTAAACAAAACTTGAAAAAATTGTTGTATTTAAAAATGATTTTTACTGCAACATGAGAAGATATTTTATATGTTGCCAGAACAATAAAACAATAATTATTTTATCTAAATGATAGAATTTTATGGTAGGATATCTGCATTGCTGTACTATGTGCTATGAATCATATTGATTTTCAGCTATTTACTGACAGAATACAATATTCTCAAGACAGAAGACTTGGGGACATTAGGAACCCCTAGAGTTAGGTAGCACCTCAAGTGTTTCCAGAATTTGAAATTTTAGTCTCAGGTGCTTATATCCATTCGTAGTTCTAATGCTTTATCTATATGAATCCTGTCATCACGACCCCAGATCTTGGCAGAGATTTATTGACCTGATTTCATTTGGGTAAAACATTGGGAATCAACAAATACATGGCGTTTGTCAGGAATGTGGAGAAAGGCAGCAGCACTAGCAAAATAAATATAGCAGAAATAGCTAAAATAAGCATTAGAAGCAGGCTGTTAGGCATGCTGCACTTAAAGGGCTTCAGATTTGGATTCTCCAGTTATCAGCATCAGGCATATTTATTTACCAGCCTTGCTCAAAAGACACTGGAGACATGGAGACTACAGATGACTTGTTAGGACTGGATCAATGGAAATGAAATCACCTGTAGTCAACAGGAAGATCAGGCTTAAAATCTTCACTGAATTAATATTTCTTTTGGAGGTAATACCAGTCCCTGGTGAGCCTATCATTAATTTGAGAGATGTAACTAATCCCATTCATTCCAAAAAGTGTATTTTTGAAGTTTTTGTAATTCTACTACCTTCTGTGGGACTACACACCTGCTTAAGATGAAACACATGCTTCTGTGCTTTGCTGAATATGAGCTTTGGATTTAGTAAAAGCTTAAAGACTGACAATAATAATAACAATAAAACTGCTATAATTAAGACAGTGACACTAAGATGGTTACCGCTGTGGCTACACTGAGCCATGTATACGGTAACATACAGCACAGTAACAGTAATTACACACTTCACTAGTTTTTATTGTAATGTATGCTATAGTGCAACCTCATTTCCATCCTGTGCATATTAACCCAAGATACATTTAGAGTGTTTACTACCTGGGTCGTTTGAACAGGAATGGGGATTATGTGTTTAATGTGCATGGAGAATAAAAATAACATTTGCATTACTTATATGGAACCAGGAGTTATAACGAAAGCTTGCACCTCCTAACCACAGGACTTTTGAATATTAACTTATTGAAACAGCCTGCTTTGAGACTGTATTCAAGCAAATTTTTTAGTTTACAACCTTACAGCCCTGAGTTCCTAAAATATTGCTTTTGTTGTCAGACCCCCTTCAGGCAAGAGCTCATTATGTTCAAAGTCTAATCAATGTATATAATTGGAAGGCAAACAATGCTGAGCTACAGCATTGTCAAATTAAACCCAATTTTGAATACTGTAACTAGTTAAGTACTTGAGTGCTTCAGCAATTTATGTTATATAGCATATCCAAGGAACTTGGCTGCATTTAAAAGAACATCACTGCTGCAACCCCCTTTTCCATCTGTGGGGTTTATAACTCAGCTGTTTTAATGTGCTTTGGGCTGAGCAAAGTTGGTATACAAGCTCTCAAGCCAGATGCTGTAATTCTCCCTCCCTTAAGCCCTGCAAAATTGAAAAGCTGTGGGTTGGGTTGCTTTTGAGAAGTTTTTCCTTATAGAATAGGAATGGATAATTTTGACCAGTTTGGGATGTTTCATTCATATCCATCAAATACAAAAGTGCCTTTATTTTTCACACTCAGGTTGTGCAACTCAGCAGTCTTAGTAGTTGGTGCAAAAATTAGGATGGTAAAACATATAAACCAAGATCTTTGCTGGTACCAGTGGTGATAGCTGAGTTTCCAGCTCAGTTTTACTCCCTGTCAGCTACAAAAACCTTGGCTCTTATTTCTTCAGTCTCCTCTGTTTGTGCTTTCCCAAACTGCTGCTTTCTTTATTTTATAAGAAGCTGTGTGTTTGTGCCAGATACTCATGGCTGAACCTTTGTTCTCAAACCTGTTTATTGATTAGAAACCATGAATCAGACCTTCCCAATTAGGAACAGGGTGTGTGTGCAAATCTGAGGACTAAAAATTTTTTTCAATGATTAATGGTCAATTATATTCTCTCCCCTCAGTCATCTGGGAGACTGATAGTCCCAATAAACCCAACAAATAATGTACTTGAAAATTTTTGTCACAGACAGAATTTGAGGTCAAAAGTGACCTACTAGTATCAGAAGTGATCTTCCAGTATTATTTCCAACTCTCTAAATTCTAACCATATGTATTTTAATTTTCAAGAGCATCACTGAAAAGGGCAGATGTCTCTCACACTCTCTTCACTTATTTTCAGACTATTTCTTTCTGGGTGCTATTAACAGTCGCATTCTTGTGGACTTTTATTTATTTACTTGCTTTAGAACACCTTCTGATTGGTTCATTATAACTAATGAAGTAGTTCCTACACACACATTTACATGCAGTTAATGTGTATCATGCCATCTGGAACTAATGATCTTGTAGACACAGCTTACTTGCTAATAAATCACTTCCAGCTATACTTACATAAGCTTAGAAGGGTCGGGGGTTTTTTGTTTGTTTTTTTTTTTTTTTTTTTGCTTCTCAACAACAACAAATTTTTAAACCATTTTCCAATTTTCCTGTCTCTTTTTAAACTAGGGTTCAGTTAGTTTTGCCACTTTTATCCATACAAAGAAGATCCAACTATAGCAGTAACACCACTGACATCACTGGACTTGTGGGATAGAGAGAAAATTCTTCACTTGATTTGTGATTCCACATTTGAATCCCTACAATTATTTAGGTTTATATAAGAAACAGGTTGTCTTCACTTTGACACAAAACAATGTATACCTGTTTAAATTTGTTTGATCTAAACAGGATAAGAACTAATGCTGTTAAGAATAATCACTTTATTGAAGGGTCTTAGTAGATTGTGTATTCATGTATATGTGTTAAAATTTTCAAGCAAAATTTTGATTTGGGACTCATGCTACTAAATAAAATGGCAATTTTAGGCTTTTTTTCTCTTTTTTTTTCTTCACCCAGTAAAGCTGGATTCACCCAATAAAGCATCCTGGATGCATTTATTCCAAGATTTTTAAGGAAATATCTAGTTTAATTCTGGTTTGCCATTCATGACAACATCTTCATCTTTTTTGTATAGAAACACTTCTTTCTGTGCATGCAGTGTGTGATCCCAGAGATGACTGATCTAGGTGGGGGGCTGAGAACTGTGTGGTCTCTGCGAAGCAGAACTAATTAGCACAGATGTAAAATTGTACTGAGGCTTTCAGGACCCAAAAGGGCAGCTTTGTAGGCTGCTGCCCGGTGCCATGAAGTCATTCATGTTCAAGGAGTCTTTAATATGGTGCAGTTCCACACTAGGTAAACGTGTGTTATGCCAAATTTGAGATAGCAACACCAACAGTTTTCAAAAGTTTTTTTATGTTTTTATGCTCATCTCAATATTAGCATGTTACAGAAAAATAATGTTCAGTCTGCAGGTAAATGATTGTGTTTTGTCATGCTGTAGAGAAGAAGTAAAATTATTTGGAGGTGACACGAGTGGAGAAAAAAAGACATGTGGGGAGTGAAAAAACTGGTCAAGGAATGGAAAAACTAAAAATCAGGTTTGAGATGAATGTGTTTAGTGTTTCCAGAGGGAGGTGCTGGGCAGCCCTGCCCTTAATCACTAGGGAAAAATATAGCAAACCAGTACCACACAAATCAAATATGCTCCAATGACCACTACTGGGGAAGGGGGACACTTTTCCTGGATGGCTGGAAAATGCTGGATGGAAATGTCCAGTCATAGAATTATCTGCTCATATTAAACATGTACATAAGGCCCAATAGCCCTAATGTAGGTTGTGGTATAGTGGTAATATACTTGTATAGACAGCAAATTTGGTTTTCAGTTTTCAAAATTTAGGGACAAAGTAAGCTTAATGTAGGGATGCCTGAAGTTTCAACCCCACCTCCATATTTTTCTTCTCTCTCATGTATCTGACATTAATTCTCAGTACATCTTATTTTCTCTGTGTAGACCAGTTTTTCTTCATGCTCTCTTGCATCCTAGCCTGGTTTCTGCTGTGGAATTAACTAATCATATTTCCCTTTTGCTAAGGGTAAGGGCTTGTTCTCTGAGACTGCAATCTTGTAATTAAAGAAAGCTTACAATGCCAGTGTCAATCACACTGCTCTGAAAGTGGATAGCAATGACCTCAGCTATGTTCCATTATACAGCACCTTTCAGATTATGATCAGGAAAGTAATGTTTTAGGTACATGGATCTGACTCAGTCTGTAACTGAGTGTTTAAATGGTGCTCAGACTTCTGCTTCTGACCCCTTCTTTTCTGTGCTTTACAAGATAATATCCACGCATGAAGAATGTATGAAAGACTATGTTTTTCTATTTTTGCTCAAAATATTCTGGGCTAAAAATGCCCCTGTAACACCTAAATGGAAAGGAATCATAGAATTGTTTGGGCTGGAAAGGATATTTAAAGGTCATCTAGTTCAAACCCCTTGCAATGAGCAAGAACATCTTCAATGAGATCAGGCTGCTCAGAGCCCCATCCAGACTGACCCTGAATACTTCCAGGGATGGGGCATCCACCACATCTCTGAGCAATCTCTTCCACCACAATAACAAAAATATCTTCCTTATATATAGTTTTATATCTCCTTTAAATCTACCCCCTTTCAGTTTAGAAACATTACCCCTTTTCCTATTGCATCAAGCTCTACTAAAAGGTTTGTCCCTATCTTTCTTATAAGCCCCTCTTAAGAATTGAAGGGCTGCAAAAAAGGTCTCCCCAAAGCCTTCTCTTCTCTAGGCCCAGGTCTCTCAGCCTGACTCCATAGGAGAAGTGCTCCAGCCCTGTGACCATTTTCACAACCCTGCTCTGGAGTCTCTCTAGCAGGTCCACATTACTGTTGTGTGGGGATACCAGGGCTGGATGCAGTTCTGCAGGTGGGGTCTCATGAATGCAGAGAAGGGGAGAACTACATTCCTGGACCCTCAGCCTGCTGGCCACACTTCTTTTGATGCAGCCCATGACAAGTTTGGCTTTCTGGAGTGTGATTGCACATTGTCATGACCAGCTTTTCCTCCACCAACACCCCTAAGTCCTTCTCTGCAGGGCTAGTCTCAATCTGCTCATCTCCACAGTACAACAAATAAATTAAAAAAAAATCATGCTCTATGTTACAATTATGGTCTTCATCCCTATGATTTAGATGACTAGGATCAAAATAGTTATTCCATAGAGTTTTCTGGAAAAACTAAAACGAAATTACAAAATAAATAATATCAGAAAGTATTTTAACCTGCCCTTTCCCCCCTCACATTGTAGATAAAAAGAAGTGCAAGAAGACATAATTTTCTTGTGCTGTCTTTCAATATAACAGGTACATCTCACCCACCTCAAGTGAATGTTATCCTCAGAAATGTTCATTTTGACTACCAAATCCTAAAAGTCATGGTTAAGGAAATACTATTTATTGATGCATCCTTCCACTACTACACTTTTAGCACACATGTACAGTGTGATTTAAGCATGGTGTCCAGACTGCTAAGGTAGGTAGATCCCAAACTGGTAACTTTGCATAAAAGGGTGGGAATTTGTTAGTTTGGGAGTGAGAACAAGATGCGTTAGTGCGATCCATATGTGAAGCCTTGTTCTGTGTTTTTTGTGTTCTGTTTCTGGGCTGTCTGTGGTGGGACAGGCTCCAGTTGCAATGTTGATGTGATATCGGATCTCCCTGAGAGTCTTAAATCCTTTCTTCACGACATACACTGTTTGAAAAGATTGCTTGCAAACACTTTTTTTTCCTGAATTGTATCAATTTCTTACAAGCAATGTTCATTGTGTAGTTTGATCTATCACTTCAGTTCTCTTCAAATACAATACAAGAGTAAGTGGAGACATGATTTTCTAAAGGAAGAGACATGAAATTAGTTTCCTTTATTGAAAATCATACAAAGATAGGATCCAAATGCTTAACATAGGTAGCTAATCTAGACAGACTAGATTTCCTTTTAGAGGCTCTCAGAACTACTTATTCTCCCCATTAACTACACTGAAAGCCAGAGTATTTGTTTTAGTAATAAAAGCTATATTATTCTCCTATTACCCATAGAGAATACAATCCATGAACCTTTGAACTTTTCTATTTGAGTATAAAACATTACTTGGGTCACAGGTTGGATTTTTGACCATATGATAAATATAATGTCCATTTTTCCTTTTAGTATATGCTGCATTTTTAGATTTTCAGATGATTACAACTGCTTCTAGGTTAAATCAATAAGATATGTTTTAATGTTCTTGAAATCATTGAATTCAGAACAATCCAGAGGAACATTTGGCAGGAGTAGAAATTTCAGTACTATGGCATAAGATATCAACACAAAAAAATCAAAGTCTAGCTGAAATACTTCTATATTTAACCACTGCTTGAAGACATATGCTAAATGCTTTTTGTAAATATCAACTAATTATATAATGAAAATCACTATATTTATGACATTTTTTAAAGTAAGAATGGCTTAAGTTAGATGGAGCAGAGGATTAATATTTAAAATCTCAATCTACTGGAAAATTGGTTCAAAATGGACAAAATGTGATTCAACAAAAAGCTTATGTGCAATATCTTATGAAATCAATTACACACATAGGTAAAATACAGACTAGACAACTAGGCAACACCACTGCAAAAAGCAGCGGAGCTAAAGTGGACAGAAAACTGAACACAAGATCAACAAGTTGTTGATAAAAGGGCAAATCACCTTTGGCAGTCTAGGAAAAGCAATGTTGAAGAAAGACAACCAGGTAATTATTGCTCACTATCCTGTGCTAGGGGAAGAAGCATCTAGGGTATTACCCCCATTTCAAGAAGATGAAGTTCAGTTGGACAGAATCCAAAAGAGGCATACAAGGATTATTAGAGGCTGGAAAACATAATCTCTGAGGAAATGTTCTAAATAATTAGAATTGCTTCTTCCAGAAGAGAGGGGTTAAGAGAAAGGGAGGAAGTCTGCAAGAGGGGTATGTGGGAGCTGTTGTAAAATATGCAAAAGGTTGGAGCGATCTGTTGTTCTCAGAGTCTACTGGGTTTGTGATACAAAAACTAATTTCCTTAATTCTTGAGGGAGTAAGACAAAAAAAAAAGTCTTTTTGTTAGATACTAGGAATTTATTTTTATTAATTTTAATATTTTAAATTTATATAATTACTAATTTAAGTATTTCTTAGTTTTTTATAATTTAATAATTTTGTTGCCTTTTCTTTTATTTCTTCTTTTCTTTTGCCCAGTCTTTGGAGACCAACAGAAAATAATTGTTCCTTCAGTAAAGAGGAAAGAGAAAAAACTTTTTTTTTTTTTTTGTGAAGTTCTGTTTGCCCTTTCCCACTCTGAAAATGTTCTGAAAATTTCAAAATATCGAAAAGTATAGAGGTGACCTGCATGAGGTGTTGATGGCAATACAGAAACACAGAACCAGAGCAGGTGTGGCAGGGACCTCTGGAGGTGAGGAGGTCCAGCGTCTCTGCTCAAGAAGGGCCACTCAGAGACAGATACCCAGGACCATGTCCACATTGGAGGCTTTTGGATACCTCCAAGGACTAAAAGTTCTGCAAGCTCTTTGGGCAACCTCTGCTACTTCTTTGTCACCCCCAGAGGATGAAAATATTTCCTGCTGTTCAGAGGGAATCTTCTGTGTTTAAATTTGTGCCCACTGTCCTCCTGTCAATGGGCACCACTGAAAAGAGCCTGGCTTAGCCTCTTAATACCTTCCTTTTAGGAATTTACATGCTTTGATATTTTTAAGCCTTCTTTCTTCTAGGTTCAACAATCCCAGCTCTCTTAATCTGTCCTAGTAGAGGAGATAATCTAATTCACAGCCATTACACCAGTTTTCAATCTAAAGAAATAGAATATAAGAGAACAGAGTAGATATCTAACATATATACAAATAAATACATATAAAGATTACATATAATACATAAAAACTATAGTTAACCACTTTCCTATTAGGAAGTGATTTGAGGAAATGCATTAGAACTTCCAATTAAATTTGCTGATGGAAATATGTCTGTCTATGATTCAACTTGATTATTATACTGATAAAACCTGTGACCTTCCTCATCTGCTTTGGATGGAAACCTTTCTTTTTTCCACAGAAGTGGGATCTCCTTCTAAGAATCCAGCAGCAAAGTTGGGAGATGGGGAGTTGCAGACTCTAAATCCAAAGTCAGGTAATTTTTGAATCCAAGGACTTTCAGATTTTTTATTTTCTGCCAAGGCTTGAAGCAAAAAGAGAGCTATACCTCAACTGAGAGCTTCATAATTTGGGCTCTTAGACACATTCATTTTTAGTTAGTTTAAATAATATATTTGAAACATTTAGAAATATTTGCATAGTTTCTCTATAAAGAGAATGGGTAGTGAAGGGGGGAGGCAAAATCAGCACATGAATAGCCTGGGTACATAAAATATTATTACTTTTATGCTCATAGATTAGTCTATACAGAAATGTTCTAACTACTTGGGCTAGAGCATTCTTCTGCATCACTGGGAACGTTAAATACTTCTAGTTTTAGATAGCATTAATGTGCATATTTAATTTCATCCATTCAGCATTTGCTTAGAAAATGGACTACTCATTAGCAGGTATTCCTGTTTGGCTCATGGAGCATGCTGAAATCTTGCCTGTGCACTCAGATGTCTACCACATCAGAGAGAGGTCTCAGAGAGGTCAAAGCCAATGCTTTGTCTGGCTGTAAGCACTCAGACATTCCTACCTTGCTTTGTTTCACTTATTATCTCACCATGAAGACATATCTTCCTTTTTAAGTCTGACTAATGCTGCTAGAAGAAAGATCGAGAGCACCCTGTGGAAAAACCTAAATGTTGGGGCAGGTAGATATTTCCAAAATATAGGAAAACTGAATCATAAAAATGTTTGTATCAGTACCAAACCACATCAATTAACTGCTCTTACTACAGTTTAATGAAAAAGTATGTTTGATTGTTGATCAGATGCATAAGTGGCCTTTACTGGTCCCCAGTCAGACCCACATGGGCCTTCCCCAAGTCCTCCTGATGGTCCAAAGGCTCCATTTCAGCTCAGCCCTGGTTTTCTTTTGCTCCTGCATGGGCTTCCTGGATGGATTAACTGGCATGGATACCCCATTTATGATATCTTGCCAAAATTTTATCACATACACATTTTTTTTTGCTAGATGCTGGCATAGGATGTAGGACAAAAATATTAAATTTTAGCTTTTTCCTTCATAAATTCTATGCCAAATTTTTTCCCCTGAAAGGAAAATGCAAAAGAAGGAAGTACAAATTTAAAAATGGAAAAAACATATCATTTTTCTGAGTGTTTATAAATGACTTCTCTGTGCAGGAAATTACCTCCTCCCACTATCCTCAATTATCTTCTCCCTGGTCTTTAGCCAGTCTAGCTTGGTTTGTGAGTGGAATTTTCCTGGTGAACCTCACAGATCAACAGCCCTACTAGCAAAAAAATTTTTTTGCGTGTACAAAGAAGTGTGCAGCTTGTTCAAGAAGTCTTCCAGACATGCACAAACAGCAAAGTTCAGAACCCTTCACTTCTAAATAGTAGTTGCAAATCACTTGCGCTGCTACTAATATTCCATTGCAAAGTGCCAGTTTTGCCATCAGCCTTGTCAGAAGTCACTGCTCAACTGAAATAATAATAATTGCCAAAATCAACTAGAAACCTCTGGAATTAGGAATGTAAATACCACAACACAGCTGAAGAACATCCTTGCTTGGTGTTTTTGCAAGTCAATTATTTGCAGGAAGGGCACTGACTAGGGAGCTGTGGACGCTGGAGAAGGCCTTTTACAATAGTTATGTCTGTTTAAACTCTCTTCCATGCAGCCTCTGAAACATAATGATTTATTCAGGATAGCAAATAAATTCTCTTCCAATGGCCTGAAGAGAATATCTGTGGAGCAAGGCTATAAGGGCATCTTTTTATTCCTTTGTGACTACTTTTGAACCATTAATAATAATATAGTCATGGTAAAAGAGCATAAAAACCCTCATAAACATTTTTGCTGACTATGGGCTGCATGGTTCAGATAAGAAACAAATTGTGTTACTTAAATCATTCAGGCTGCTATTATCATGTATGTCTTGCATCATACAATCCTGATCCACAGGTTCTCACTGAAAATTCTCTTTTGGTGCCTCAGGTGAACAGTCTCTTGCTTCATAATGAGCTCAATTTTTGAGTTATTTTCTGAAGTGTAGTATCTGTATTTTACTGATACAGGACAAAAGAAATTTAGAACTTGGTCTGAAAACAAAAATCAAAAATCAAAAATCAGAAAATATAAAATAATTTTAATGGATTAGTAATTTTGCACATTCTCTTTGAGAAATAAGTAGCTGTAATAATGAGTCAGAGTTATTTAGCAGCATGCTTCGATTCCTGAATTTGCCTTGAAAGAAAGTCCTTCAGTTCATTTTACCCAATCTAATGACTTATGCTTTGTGTGAAGACCAAAAAATTAGGGCCTGAATTTCAATTTGTTGCAGCTGCCTTTATATAGCTAAGATATAGTATCGGTGGCTATGTCTGTGCAAGTTTGTTTGTGTCTCCTGTGATCAATAGAGAGACATAAATATTTTTAGGACACAATTCATTTGACCAAATGTAGACATCTCCTTTAGGATGAAATGAATTTTACCTTGGCAATACTTAATTGTCTGTATTGATTATTAGATGGTATGACTAATTTAGGTAGAGTTATCTGCACTTGGTCAGGCAAGTCACACTTAGCATTAGAGAGAGACAGAAAAAACTTAATACAATCCCAGAAAAACTTTGAGATTTCAATACTTTTCTCTTTGCTGAATGGGTAAAAAATTTTCAGGGTTTCAGAAAATGTACCCACTTAAGGGAAAATAAACCAATGGTCTCATTAATTACTTGTGTATTACCCTTCTGGTTTTCTCAATTTTTTAATACTACACGGTGATATGAATTTTATATTAAAGACAGTATGACCTTGCTCTATACATAAAAAATAGTAAAACACTAGGAAACATGAGAAGTTAAACATTCTGGATATAAGTAATTTCTAATATTAAAGTAATTTTTCTTTTGCTGGCAACTTCATGGGTTGTGCTTCTAGAGTTGACGTTAATATTGAATTCAGTTTCAATCTGAACAAGCTCAGCTTATTCAAAAGCATTGTGCTAGAATTGCTCTGAGAAGTACATTGGCATGAAAACCCAATAACTATTTTCTGTAATAACAAAATTCCAGACAGCTTTGCACATTGAAACCACAGCACTACCAACTTGACAAATGAAAGTTCAAACATCCAGAAACAATATGCAGAGTTATAGATGCATAATCTTTAGAATTAAAGTATTACCCACACAGTGCCACCTGAAATTCAGACAATGATGAAGCATGACTTCCCTTCAGTCACTGAGCAAAAAACCTGGAGTTTTGCTTCTCAGAGGTATCTATTGGAAGCTACCCCACTGTGGAGAAAACCCCAGCTGATGTGGGCTTGCCCCTGCCCTCCCTGAGCACTCCTAGCACTCTCCAGAGGACACCAGTCCCATCTGTATGTCACACAACCATCAGTATTGGTGCCCTTCGGACCATTTTGGTTTTCTTGTGTTTCTGACACATACTCATTATTTTCTGGGGTCTGCTTATCTTTCTATTTCAGTTCAAAGGAACAAAAAGAACAAAAAGGTTATGTCAGAGCTCATCAGAGTAGTGCTTTTCCAGCATTATATTTTGTGCCTTGTGCTCTTACAAGGATGCAGAGAACAAGGCTGGCTCAGAGAAAAACAACAGTGATGTGGTACATTTCCATGTGACTTATTTGGAGTGAGTGTCATGGTGATCTCGTCAGTGTGTCTTGGTTTTCTCTTGGAACTGTATGGCGTCAGAAGAAGACTGAAGTCTGAACAGCAAACAAACTGGGCTTTTAAGAGAAAAGACCTTAGAAGTGAAAGCAGGGGCAAGCCAAGGTGACTGAGTTGTTTGTTTGTTAGCTCCAAGTGATGTTGCACAAATGTTGTTGGAAGCTCTTCTGGCCTGGTGTGGTTCCACTGTGCTTGGAGCCTTGCCTGGTTGCTCTCTCTAACCACACTTCTCTCATTCCCAGGCTGGCCCCCAGAGGACAGAGATGAAGACGGAAGAGTGTGATGTAGTTGGGGTGGTCACACAGAATGGTTCCGAAACCTGCATGAATCAACAGGAGCAAAGAAAACAGGGCAACCACAGGAGAAAGTCTCATAAACAGGAGCCTTTTGGGGCTGTTCTAGTGGATGTACCACTGCAGCCTGCTCAGCCTTTCTGGCAGCTCTAAAAGCTGTTGGAACTGGATCACAGGCTAATCCAGAATATTTTCACTTTTTCCAGGCTGTGTTATCCCAGAGAAATGCAGAGGGTGGGTGCTCCTGTGCACAGTATCTCCTTTACCTTTCTCTACTCAGCACCACCTCCAGAAAAAAACAGAGATGAGAAAATTAAGGAATGATGGAGCTAAACCTCTCAGGCCCAAAACAGTAGAAATGGGGAAGTCAAAAATGAAATTAGAGCAAAAATAGTTTTTACTACAGAAGAACTCCAATTTTCATATCAGAGGAGTTGTAGAGGCCCCATCCCCAAAAGTTCTTAATGGCTGGTCTGCTGGAGTTCTGAGATACCTGATCTTGTGAAAGGTGTCTCTGGCCACAGCAGGGGGCTTGGAACTAGATGGTCTTTAAGCTCTCCTGCAACTCAGGCCATTCTATGATTCTATAATTAAAAAGTCATGTGAATGTACAAAAAATATGACAACAAATATACACCACAAAACCACATAAAATGACAACCATATGGTAACTTTATTTCTGAAAATAGCCTAGTGTGGAGCAGTCCCATTTTCAAATAATTTTCAATTTAGTCATGCATAGGTGACTAGCTGTGGAACTAATTATATGAGTTTTAAAAACATTTTCACTCGTGTTAAAATGAAACATGAGTGATGATGTCAGAGTGGAAAAAAAGCCTGAGGTGATCTTTTGACTTTTCTGAGCCTAGAAAAAGCAGTCTCTTCATTTTGTCTGGAATACATTTAATAGGCTTGAAAAAAGGTCAGAGACAAGACATATTGGACAAAGTATACACAAAGATAAACCTGTTCTAGAACAGGCTTTTGACAGAGCAATTGATATTTGCCCACAAAAATGCACTACCACTAACTTCATGTTGGACAGACAAGTCTCTAGCAGTGCTAATGTTCTGCAAGGGAAACCAAAATACTGCAGAAAAAAGAAATGAGAATTAAATCAAAGACAGGAAATAAGGAAAAAATCATGCAGAGTTTGAAGTCAAAATCCTCACTAAATAATACAGAGATGCAAGACACCTAAGATTTTGAAAAGATGCAAGACCTGCAAAAGATTGTGCTACTTTGTGAAAGTTTGCAAGTGGAAGGCAGAGTTCACACAGCAAGGACAAGGATGAGGCCAGCAGCCTTATTAGTTTGGATGGGTTTTTTTTTTCTTCAAAACAAGAAGGGATAAAACTACAGCAGAAAATATCTAAGCTATCAACAAAAAAAGTAAATATTTATTAATTCTAAGTTGAATAGGAGCACAGATTTTCACACTGTGCACGGTAAAGCTGAGGGCAGCTGTGTTCTGGGCAGACTCTCCTGTCCTGTGTTTACAAAGATATGTGTTACACTGGGCAGTGATATTGGAAGGCAATCATTTTTCCTTCCCCCAAAGCAGTAGACCTCTGGATACACAACCAGAGCCAAAATGTTATTAGAAACAGTGCTTTTGGCACTGAGCAAAAAGCCACAAGCCTTATGATTAAAACTTTGCACTTTAGGGAACTTGCTCCCCAAAGGGAAGATGAAAACTAAATATATGGGTAAATAATGAACTGGAAAAGTTACAAGTTACACTTTCACTGTATGTGCGTATGTGTGTATATATACTCATTTTCAAATGGAAACAAGTTAAGCCTCCAGTCTCATCAGGGAATGAGCTGACTGGGAATTCAGGGGATCAAAGCAATTGAGGATGAGTTAATTTATAAAAATAAAAAAAACTCTCAGTAGGATCAGGAAGAAAACTGGAAGAATTTAAATGCCCTGGAGTTAATGAGTTTAAGAACTGACAGCATGTGTGTACTTAAAAAATCACAAAATGATACTGCCTTTCATGTTCTGCATGCACATTCAATATAACAGTATGAATTTGCAAAGTTCACTGTTAACCTTCCTTTCAGGAGACACTGGCTCTTCTTGTTCTATTACATTAGCTGTAGCTGTTCCTCAAACCTGATTTCACCTACCACATGAGTAGTTCAAAAGTAAATTTGCCATCAGGGAGGATTAAGTTCTTCGGGATCTCCTGATTCCTCTCCTTAGCTGGCAAAAGGGCAGGTTTTCCTCCACCAGAGGAGCTTGAATCAGGCACAGGGAGAGCAGGACCAAGGGTATCCTAGCTCCTGAGCAGCCCTTACAACCACTGCTCTTCCAACAGGTGAAGTTTACAGTGTTTGAACTCAATCATGGTTTATGGAGCTTGATGTTTAGGCATTCTCTAAAGCTTTCTCTTCAGCTCATGGCATAGGATTGTTCACAGCTTCTTCACAGTAGTTTGGGTTGTATTGAGAACCAGCAGTGTTTCACAGGAAGAGGAAATGAGTTTTTGATGGTATGATGTGGCTGTAATAGATGATGCTTCAAAGAAAAAATGACTAATGGCCTTGAGGTCTCTGTAATGACTGAGGTGCTGTTCTGGTGTAAAGAAACCAAGATTATAAATCCTTGAGGGACAGAAATAATGTGGCTGTGAGCAAAATGAAAAAATGGTACAGAGATGTAACAAGACTTAGTATCTGGGCATTAATATAGCAGACACAATCTAATAAATATAAATTTTAAAAGTTGTGCACATAGGAAAAATAATTTAATCTTTACATTTGCAATGAGACACTCTGAGTTCATCGTTACCACTCAGGAATGAAATCTTCACGTTATAGCAGGGTTTCTTTTGGAAATATCATCTCTACTCTTCTTAATGATCAAAACTCAGCACTGGTAATTATTAAAAATAGGATAGAGAACAAAACAAAGAATATGTGATGGTAATGTATACTGACTCTAAATAATGCCATGTCTCTGTATAAATCTAGCTTGTGGTTTTATCCTCTAGAATCATATAGAAAGACTCTACACAGTTCATAGAATTGTAACACAGTTGTTAAAAAGCATTGAAAAGCCGCCTAAGGAAGCTGGATGATAATTAAGTTTGGTCTTCAGCCCAGAAAAAGAGGTAGTTGAGGGAATGAAGAGAAATCTGGGACTGAGGTCAGCAAGGTTGCAAACAGCCCAGAGTAGATCAGTTGTTCACTCTCTGTTCCAGCACAAAGCTGGAGAGAGTTGGACATTTGAGTTGGAGAGTTGGCAGACTCAAGAAGAAGACTTGACTCACTGGTCTTCAAGTGAAGGCAGAGATGTAGTGGAAATTCCTATAACAGGATACTAAAAGTTTATGTACATTCAAGGCACAGCTGGACAAAGTCATTGGAGGAATTCCTCAGGGTGCTTTAATTCAAATAAATCAGCAATTGTTTAGAAGGACTTTGAGCTGAAAATTTCTGAACTCCAGCAGAATGATTTGAGGGTATATCACATGCACTTTTATCAATTGTTTTTGACATACAGTTCTGATCTCTACTAAAAACACAGTTCTGGGCTGGCTGGACCTTTGGTCTGATACAAAATGGATGCTCTGTGTAATTAAATATCTGTAGATGGGTGCAAGTAAGACTGAGGCTATAACAACTTGATTTCATTACCATGCAATAAAAGAACACCAGGCTGGGGAAGGAAGGGGAGTGAAAAACACCCACTGAATTTTATTCTTCCTATATCCAGTGAAGATGAAGTCAATAGAGTCTATGGAGCTTGAGCTGTGATTCATCTGGTCAAAAATCATTGGCTGTTTTTAGAGAAAATGTGTTCCAAGTTCGACGGATTGACTGGCTCTGAGCTAATGTAAGATGAGAGTGATATGTTCAGACAGAGGAACTTATATTGTAGATGACTCAGTCAGTCAATTGAACTTTGAGACCTCCTAGACTGACAAATTGAAAAGAACTGCGTGCCTAACATAACTGAGATAACTTGGTAGCATGACTATGTAACAACGTTCAAAAAATAGTGAATGCAATTTTGCTCAAGAGAACAAAAAGTATAATTGCACAGATGTCTGTCTTCTCTCCCAGACACCCAGAGCTCTGACAGTAAGAATAGAATCTAGTTAAACTTAACACTCTGAAAGCACAGAATTTTAGCTTATACTTGGTACTATGATATGAGGTAACTTGAGTTTCAATAGTTAGAACACTTGGAGAGGATGGAAGGAGGGGTAATAATAAAAGAAATCAAGGCCACTTAAACAAAGAAGGGAACTTTGGCTTTGTTATGCCTGTAACTTTAGGAGGATAATGTTAGTGTTGATGAAAAGCACTTACTATGTTGGAAACAGGGGCTTGGTAATTGTTTCCCTTCCTGATGTTCAGGGATACAAAGACTAAGTGGCAGCTGTCTGAAAAATGTGTGAAATTCCACTGTTAAGGACTTTTCTCCCAGCAAACAGATGGATTTAACTACACAGTTTGGCAGAGCCTTGCTTTATATATAGTCAATCAGACTGGCTGGAGACACTGAATGCATTATTTGCTTTTCATCCTCTGCAGCAAGATGGAGCAGCACCTTCAATTCTATGGAGCAACACATTCCCCAAGGCTCTTTTCCTTAGGAAACATATCCAAAATGCAAATTTCACCCACCTATGGGTAGGCAGATATAATTAATATTACCTATTTTTCAAATTAAAATTCAAATCAAAGTAGAAAGTTTTTCCAAGTAATAGGAGGCATCTTTTGGGAAAATAAAAGTGGACTGATGTTAGCTTTGATTATGGGGAACCTTGTCTAAAAAAAAGGAGTGTCCAAACACAAAATAATGCATTTTTTTAAACTGGATTTAAACTTGATGAATCAAAATTATTTGAACACTATATATAATGACAAGTATTAGATTTGTGGTGATTCATTTGCAAATGAAAATTAAAGCTGTGTTGCAAATTATATATTTTTTTAAAAGGGATAATATTACTCAACACTTTATGTCTTTAAAAATACCTTGCAACAGAGATGAAAATATCATCTTTTTGCAGGTATTCTGTGGGTGTTCAGATTAAGAGCTTTTGCTTAGAACAGTCACCAAACAAGAGCTGCAAACCAGGGAATGATCTGTTCTATTTGCCTGCCAATGTGATAATGTGCCTAAATCTAGGTGGCCTTATTATCACAAGGGACCATATTAGGCCACAGGTACCTCTGTGTAACTTATGAATCAAGTAAATGATTACAAACCAATTTGCATAATTTCCACAAAAATAAAATGTAGCCATTGTTTTAGCAATAGAATAGAGGCTGAAAACAAGATAATGATATATTGAAGTAATAAATGCACAGAATTTACTGTCTTCTCCATAACAAAGGTCTTTTAAACTGCTATTGATCTCCAATAACTTTCTTCCAGTCTTTCTCTCCTAAAGACAATATTCCAAATTCCAGCCGATCTCAGTTCTTGGTTTCAGTTTCTTGTCCCTTAGAGTAACTACTGGTTTTCTGAACCCAGAACTTTTCACTCTATAGTTTCTTTTTAACCTCACAACAGCTTTCAACACTGTATTTGCTCAAAAATCTATGATTTGGAGTTCTTCTCTTGTTGGACATGGGGTGTGACGCCCCCAACTGTTTTGTGTTTTAATCTCTTTATGTGGGGGTGTACAATGCAACAAGAGCACCATGTTGTCTCCAGGAGCATTGCATTGGTTGCACTTATAGTAAAGGTATACAGTGCCTGCTGTATTCAGTCAAAAACTCCTTGATGTAACTTTCCATGAGAATATAGTCCTATTTGGTATTGATGCTGCTGTGAAGCACTCAAAATATTTTTAATATTATGCACAAGCATAACCTCCCACCACCACTGCCTCCATTGCCCTTATGTAATTCTGTAAAGGGACCATTAAAAATCCATTAAGCTTGTTAGTTTGCAGAGCTTTCGGGGAATCTTGCTGCATGTTTTGCTATTTCAACACTTACAGTCTTCTATTAAACATAGCAATCTTTAAGCTGTAAGGGTTTACTGGAATGGCCCATTAAGTGAGAGTTTTCTAGGGGGGATTATGTCTGGGAGAGGGAGGGGAGATCAGAGTAGTAATTATACAAATGGATTTTACTTTCTGCATTTTGTTTTTAAAGTAAAAGTGATTTCTGTTATCTCAAGAAGCCCAAAAGCAAAACGTTAAAGAGTAAATGGATGGTGTAATGATTAAAGTATTTATAAGGGCTTCAGGAAACTAGTTTCAAGTATTTGACTTCAGATAAAAAAAGAATCACTTAAGAACTGGTCTGGAAGTGCTGAATATCTAAAAAGTTATGTCTATTTAAGCTGGAACTGTAGCTGTCAGGATCTTTTAGAATCAGGCATTTTTCACTTCTGTAGTACAGAGTTAATAATACTTCCTTTTTATCCTCCTGTCTATTTGGGTATTAATCTTTTTAGGGTAAGGTCAGTCTCATTTATGACCTCTAATTTCTCATATGGTTCTAAAAAAGTATTAATAAGGAAAAAATATGCCTCTCTGGAGGATCTTTTCACTTGCTTAATTGGTATTCACAGAGGAGGCTGTCCTAAAGAATCTCTGGATTCTCATTTCAACAGTGTATGCAGCTATGCTTGTTCTCTCTGGCCAGTTAGTCTTGCATTTTTACATGAGCTCTTTCACTGGCAATCACAGCCCTTGCACTGCGAAAGGAGATTCATAGAGACTCATTGCAAGCTATTGTGAGGATAGATTGGCTCCCCCATATGAGGTCTAGCTTTTGAATTGTTTGTTATTTCTGGGAAGGCATCAAGTTCTTGAAATACCATTGAGCTGCTTATGGAAATATGTGGTACTTGACAGGAAAAGTAAGGTTTCACATACTTTTTGGTTGGAAAGTCATATCTATCTCTGACTTTAGTATGCATAAAAATCTGGATGATATTTTCCAACCTATAAAATAAGCACAATTGTTTGTATTTGGTGTTTTCACATAGTTGAATGTTTCTCTCCTTCATAAAAGGAATTTGAATTTTGGTGTCAATATGGTCTTGGGGTCAGGGAGATGCGTTTTACTCACTTCATATCTGCAATCCATTCAGGTTTGGCTCAATTGTTAGCTGCCAAAAATCACTATTCTCCATCTGTGCTTTCCTCACTAGAGCTTGCTAAAGGCTGTCTGCAAAAATCCGTCAACATCCTATCAGTCCTGCCCCTGCACCAACCTAGCATCTTGTTTAAGTATGCCACAAGGATTAAGCTCCAGATGGGATCATGAAAAACTGGTTCCTTTCCAGCTGCTCTTTCCTCATTTAAACAATACTGTGTGTTCATATGGAAGGGAGACTGGGCTGATAACGACAAGAGCATAAGTTCAAGTTTTGCTTTTTTCCATTAAGTTGCTTCAGCTAACTGTGTGCCTCTCTCACTTCTTAATATGCTTCTTCTAAAAGCTGCACAATCTGGAAAGTGATCTCTAATGTGGAGCAGCTAGGATGAAGCAATGCTGTTCTGTCAAAAGGATTCATCAAGTCTTGACATAATTCTAGAGCTCTTTACTCTGTTCTCTATGTGGTTAGACAGCTCGTGCATATATAACCTCAAGTGCAAATCTCAAACCTTCAGGTTTGATCATCTTATTAAAGGGTACTTTTATTTTTTTTCCTAAGGCACCTAAGACAGACAGTGATTTATTATCTTTTCACATGCAATTGCTTGTAGGCAATTCAGAGGCCTGAAGAACACTTAAGGGAGGACAGATTTGTGCATGCAACTTTAATTTTCACATGTACTGACTGTTGAATGCTTGATGTTGAAAATGTGGTGGCACTGATTGGAAGTCTAACCTAAAATGTAATATATTCCAGGTTTGCCTGTGCCTGCCACTGATTTTGAATAATGTACTCCTGAATGGTGTCCTCTACAAGGCAAGTGTGCATAGGTTGTCAACTGGCAATAATTTTATAGCAGCACAGCCAACCATCAGACCAGGTTTGTTTAGCTGTAGTGAAGTTGAATAACCTTGAGGCAGGAAGGCTCAGAGGAAAATATTTATATGTTCAAAAGAATTCACACAATGTCTCACGAGTCAGCTCCATCCTTCTGCCTTTGCAATTCTGTGAGTATAATTCCTGCTTGTGTGTGACCTTGCATGTTGTTTTACACTTTATTCAGTATAAAAAGAGGAAGCTACATTTTTTGTGGGAATGCTTACATTTCCCGTAGCATTCTGTAGTGCACTGCACTGTGCTGGGAAATGATGGATCTCAGAAACTGCAGTAATGGGAGCTGACAGTGATGGATAGTGGGAAAACTAAGAACCTCAGGACTGATCAGAAGAGGGTGCTGTTATTCTGGGATGGTCTTGCATCACCCGTGCCAGAACACAGACAATGCCTCTGCGAGATTCTGGAGAATGCTGCCTTTCATCACAGATGTAATATTAAGGACTTGGCTATCGGTGATAGTAATTAAGAGACAATAGCACTTCTCACAGTGAGACAAAGATTTCCTGAATAAACCTACATTTGGCCACTTCTGTGGATAGAAGCTCCCCTACCAAATCAAATTATGGAATTCCTCCCTTTCCTACCCTGCAGCAAACTACTGTGTATTGCTGCTCTACACTACTGAACAGCTGTTCTTGTTCATCCTACAGGCAATTGCATGTGAAAAGATAATAAATCACTGCTTTCCTAATCTTGAAAACACGTATGCGTATTTCAGCTGTAGAAACCATGCTGAGTGAATCCACGCTGCTAAATAAAAGACCATGAGGGAGCAAAGACAGTCTTTTCCCCTTGGAGATTTATATCACTTGTTCTAAGTCTCACCAAGAAGCAAAGATGTCTTTGACTGCAGACTCCAGAGACTGTTCTTCCAAGACGACAAGGATGAAACTGCACCATGTTTGGTGCTCTCTGCCCAATATCTTCCTTCAATACTATGCCCACAACCTTGGCACCTTTATTTAGCCACTGTCATGCAGTTTCCTAGAGGTCATCTTCTCTGCAATAAAAGTATTATGCTGCTGGGTTGAGACAGACCTTGTGTTATTTCTGACATTCTGTACTGAAAAGCACATCAAATCATAATTATGCAAGAGGACTCTGCAGGTGCCACTGTAGCCCACTGTTGGCCCAGGGACAAGGACTGTCTAGTTTAGACACTTCCAGTCTGCTCCACAGGAAGGCAGTGAGTCAGTTTAGCACTGCTCTATGACTGTGTAGCTACACCTACCCATCAGCTACTCCTATAACAGCCAGCAAAAGAACCCAATGATCACTCTGACTGAAACAGTCAAGCATATCTCACATCCATGCAGATACTTATCCTCGTCCAACAATTGCCCAACAGTTTTAGGAAGCAAAGACTGTGTTAGGACCCCCTTACAGCACTACTGATAATCTGACTGTATGGATAATTGTGGGGTAATCTCTGGAACTGGGCACTTTCTGCGATTTTGTAGAACAGATGTAGCACAGGAGCCAATGTGTGTCAAGACAGAGACTGTTCATATACATAGAATTATGTCAGCAACGGATTTTTCAATTCTGGGAGTAATATAGTTGAGAAAAAATAAGGCTGAGATTTGCTATAGAAAAAAAAAAAGAAGAAAAGATTCAGTGTAATTCATACACCTATAATCTTTAATCAATAAAATGTGCAAGGCAATATTTTCTAGCTCTGAAGCTTAGTGACACAGCCCAAATTGAACTGCATAATAAAATATCCTTATCCTCCTAAACATTGCTGGAATAGTCCCACCTGTGCCAGACTTGGATCTTGGCCCAATGTTTAATGTGAGTCTGCTTGTTCATCCTCTGCAAAGTTGGGCCAGGATGGATTAACAGTTTAGCAGGGTGAACAGTCAGGTCCTGTTGTATGGGCCATGGGCCTTAGCCCTGGCCCTGTTTATTTTGCTACTATAGGTGTAATTTTACATGTTTAATGACCTCAGCACAAGTCAGAAAAAAAAAAAATCTTTAGAAATGTCGACATAAACTTTATTTTTTATGTTAATATTATATTCATATTTGAAGAGAAATACAAAACTATTTCATTAATGTGAATGTGGTATAATGTGTGGACTCATCTACTTTGCTGTAGCATAATCAGCAGAAGCTGGCACCTCAGGTATTTCAGAATAAACAGTGGAAAGCCTTCCAGTAAAATTCCAGTAAAATGCTACCAGATCTTGGATGGGGTGAATTTGTCTGAAGTCTACTCTTACAAGTACTTTGTCAGTTCTGAAAGTGTTGTGCTTTTTTTTTTTTTTTTTTTTTTTTTTTTTTTTTTTCTGCTCATTGACTGATCCAATATTTGCTATTAGACTGCTACTTCTGTTACTTGTACATATTTATAATTTCTGGTTTAATTTTACTAGGCTCTTAGCTTCATCTGGCAACCACTTGTGCTTAATCCAGATGAAAACCTGGTTAGTTTGTTTTGTATTTTGGGGGTTTTTTTCCTCAATGTGAAGCATGGTGACCCACTGAAATTCTCTCCAATAAACTTTCACAAGAACCTGTGAAAAATTTCATATGAACTAACTAGAAGTTTGGTTTCAAAGTATATTAAGTACCTATGTGAACAACTGAAAGTCAGCTCTGAGTCACTTTGTTTACCTTATGTCTTTTTCTGACTGCCCCCTGTAAAAAAAATTCTGTATTAAAAACTTTCCATGCCACACTCCACCTAATTTCTCATGACTGTTCTTGTGTTTTGTTCACTGTCACTGGATTTAAGGTGAAAAAACTTTGATTAGTTAATGTCTACTTATTGTCTCTGTAAGGGGATCCATGCTGGAATAATGGTGTCAAATGGCTTAGGCTTGAATTTGCATCACAGTAACTTTTTGAGGAAGGCTAAACCTTCACTGCCACCTGGCAAAGTTTTGGACAATTCTAAAAGTAATTACTTGGCACAGTATCAAACGGCAGCCAAGCTGGAGGACATGAAGGATATCTCCACACAGTGAGGCCAGAAGCCATGATTTAGCCCTTTCTAGATGGAATATTTACCCCATGATTTTAATTTGGATTAGAAGTGCTGGTTCTCAGAAAGGAAGTCTGAAATTAGATCACACTTGGGTTAATGAAACAGAAGAATACTTGTCTGTAAGCAAACTACAGGGAGGCCAAATCAACTTCCTGAATATGCCACCCCATGTGGTGTGGACAGAGGTCCTCAGCATCAGCTGCCTTATTTGACAAACCCCTTCTGGTTTGTGCTGCATTGATATTGTGGGCAATAGCCAATAATGGACTGATTAATGGTGATTGGAAAATATCTGGGAAAAAAAGAAAAGGGTTACTTGGGAATGTCATGAAAAAGCCCACAGAGAGTTAAATTTAATAGCAGTTATTTTAGCCACTAAGTTTTAGGAACTTGCCTGACAGGCATCTTCCAAACATCCCTTCTTTCCTGAGAAGTCATACATGTGGCTATTGGTTTGTTTTACTGAAGAGAGCAGACTATGAAGCTTCATGTCACTGAGGCAGCCAAGCAGGAAGATTGCCTCTAATCCAGAAATCCCAGGGCTTTCAGAAACTGCAGCCCAGGTTCAGTCCCTCAGAGTGGATTTTCTTTGTAATAAGAACCCTTGAACTATTTCTGTCACCAAGAATTTTTGGGATTTGTTCTGAATTAAAACTAAACTAAGTTTTGAATATCAGAACCTGATGATATAATTAAATCCTCTGTGAAGCAGAACTGCCTTTCCTCTAGTAATTCTGATTTTAAAAGTGTTAATAGGAATAGAGATTTTAATTTAGGTCAGAGGCAGTTGTATTAGTAGGGCTGTGGAAAGAATAAGATCCCAGCTATAGCAAGTTTTGCTTGTGTTTCAGTTTGACAAGCATGATATTCACATACTATATTTGAAAAATTCCCACTCCTCCAAAAGAATATAAAAATATCTGATAGTCAGTTTAAGCTATTCTTTTCACATCTCCTCACAAACACGAGCTCTGCAAAGCCTTTTGTCTCAGCTGGAAGATGCTTCTGTTTGTTCTACCTCACGTTGAAGCTGATTGCCTCTCCAAAGTGTCTGATCTCTGTAGATTAGAAAAAAGAATAGATTTGAAAGATGCTTACAATTCATTTAATTTCAATTCCCTTACTTTCTTTCATCCAATATTCTTGATAAACAAATAAATTAGGTAATCATTTCAGTGACTGTATCATTTTCATTTTCTATTCAGTATGCACAAAAGCCAAAGTTATTTTATTTCAACACCACCTTCTTTTTTTTAATCACAAATTGTAGAGCAAGAAGATCTGTGCATGTCTTTTTTACAATCTGCATTTATTCTAGAAAAGCTGGCTGATTAAAAAGATATCATGATAGTATATTATTTTCTAAATATAGCTTCCAAAAAATTTAGCTGACAAAATTAATTCCAGGCTTTGGAACATTCAGCTTTAGGGCCAGGACAGTTTTCTGTTCTTTTCTGTACATTTTCTGTCAATGAAATATAGGATTTGATTTAACCATGTTCAATCAAATGTTGGATGTTGATCAACACAGATTTCCAGGAGAGCTTATGTTCCCCCTAAGATCCATAATGGTTCAGGATCCGTTCCAACAACTTTTGTGAGGCCAGAAAAAACAACCAAAGATAAATCAAAAGGCTGACTGGATGACTCTAATGCCATGTCACAATATTGACGCTGTCTGTGTCACAAAATGTTTCAGGCACTCCAATCATTAACACAGGTCCATTATGGGAGGAATTTAAGCAAGCACAAGGAAAGAAACAATACCTGCCTCAGATAGCTGATAAATCTTCCTGTCTTCTTCCCACACATGCACTCTGATGTGGATTAAAATATGTGTTTTTCTGACTCTTAATGATAGTAATGATCAATGACTGTAAATAACAGGTGCATTGTTTGTCACACACTTTAGATTTCTAAAATGTGAATTAAATCTCCCCTTTTTTTTTCACAGAATTATCAATCAGAGAACAGAAAACACCCTCAAGCAATCCTTCTCCATTTTCTCTTATTTGGAATTTAGTTAGATTTAGGGAGTTAAATCCATTCAGCTTTAAAAGAAGGAGAAAACAGAGGATTTGATTGTTCATGACATTTTGTTCAGAATCAATCATTGTCAGCTCAGGTTAGACTGATTTACTATGAGCCTGCCATAGAAAAGATTTGCCACAAATGGCAAGGCTCTGAGCTGTTTCCACCGCACTGAACATAATGATGGATTTATCATTGCAATCAAGATGGTAAAACAGCATGGTCCCCAGAGTGGTGCACAGGGCAAATTGATCACAACAGCCCTGAAGTTATATAAGGGCTTTGTTTATCTGGTCTCAGTCTGCAAGAGTAGTAATCCAACTTAAGATAAGACACTCTGATCTTTACACAAGTTTGGACAGGTTTTATCTCCTAAAACAGTATGTAGTAGAATTCTCTGTGGAGGAGTAAAAGAACTATCTATTAAATTAAAATATGTATATTTTTTAAAAAATAAAAAAATTAGTACAAAATAAACAGAAATAATAAATACTACCATTATTAATATAATAATCTAACAGTAGTTACTTAATCTGTAAGTGAATGAATTTGCCATCATATTTTAGTGAGAAAATGAATCAAATGGGAAGATGAACGTTTCTTCTAATGCATTGTTTTTTCATTACAGGCATTCTTTCTTATTTTTTTTAAGAACTGGCTATACCAAGCTTTCAGTTCCAAATAAATTAAGACTACAGGGAAATATTAACCTCTCTACAACAGCACACTGCAAGACCAGGGTTTTGTCTATGCAGGGAAAATAAGTCAGTTTTTAGCTTGCATTTCTGAACCCATGTTTGAAAGGGAAGAAAATATTGTTACTTGTCTTTGCTGGAAAGTGAGTTTTGGTAAGAGGAAGTGATGCTGTAGGGGAAGGGATGAACCTCTGGAATCTGTTAATGGGATATCATCTGGGAAGCCTTTAGCCTGTGGCTCAGCCCTGCAGGCTACTTCTCATTTATCTGAAATTCATGTAGATATAGATATAGATATAGATATAGATATAGATGATATAGATATAGATGATATATAGATATAGATATAGATATAGATATAGATATAGATATAGATATAGATATAGATATAGATATAGATATAGATATAGATATATATGGATACATCCTGAATAAGAACCTAAGAAAAGGATCTCCTCAGTGGGATGATGATATATTTTTCCTAAGGACCAGAAAATTTGATGGGGTCCTGCAGAAATACCAAATCTTTCAGAGACTGGTTTTTTTCCAAGTGGTGACAGACCCTTAAAATTTTCTTCAGAGAGGTGTCAGAGACCTGGAGAAACTCTAATTTCATCCTTCATTCAGACAAGGAACACAACTGGATTTTTTTTTTCACATGAAACATGCCTGGGTTTCCTTTGGTACGGGACACAAAAATTGAATAAAGTCAGAATTTAGCATATTTCTAAAATAATAAGGAATTTGGGGGCATTCTATAGATTTAAAAGGGTGAGTAAGGCTAGAGTCAGTTCTTGGAAAGAGCTGTGAAGGGCTATGATATGCTGCCACACTGAAAATTCCTTAAATGACATTATAAGTTCTCAGGAGCAGGAATCTATTTTTCTATTTATTTTACAGTATGTATATTGATAGGAGTAAATGAACACAGATTATTATCTCTATCTTAATTTGGAATATAATTTAAGTTGATTAAATATATTTCTATTTTGAAGTAGGAATATATTTTTATAATGATTGATTTCATAACTGGCAAAAAGATCCATTGCAAATTATTGATTCACTATGGATACAAATAGAATATAAGCCATAATTCATGGGCAATAATGGTCACAAATTTGTTATTTGGATTTACAAATGTAGCAGCATATCACCTATAAATATAGAAGTTTAATTCAGAGACCTATTTTGTTCTTCAGGGCTTCCTTTTGAGCACTAAGAGAGAGACTGTTCTCTCTTTTTACCTAAATATTCTCTTCAGAGCACTCTCACACAGACATTGGCAGCACTATTTGACACAAAATGCATTAAGGCAAATTTACTGTCAACTTAGCCTTCAGGGTGTGCAGATAGACATATAGTAGGAATATATGAAGTGGAAGTAAAATAGACTTGTTTTGCACTGCTTTGATAAACCTTTTCTTGCTCAAAAGCAGTGTCTTAAAAAAAAACCAAAAAAATTTTAAAATTTAATGTTTTAAACTCAAAATCCCTACTAGCAAGATAAAATAGAACAAGTTCATTTCTACATTAGGCTATTTTCACCTGGGAATTATTCTCTTGCTTTAGCAAAATTATAAAAATGTATGTGTTCAAACTTGAACACATAAATGTTTGAAATCTTGAAACTTTTCAGATAGCTGAATTTTATCACTTTCCCAGGAATCTAGAAAAGGAAAGGTGCTCCTTTTTTGATTCACAGAAAATACAAGAGATGAAGTCTTTCATATTTTTATTTATTGGACATGTATTTTTGTAATCAATCATGTGTGGTCTTTGGAACTCTAAAATTTTGCCACAAATGATTTCAGAATTTATATAGAATCATGGAAACATAAAAAGGTTTGAGTTGAAAGGACCCTCAAAGCTCATCCAGCTCTAATCCCCTGCCACAGGCAAGGACACCTTCCACTACCCCATGTTGCTCCAAGCCCCATCCAACCTGGAATTGAGCACTTCCAAGGATGGGGCATCCTCATCTTCTTTGGCCAACTTGTGGCAGTGCCTCACCGCCCTCATAGAACCTCAGTTTTCCTGTGACAAACTTGGCTGGCCCAGTGGGATTAACTGTGCATATTAAGAAAGCAAAGGAAAAAAAAGTAAAAAAAACAAACAAAAAACCCCATTTTGGATGAATGCCCAGTCCTTCACCCACAACCAGACTTGATTCAGTTATTCAAGTCATTGTTTTTCCTCCTCCTAAAAAATCACGTAATAATTGATATGTTAAATTAGGATGTAAGATTCTGGGAAAAAAAGAAAAAAAACTATCACATTTCTGAGATCCCTCATGTAAATCAGTTTTTTTCTCAAACCATCATTTTCTTTTTTAATGTAGTGAAATAACTGCTGCAGATCCTCTTCTGGATCATTTGTCTCAGTGGTTTTGGCAAGACCTGTTTTGTGCAAAGGGGAGAACAAAGCTGACTTCTGGCATGGAAAAGCAAGAATGTGGTCACTAGGAGGTTACTGTCCTAAAGTTTGCTGGGACTGATAAATACTAATGGTTTTACAGTCCTTTCTCCCCAGACTGCTGTCACGGATGAGCAGATCAATTATATAGACATTATACCTTATTTCTGGTATTTTCTTTATCAAACGCAGCTGTTACTTTGAAGCTTCTTTTGTCCCCTATTTCTCTTTCCTTTTCTTGTCTCTCCTTTTTTGGAGGTTAATAAGATGTAGCTCATCAGTGATCTTGGGTCAAACCGTTTGGTCATCCCTATCTAGAAGGCATCAAATGAGTGAACTAGCTCTTGATACTGGCAACCATAGGTCAATATGATTTTGTATTAACTTGAAGAAGGTCAAATGGTCTCTAAATTTGATAAATATCCCATTTCTTGAACTTCTGATGGAGAGCACAGGCAAGGTGAAAACTAATACAATTCTGGACTTGTACCGCCACACCAACAGGTACTACAGCTTAATTTGCACAGAACATAATTTAAACTCAGCTTGTGCTCCAGCAACTAATTCCTGTATATCCCAATGAAGGTAAAACAAATAACACCAAAGAGTATATTTCATATTTATCCTCTCTTTGTACAAAACCCTATCCCTGAACAGCCTGATACTTATAAGCAGCACTTCCGTTTTAATCTTTTTCAGAGATTATTATCTCAAACTTTGACTTAATCCTTTTTCCTTCTTTTTCCTTGATGGATTAATTATTAAAAAAAAAAAAAGGGGAAACAGAAAAAAGTTGTTTGAATCCAACAAGGTAGAAAAATTTCATGACAGGTTTATCTCTGTGAAACTGATCGAGCACACAAACATTTCTGGCATGAATATAGAAATATGAATATGAAGTTTTTTTGCTTGTGTTTTTGTACCTGTTTTATGTATATATAGATCAGAGAAAGGATTAAGATATGCTATAGGTGTAGCGGAATTGAAAATAACAAAATCACTGTGAAGTGTAGAGAAAAATAAGGCCGTGAATTGACAAGCGCTTAGGAGAATACTGACAGAGGAAAAGGAAACCCAAAACAAGCAAGAAAAAAGAACAAAGACTAAATACTGTGACAGTAGAGTATCCCAAGGTCTGGATCTCAGCTGAAATGTGGGAAGTTTGTGACTTCTTGTGTTTTACAGTTAGAACCATCTCACTAGAGATATGATAGCTCCCTAGGTGTCAACTGAGTCTCTTAAAGTCTTCTTGTGAAGTTTTCTACAGCATTTTTTTTCTACAAATGTGCTGCTAGTACAATGCTGCACCACGGAGGCTAGGCTAAAGCAACCAGAAAGCTTTGAATTCAGCAACATCAAATATATTTAGCATCTGGAGGAATGTTTTAAAAGAGCTGTTTTAATTTCCATATATATATATATATATATATATATATATATATATATATACACCTTTGGTTTGTAGGAAGAACCTTCATAATATGTTAGGTATCCTAGTTTATTGGGGTTTTTTCACAGCTGATGCATATGAGGGAAACAATTCTAGTTTTCCTCAAAGTTTTGTAACACAGAGATAATGTCAGTGAAGTGCCTGAAGGTTGCTGTCAGGACAGAACCTTTCATACAAACATTAAAGCTCCTTGGGAAATGAAAATTCCAGGTTGTGAGACATGAAGTTTTATCTGCCAGAGATAAGAGAATGTCAGAAATATTTTGCAGGTATATTGGTTACACAGAAATTTATTTATTATGAATATTGATAATATTCACTACTAATCTCTCTTTCATTAGTTTGTTCTTAATTTTGCTATTTTAAATGATATGCTTTCAAAATGAATGATAACATTTTCTTTTTAATGTAACACTCATGCATATACAAAGGCCACTTATAGTGAGATTTAATCTCTGTGGGGTAATACTAAACCCTGAGCTGCAGAATTTCAGCTGCTGATAACAGTAGGCTTTGAAAAGTATGAAACTGGATGAAATCAGAAACATGATTATTGTTACTGATTATTACTATCATCTATGTATGCCCTGTGGCATATGAATACATATTGCTATCACAGGAGTTGTAGAAAATAACAGAAATAATGTGATTATGTCAATCAAAGTTTTGATGAGAAGGGGACCAACTGATTCATGTCTGTATTTTGTAGTTTTATTTTTTAATTGAAAGGTGAATTTACATAAAATGGTCAAGTATGTGATTTCCATCGAAACACCATTTCATATGCTGATGATTCTCTTTCACAGCAGGTATCTCCTGGCAGTAGTTCTGGATTTCAATATCCTACATTACATGCTTCCACCAATGGAATAGGGGGACCTATAAGAAATTCTGAGGGGGCCATAGGTCATAATGGGTGCACTACCTTACAAGAAAGTCTAAAGAACTCTGCTAGAAAATTAGACAAGATATGTCAGTACATCATCTCCCATGAAGAAAACACAGTGGTGTCAAAATAGCTCATACGGTGTGTGAAATAGAACTTTGTTTCAGCCATTCATATGAAAACCAAAATATTTCACCAAATTATCTTGTTGTAAAAAAAATTTGTAAGTATCTTTCTGTATATACATTTAAAATACCCAAACCAAAACATTTTGCATCCCATTATACCCCTCACATTGACTTACATGATTTTGGGAGAAAATGAACACTCCAGTTCAATGAGTTAAATGCTATTTTCAGCATGAAATGGCCTGCAATTCACCAAGAATGTATTTTGAAATGAATGGGTGGAATTTGCTACTTAATAAGAGAAAAATACGTTCAGTAATGTAATTTATGGATCTTTTTCTTCTGCTGTTCTCTGTTTTTCTGAGAATTTTTTTCTTTTTTTTACTCAGCTGTTCTCTGTAAACACAAGCAGTGGAACTGAATTCTCAGGAGTCTCTCAGTGGTGTCTCTAGGCAGTTGCTTGAAGGATTTAACTGAAAAATTCCAGTTGGCCAATACATTTCAGGTTACAAGAAAGCTGAATATTTTCAGGAACACAGATATTTTGACAGTTTTGGAACACATTGTCTAGTCCATAGAACTAATTTGTCTTCTATGGGTATTAAATAGAGCTGGAAAAAAGAATTGTCCACCACTCTGGAAAGGCTAAAACATTACTTGCATGATTTTGAAATTCTCTTTCCATTTCATAGCAAGCAAGTCTTGGTAAGTTTGAGCTGATTTGAGACCGACCTTGCAACTCACAGGCTAGAACACAGCTATTTTGAGCACAGTTAAACCTCCTGTTACAGTAAAATAGACAGCAAAAGCCCAAAAGTGACTCAGAGCAAAAGATAAGCACAAGAGAGCAACTGCTTCATGGGCAGCTCTTCGACTTTTGAGGCTTTCTCTTTGAACTGTTTTAAAAAAACAAGAGCAAAGCCAAGCCAGACAGGATGCAAAAAGAGAAAAAAAAAACCCAAACATATACAACAGCAACTATAAGGACACTCAGCAATAAAAAATACTCAGCTCTTTGAAACTGAGTTTTTTTCCAGTTGATCAAATGTATAGTTTCTTTTCAGAATCACAGAGTTACAGAATGGGTAGGGTTAAAAGAGCTTGTGATCCTTTTGCTTCCAGCCCCAGCTTCCTCCTGCTGAAACTACACTCCCTTCATGACATGAGTGGAATGGAATCAAAAAGTGCTAGAAGCTCCACCCTTTTTCTCTGTAATCATGACATCCTACAGGATCATGACAATATCCTAGAACATATTGCACACGATTGTGACCAGACAGTTCTTGAATATCTCCAGTGAGGGAGCCCCACACCCTCCTGGGGCAATCTGTTCGAGTGCGCAGTTGTGCACTAAATAAAGTTATTCTTCTTATTCAGGTGAAACTTCCTGTGTATCAGGTTTTGTCCAATGCTTCTTGTGCTATTGCTAGGAACCAGCAAGAAGAATCTGGATCCATCCTCTTGACATCCTCCCTTCAGAGATTTTCACATTATGCTGAGGAGCCTCTAAGCCATCTCTTCTTGCATGCACAGGCCCAACTCTCTGCCTTTCCTTGTAAGGGAAAGCTCCAGACCTTTCATCACTTTCATTGCCCTCCACTGGACCTACTCCAGGACCTCCATATCTCTTTTGTGGCAAGGAGCCCAGAACTGAACACAGCACTCCTGGTGTGCCCCACCAGGGCTGAGTAGAGGGGCAGGATCAGCTCCCTGAACCTGCTGGCAATGCTCTTCCCAATGCACACCAGGACACCTTTGGCCTTCCTGACCCTGACTGGGTCAGGGACAGCTTGTTGTCCAACACAACACCCATATTCTTCTCCACAGAGCTGTTTTCCAGCAGATTGAGTCCCAGTCTGTGCTGGTGCATTTTGGGTTATTCTTTTCCAGGTGCAGGACCCTGCATTTCCCCTTGCTGAACTTCAAACAATTCTTCTCTACATATTCCTCCAAACTGCCAAAGTCCTTCTGAAGGGCTGCACAGCTCTCTGGGGTATGGGTCACTCCCCTCAGCTTTGTGTCATCACTGAACCTGCTGAGCAGGTGAAGCACATCATGTCATGGTGAACATGGCCTGTGGTACCTGCATGTGAATGCGCACTCATACATGCTACCTGATATTGAGTACTAAGTACAAAAGTTAATTTTTGTAAGTGTTTTAATGAATTGCAGTCATGGGAATTAACAACATGATATAAGTACGTGTTTAAATCTACTCTTGTTAATCAAAGCACTTAACTCTACATACACCTGTACGTCAAGCAAATTTTAAGCAAATTAAGCAGGATTTATGCAAATTAATATCACCAGGGTCCAGAACTACCAATCAAGCACCTGTGGTGAGGCAGTATAATACACCCCAGATGAGACCTTGACCTAACATGAGTATGTACCTCATGACACCTGAGATAGCTTGTTTACTAGTAACTCTGATATCTTTCCATAAAATATCATTGTATCAAGAAAATTTATACTACATCCTTCACTTAGTCTGTTCCTTAAATACCAGTGGAATCACATTAACACTTTCTGAAATGACTCATTCCTAAGTCAAATTGAGTACCTAGATTCTTTACTTTACATTCACTCACCTGAATTTGGTAAATCAAGGTATAGGATTGCATCAGATCCAATCAGCTATTTTGCAGAGGGGAAAAAAAGTGTATAGCTAAATTAAAGTCTGATATATTATTAATTGCTTTTAAACTCCTGGAAGGTAATAGGAGGGGAACATGTTTTGCTTTTGGTTGCTAGATTTTAATTTCTGCCGCAATGTAGACAATGCACTGTCTACATTTCAACACAAACCAGGCAGCTTTGAGAATGTTTTTTGTTGGGACTGCCAGTGGTATGTTGAGTTAGTCTGCTAGTTATTACTCTGCAGCGTGCCTCTAGGATAAATTTTCTTAATCATTAAAATGATACATCTCACCGCTAGTCTGAGCTTTCCTGAATTCCACCTTCTGTTCTTGCTTTGTCTGATCTATTGAAAGCCTTGCAGTACCACTGCTTTACCCATTTCTCAAATTTTTATGAGCTAAGATTCAAAAGAAGACATCTGGGCCAATAATAGTTTTACAAAGTCATCCAGCCAGACCTTGGTAATGTATGCAAAGTCAGGAACCTCATCAACAATCACACTATGGATGGCAATAACCTTTTTAGGCATTGACTTAACAATTTAATAGCATGAATCAACATGTTGAGTCTTTGTCAATCAACAACGTGTGCACTGAATAGGAGATGCCAGGAAAGTCTAATGATGCTGGCTTTATATACTTCACAGTTTGCTCAGGACCTTACTCTCCCTGTTGTGGTTCTATTTCCCACTTTTTGTTTATAAAGAGCAACATGCTCCCTCCTGGAAAGGAATAAAGAAGTAGTTTCACCAAATTCTCATGACCTCATCAGCTCACAGAATGGCTACAAAGGCTTCAATGGACTTTTGATTACAGCTTATTTGCAGTAGGTGTGAATGCCTGTGCTGAATGGTTGCTACAGAGTCTAAGACGTGTTTGTTCTTTTCTGTTATGGTTTAAACCATTGCAGGGTAAGGTGAGATATGTCTGACAAAAATATTAGGGGTTTGGCTTTGCTGGAGTGTTTACTTCTCTTTTAACTGGGGCTATGAGAGACAAAAGCACCAAATTTCCCTTGTCTTTACAAAGCAACGTGTATATTACAGCACACCAACATTTTAACATTTTAAGAATTTTTTCAGCAGAGTCGTCCATTGCTCTGATACAATATAAAAACTATGTTCATTCCCTGAAGTGAACAAAACAAAATGGACAATAAATTAAAATCACCCAGTTATAACTGTGTTCTCTCTATCAGTCTTGTTTCACAGACAGTCTTGTAAAATGTTCTGCTACATGATTTAGCAAATAAATCTAAACAGTAGTTTGTAATTTTCGGAACCCTTAATGTGAAGCCACACTTAAATTAGCTGTCACTTGAAATTTCAAGCAGCAGTAATGGGTTTATTCAAGATGCAGAGGGAGAGGAGAAAGTAGCTAGAGTTGCTGTGATATAGACATCTGATTAATAATACTTTTTAATGCCTGCTGCAATCACTCACCTTCATGAAGAGAGTGGTGTGAGAGACTATATTCTGAAACACTTGTTCGATATTACAGAACTTATATAGTAGCAGATCTGCTCTTGAAAATCTATGAAGGACAAATTTTAATTCATACACAAAAGGTCTTTTCTTTAATTCTCTGTTTCATCCTTCTTCCTATGTGATGACATGGATATTATTTAGATATTATTCATAGAACTTACAAAAACTTTTAGGATTTTATAAAATACATATTGAGTAGTTCTGAGGAGATCTCAGAGAAAAATAAAAAAATTCTCATTTTAACTCATTCATTAATTTGCTACACTTTAAAAAAATAGAATTACTATGTATAACTTGAGAACAAAACTGAAAACTTACTGGATTTTTTTAGACTGATTTATTTTCACATTTTCTTTCCAAACAGATGTTTTCATCTACTAGAATTCAGAGTGAGACATACTTTAGCCTTAAAATGAGCCTTAGAGAAAACAGCCAAAAAGATTTGTTTTAAGATAACAGTAACAAGGACCTAACATCTAGACTGCTTAAGAGCCTTCCCAGCAAAGCCAGCCTATGCAAACCTGTTGGGACCACCCACACAGTGTAAATGAACCAACATCCAGGCAAGTTTCAGCTCCTCTCACACACAGAAGCTGGATTTGGAATGTAACTATTGATAAAGGACACCAGTTGAGTTTCTATGCATCCTTTTAGTGTAATCCCTTAATGCTGACAGGAATTTCTTGGAGTCTGATAAAGGGGAAATGGCAAGTCCTGCACCTCAGAATCACAGAATCATCTAGGTTGGAAAAGATCTCCAAGGTCATCAAGTCTAGCCTTTGACTGACCAACTCGTCAACTAGACCATGGCATTAAGTGCAATATCCAGTCATTTCTGGATCTCCTCCAGGGATGGTGACTCTATCACCTCCCTGGGGAGCCCATTCCAATGTTTAATGTCATTTTCTGTGAAAAATTTCCTCCTCATGTCCAACCTGAACCTCCCCTAGAGCAGCTTGTGACCATGTCCTCTTGTCCTGACACTAGTTGCCAGGGAGGAGGGACCAACCTTCACCTAGCTACAAGCTCCTTTTAGGGAGTTGTAGGGAATGATAAGACCACCTCAGAGCCTTCTTGCTTCCAGGCAGAGCAGCACCAGCTGCCTCAGCTGCTCCACATATGACTTGGTCTCTAGATCCTTCACCAGCTCTGTTGTCCTCCTCTGAACACTCTGCAGCCCCTCAATGTCTTTTTTATAACAAGAGGCCCAGAACTGGATACAGGGCTTGAGGTGTGGCTGCACGTGTGCTGAATACAGAGGCATCTGTGGATGAATATTTGCATACACCAAGAAAGACTGGAAAAGTGTCTTTGTACAAAGATGGCTTTGCAGGAAAGGCCACAGCTTCCTGGGAGATAACGAGCTGACTCAGAGCCAGCAGTGTGCTCCTGTGGCCAATGTGGCCAGCAGTGTAATGGTCTGTGTTAGGGGAGCATCACCAGCATGTCCAAGGAGGTGATTCTTATTCTGTTCTGAACACTGGGGAGGCAGCATCTTGTACTCCCTGATGGACCTATTGGAACAAGTGCAGAGCAGGACCATGAAAATGATTAGGGGACTGGAACACCTAAGGTGCAAGGAGAGCTGAGAGGCATGCAGCTGTAAACCTGGAACAGAAAAATCCAAGGGGTCTTATGAATAATCTTATTAATGTGTGCAAATATCTGACGAGCAGAGTAAAGAAGGTGAAAGAAGGTGGAGCCAGACTTTTCTTAGTGGAGCTTAAATAAAAGACAAGAAAAAATGGAGCACAAAATGAAATAAAGACTATTTGTCTAAACATTCTAAACATAGGAATATTTTTTTTTTTTTTTTTTTTTTTTTTTTACTGTGCAGGTGGTTGAGCATGCAAAAGTCTTCTCAGAGATGCTGTGGAATCTTCATCCTTGAAGACATTAAAAATGACCACTGACCACATCTTCAGTGTGTGTGTATCTGCCTACTGGAAGAAGACTCTTCCACTCAGCATGGGAGCGAGCAAGAATAGCAGCCACACCTGACAGAAAAGGAAAGGAAGAACCTGTTATCTCCCATTATAAAAGATCTAGGTATTCTAAAAAGAAAATTCAGTCAAAGGGAAAAATGAATCTGTTGAACTGAATGACGCCATGCTTGAAGGAAGAGGAGGAAAACAGAAGAGTCTGAGTTTAGTATTCATCTAGTGAAGGAATAGCATATGACACCAGGGTTAAGAGATAAATAGTGCTTTGGAGAAATAAGAATGACTCATACCTAGAACGCAATAGCACATAAAATATTTTGCAATCAGAGAGTAGGCTAGAAGACCCTTGCTTAAAAGATTTACTTGGAGCAACAATGGCATTTTTAAAAATCAAAGCCTTCTTACAGGTAATTCAAAAACAGAAAGGGAGGCTGAATTTATCAAATAAATTGTTTGCTGCAAATAGTTCTCCCAGTTCTTTCATCTGTACTTAATTGGCTATCAATAATGCATGGAAATGCTGAGACACTAAAGAATCATGTAACAGGCATTCCATTATGTAATTAAGGATCATTAACTATATTAATGACTTTTCTAATCCTTATATTGTTAACCAATGAGTAATGCTTTATGTCACGAATATACTTTCAAACTTCTCTGCACCAGTGAAAAAGATACATCTTGCTTATCAAACTTCTGCAGGTAATTCACACAAGAGATTTGGTTTGAATAAATCTTGAGGAAGCTCAAACAAAAAGCAGATGACTAGATCACACTGCACTAGGGGATTAAGAAAAATATAGATTGGCAAACCTAATATTTCTAGATAGTGACTAGAAAGCTTTTAGTGGCTCAAGGGGAAAAAAATGTAGCTATATATGTGTATGGGCAGAATACATATGAGATGATAAACCTGCTGCAGAAGAACTGTAGGACTGCCAATATGAA